>NW_004443983.1:6959585-6984612 GCF_000243295.1 Trichechus manatus latirostris
CGCGCAGCCGCCCGACCTGGAAGCTTGGCGCGCTCGCGTCCGCAGCGACCCGCGCCACTTCCTGCACCTGTGCGCACACCTGGACCGCACGCCCGACATCTGGGCGCTGCGCGATTGGAGCGCCGGGGGGACGCCGTTCACGCGCCCCGGCGGCCGTTGCTTGGCCACAGCCTTCTTCCTATGCTGCCTGCCCGGACATGGCCGAGGTGCTGGGCTACCAGTGGTTGTCTCCGTCAGAAGCAACTGAAAGTTTCCTATAAGAAGAAATTTGGTGGCACCCCCACAGTTCTACGAAATAAGACGACTAGCAAATTTCGCCTCTCTCTCAGGCTTGCACAAATTTTGTTTGGATCGTGCATTAGAAGGGAGGGAAAGATGGCTGCCGATCACATTATTAACTGAGATAGGGCACTCCAGCTATTTACCAGGAGATGAAGTATACTTGGAAGATTCAGACTATTTAGAAAATAGTTTATCCACTGAGAAAAAAATTGCAGAAATCATGAAGGAAGGCAAAAAATTTCACCGAGTAGTGATGCAAGATCGCCGTCTTTATAGTATCCATGTGTCTGTACCGACAAAGCATAAACACGTTTATCCTAAGACCTGTGTAGTGGCTAAGAGCCGTATGTAGGGGGTTGTTTCTTTGGAAGATGGCCTGTTTGAAGTAGTCCTAATGAATGAGGGTTGACTAAAGCTGCCTGAAACTTAAGGAAATTTGTGCTTGTAAAAGTTATAGCACATTCTTTTTTATTTCAAATGTATATACTGAGCTCTTGCTTATTTTATTCCTTAAATCTTAGTGTACCACAACTATAAAGTATTGATGATCTTCTTACCAAAATGAGAATAATTTCACAAGAGTTTCTCCTTCTGTATTATTTTGATTATCACAAAAGCTTAAATAAGATGTTCTGCTGTCATTCTTCTTCTAATCGTCCAGTGTATTAGCACTGGTCCAGTGCTTAGAAAGGTTGGTTTATTAATTCCTTAGGCTCTCTGCTGGAATTGGGTGACATATCAGAGGGTGAACAGTGGACTGAGACAACCTCCAAGTGATAATGTCATTATTTTCATGCTGTGTCTTTAGCTTTGATGATTTAGTACAATTCTTTTTAAAACCAGATATAATATATGGAGAGGGAAGTAGTGTGAGAGTCACAGAAAGAACTCTTATTCATATATGGGCTCTGAAGATTCCAGCCTCTGAAAAAAATCATTCACAGATGTACTATAGATGCCTGAAGGACTAAAAACTTTTGAAGCAGAAGTGTATAGTAGGACTCTCCTGATTGTGAATGTGGAAATCAATTAAAATATAGGAAATACACCTCAGTAGCTATTCCTGAATAACAGTATTTTTGTATTTTCAATATATAATAATACTGAATAATAATGTTAAAAAGCTCTGCAAAAAAAAAAACTTTAACCTATTTTGTTACAAAAAACCTTTTTAATAAAAGTAATTTGATTAAAAAAAAATATTTGAAGTTGAGACCGTCTGGAAAATTATGTGACACATGATCTTGTTAACCATATTTTATGATAATATTAGACTTACAGAATGTTAACCCTAAGCCTTATCATCAACTTATTAATAAAAATAGCAATAATTATTGCTAGTATTATTGACAGCCTACTATGTACAAGACACTGGGCTAAGTTTTTGACGTGCATTAATCTTATGTCTCGTAACAGTACTATGAAATGGATAACAGCTTAATTTGCTCAAACGGGAAACCGAAGCTTCAGTCCCACTGCTGGGAAAGGAAGAAGTGGACTTGTACGTTATGCTATTAGTCACTCTACAGTATTGCTTCTCTATGGAAGGAAGCTGGTGGGGAAGTTGGTTTGCTTTTGAGCTTATTTATCTCTACAGAGACTAAGGAGGGAAAGTCCCATTTGTAATAAGTGTTCAACTTGAGATCTGTTTTCTTTCTTCTCAAAGAGTACAGCTTGGTTTGCCAAAACAGTGTAGTGTGACCAACAAAGTTCATGGGATACTGGGTTGCAGTAACCTACTGTGATCTTCTTGTGTGGCCGTTCAATTTGCTACCTGATAATATTTGAGAAGAAAAATATTTTTCCACAAAAACCTCTGGGAAGTAGCTCAGTGTTATTTGGTTTGGTTTCAAGTGTTCCCTACCTGATAATATTTGAGAGGAAAAATATTTTTCCCCGAAAACCTCCAGGAAGCAGCTCTGTGTTATATAGATTTGGCTTCATGAAACCAAAAAAACCAAAGCCACTATCATCAAGTCAATTCCAACTCATAGTGACCCTACAGGACAGAGTAGAACTGCCCCATAGGGTTTCCATGTCTTTACTGAAGCAGACTGCCACATCTTTCTCCCATGGAGCAGCTGGTGGGTTCAAACCACTGACCATTAGGTTAGCAGCTGAGTGCTTAACCACTGTGCCACCAGGGATCCATCTATCTCTCTCTCGATATAGATATAGATGGAGATACATACCGTGAAACCTGTGAGAGCCAGAACTTGACGGGACTGCCTTGTTTTTCCAGGTCTTGCAAGTTTTCCACCTTTGACACGGTGCCGTTACCACTGTTCTATTGCTGTCTATTTAGTGGAAAATGTGCATGTTTTCCTTCTGTGATAGGTTTCTGCCTTACACCGGTTCTGGCTTTTGCAGGTTTTACTGTATAATCAGCACAATTTCACATTAGTGCTTCCTCACTGGAAACGTGGAACTGTCCATTTTCTCCCAGAGAGCACTGATGCTCTCTCACATCCCTTGACAGAATTTATTTGCTACTCAGAGAGGAGGATCAGAAAAGAAAAACTGAACCCTGGATGATTCTGAACACTCATGTGATTACTCTTATTTGTATTAAAATGACTATATTCATCTTGTGCCACTCATCTGTGTTGGCAAAGGTGAGAATGAAATCATGTATTCTTGATGCCTGAAAAACTGAGTTGTGGCTGTCCATTCCTCACACACAAAAAAGCAAAAAACCAAACCCATTGCCATCGAGTCGATTCCAACTCATAGTAATCTTATAGGGCAGAACAGAACTACCCCGTAGGGTTTCCAAGGCTGTAATCTTTATGGGAGCAGATCGCCAGGTCTTTTCTACCACAGAGCGGCTGGTAGGTTCAAACCACCAACCTTTCGGTTAGCAGATGAGTGCTTCAACCACTGCACCACCAGGGATTCTTCTATTCCACATGGCCCTATTTAATTCCTTTTTTGTGAACATCCACTCTATTCTAAGGTGTTCTCGGTCCTTTGTGGATGAAAATAGCAAATTGAAGGGTCAGGAAGGAAATTGTGGAAGGAAAAAAAAAAGACGAAGAGAGCAGGACATTATTTAAGAGCAGTAGAGAAATAGATTGTTTTTTGTAACGCATTATTTCTTCACTCCCTGAGCCGATTGGGCTTGTTTTTAAAAATAAGGATGGAAGAGTTTCAAATGGCTTTGACCTTACGAAAGCTGCATGCTTCCTTTTATCAAATGCTTGAACTAATTCTTGGTATAGGGACCTGCTCTAGGTTCTGGAAGAGGGAATTTGCTAAATCGTACATAAAAAGCAAGACTAACCTGCAATGTTCCCAGCCAGAGAGAACTGGTAAAAAGACCAAACTCTAGCTGTATGGCAATTGTTTTTATTTTGTTAGTTTTTCTTTTGTTTTTCTTGCGGAGCCCAGTTATTAAATTTAAGAACAGATGATGGACCTGGTTTATAGCTTTAAATAACATTACAAATCTCAGTACTGGGCAAGGCAACAGTGTATTAATTGGGAGTAGAGATAATAAGAGTAGTTATTCTTCTTCCTGCATCAAGTGCTTATTTAGATTTTAGAAAAATTGCCAAGAGTCTTTTTCATACTCCCTGAAAGGTTATTTCCACCAGGGGTGTAATTGGTTTATGATCCCTCCTACATGTCCAACAAGACTTGAAGAACAGCAGAAAGATGCTATGGATGAACAAGATAGTTCCAGTGGCAGGAACTGGGGTCTGTGGCTTAATTTTAATAGAAATAGAAATGGAAACTCATCTTCCCTGGGCATGAGTACAACCAGCAGGTTTAAGAACTATAACCTTCCTCTGACTTTCTTATATTCCTTCTACCCAAGCTTATTGACAGACGTTCTCATCACTGCCTTCTTGGCCAGCTTAGGGTAGGAGTTAAATGCATCCTCAGTTGTCTAAGAACATCCCACTAATACTTTATTAAAGTGAAGTGTGCTGTACATGGAGTTGAACGATGCTTTTCTCCCACCTTGAGCACACCTGTACTTTGCTTCTCCAGTCACAGTGATGGCTTTATTAAAATTCATCACCCACGCCCTTGTTCCTTCTGCCTCAGTACCAGCAGTTCCCACGGGCAGGGTTATGCTCAGGGTTATGGGTACAGTGTGCCTCCACTGAGCAGCGTGAAGATCAGTGATTCTGAAGAGAATGACCTCATGGCCTCGCTATCCAATGAAGCCATGCAATTTCAGGCAACTTTTATAACTGGTGCCCCAACTTAAGACATCATTGGAAAATATATGCGAGTGAAGAAGGAAATATGGAGGAACATCTGCATTTTAGGGGTCTAGGAAAGTTGATGGAAGAATTCAAATGTCAGACTCAAATAGAATTTATGATGCCAAATTTAGATAACAAATATGTCCAAATAGAGCTCCCTTCACTGAAGGCTTAACAAATTGCTTTAAAATTTATTTTATATTTTATTAATTTCTTTTGAAGCTGAGAATATAAACAAAGCAAAAGATACGTCTCAATGATGCCAAATCATCTGGATGATGAGTAAAATAAATCAGACAGCAGAGAATTTTCAGTCCGTTTCAGGACAGATATTGGTCTTTCTACTTTTGCACTTTTTCTCTTTGGTAGGTCACCAACTATTGAGTTCATTGTTCTCTAGGGAATGTTGAAAGTGGTGCTGCTTGGAGTCAACTTAGTCTGAATGTGTTTTTATTTATGTTTTGCTGAAGGGAAGGAGAGGATAAAGGGCAAGGTAGGATGTGGATAAGTTTATCAGTAGAATATTTATGAACTTTAAAATGAAACAGACCGGAATATATGACTTTACCAAGAAAATACAGAAACCATTCTGTGATGTATTCACAGACCTATCTGTCCCTCAACTTTCTCGTATGCTGAGCTCACCAGAGGGAGGCATCCTTAGTGGAAATTCTGAGGCCCAAGACGGAGTAAGTGAGCTTTAGAAGCACATGGATGTAAGTTGCATCTGAAACCAAAGAATCTAGAGCTAGAGGGGATCTTAGAGATAAAGTGACTTGCATAAGGTCATGTAACCAACTAGCAAGCCCAAACAGGCTGGTTTAGCACCATATCTTCTCTATATTGAGGTGACTACCACACACGGATAAGAATCAGCATCGTGATCAACAAGTAACTTTTTTGGGGGGGTCTGGTATATGTAAAGCACTTACTGGGCATTGGGAATTTAGAGAAGGATTTGGCATGGTATCTGATTGTGAGGGATTTACAATCTAGTGTGAAGATGAAATAGGAATAAAACAACAGCGTACATATATGATCATGATAAGAAAAATGCCAGATGAAAGATACAGACAAAAACAGTGTTGGTGCCTAGCAAATAGAGGGTATTTGGTAATTTTTTGAAAATTGTGGTAACATATATATATATAGAGAGAGAGACTAAGAACAAAAAATCTGTCATTTTAAGCATTCTTAAGTGAACCATTCAGTGACATTAATTACATTTACCATGTTGTGTAATTTGCTAAGTCTTTTTGAATGAAGGCTGAATCTAGGTGGTCAGTGAAGTGTGATCCATCATGGGCTCGGTCCACTGGGAAGACAGGCCTCACAGAGGAGGTTTTAAAGGATACATAGACTTGGCTAAATGGAAAAGAGGGAATCACATTGTAGGGAGTATACATATATTTATAGATCTAACTTTTCAACATAGTTAAAATAAAGAAAAATTCAGGCCATTCCCCTTAAGGGGCACTTATTTATTGTGGGAACAACTTAGAACAACTTATTATCTGGAAATAGATTTTTTTTTTTTTTTAAAGCTGTGATGCTGAAGTGGATGATGCTACTTGCTCTGGGTGAGAATTCAGATGTGAGGTATACAGCAAGCACATTTGGAAACCAGAAATAGAAAATGTTTTAGTAGTGTGTGATGGGCATACTAATGAAAAAGTGGGATAAATTAAGAATTCACAATAAAAACAGTAATAAAACTTGCTAATGCTTACAGAGCATTGACTGTGTGCAGGCACTGTGCTAAAGTGTTTACCTACCTTTACTCATTTCACAAGGGCATACTGGGTAGTTTAAAATCAGGACAGGTGTGTGTCAGGGTTGTATCCTTTCACCATACTTATGCAGTCTGTGTGTTGAGCAAATAATCCAACAAGCTGGACTAAATGAAGAAGAATGCAGTATCAGGATTGGAGGAAGACTCATTAACAACCTGCAATATGCAGATGACACAACCTTGCTTGCTGAAAGCAGAGGACTTGAAGCATTTACTGATGAGGATCAAAGACTATAGCTTTCAGTATAGATTACACCTCAACATAAAGAAAACAAAAATCCTCACAACTGGACTAATAAGCAACATCATGATCAATAGAGAAAATATTGAAGTTGTCAAGGATTTCATTTTATTTGATCCACAATCAACACCCATGGAAGCAGTGGTCAAATTAAATGACGCATTGCATTGGGCAAATCTGCAAAAGACTTCTTTAAAGTGTTAAAAAGCAGGTATCACTTTGAGGACTAAAGTGCACCTGACCCAAGCCATGGTGTTTTCAATCGCTTCATATACATGTGAAAACTGGACAATGAATAAGGAAGACCGAAGAAGAATTGATACCTTTGAATTATGGTGTTGGTGAAGAATATTGAATATACTATGGACTGCCAAAAGAACGAACAAATCTGTCTTGGAAGAAATACAGCCAAAACGCTCCTTAGAAGTGAGGATGGCAAGACTTCATCTCACATACTTTGGACACATTATCAGGAGGGAACAGTCCCTGGAGAACATCATGCTTGGTAAAGTAAGAGTCAGCGAAAAAGAGAAAGACCCTCAAAGAGATGGATTGACACAGTGGTTGCAACAACGGGCTCAAACAAAGCAAGGATTGTGAGGATGGTGCAGGACTTGGCAGCGTTTCATTCTGTTATACATAGGGTCGTTATGAGTCAGACCTGATTCAACAGCACCTGACAACAACAACTCATTTCACACTCAAAACAACCTTGTGACTGAGATATCCCTATTGTTGTTGTTTTGTGCTTTTGAGTCAATTCTAACTCATTGAGACCCCCTATGACAGAGGAGAACTGCCCCATAGGGTTTCCAAAGCTGTAATCTTTATGAAGCAGACTGCCACAGCTTTCTCCCACAGAGCAGCTGGTGGGTTTGAACCATCAACCTTTCAGTTAGCAGCCGAACGCTTTAACCACTGTACCACCAAGGCTCCTTTTTACATGTGGTGAAGTCAAGACCCAGAGAGTTGAAATTGCTTGCCCAAGGACACATACTAGTGGAAGCAGGACTTGAATCTACCCAAGTCTGCCTGTTTCCAAAGCTCCTTTTGTCAGCCACGCCCCATCCCACCTCCTGCAGCTCTGACGGTAGAAATAAAGAAGTATTGCATAGCCGCTCTCTAGTTGGGACTGGATAGTTCAGTCTTTGGCAAGGTGCACTGGGACCAAGACCTTACTCAGTTGTTTGCTCATGGAACACACATAGTTTTCTAATTTCAAGCCTGAAGTTCCCAAGAAAGCAGTCTCTAAAAATACGGTTATGTCTCAAGTGGACTTATTTTTTTTATTAGAATTCCAAATAAGTCTTCTATATTAGCACATTGGTATTAGCATGTCTGATGCAGGGGAACAAGCCTTTAGCTTCTGCTGTGCTGGCGGTTTTATTCAAAATCATCTTGCTTTTGAAAATAATTGCTAAATGGTCCATTATAATTTAATCCCTCTTCTCTCAAGATGATTTTCCCATTGTATTTTATTTTTTTATCTGAAATCACAAACATTCATTTGAACTTAGAAATAGCTTTTAAAATTGTTACACTGGTGTGTCTCTTGTCTCAGAAAGGGAGGGTACTGCAAGAAGGGCCTGTTCTACTGCTGTGTTTCCCAAACTTGACTACTTGTAAAAGGACCTGCAGAATTGATTAAAAACACCTATGCCCAGACCCCTGGGGACTCAGATTCAGTAAATGTAGGGCAGCGCCCAAGAACCTGTGTGTTTATAACAGCTGCTTCAGGTGACTTTGGTTTAGGAAGATGTGAAAACCCTATGGAGTGCAAAAGCTGTGGAGGAGACATCTTCCGAACGGGCTTCTTAGAGTGTTTCCCTCACTGACCTGTGTGACTCAGGTGAGACAACTCAGTTTTCTTCTCTTTCTCTTTCCTAAAAATGCTGGCATTTTCTAGGCTCAACCCTCATCTAGAAACCTGGGCCAAAATCCTCACCATAGGCCAAAAGAAATTAAAAATTAACCTCATGAGATGTTTTGAGGCAAAAACATCCAGCGTCCAGGGGCCTGTCTGTTTGCTCCTTGTTGACTTGTTCATCAAGCGTCTGTTGAGCACTTCCTGGGCTGGGCAGAGGTGTAGCGAGGGGTGGGGGGTGAGTGGGGAGAGGGGAACACTTGCCCCTGGGTGCAAGTCCAAGGGGCACCAGACAAGGCACGAAAGACATTCCGAGGTGCCACAAATATGAAGGGTGCCTCACTGAGGCAGCTGGACAAGACGGGGGAAGATGTTTCTGCTGACCACCGCTATCAACATCTATGCATCTTGAAATGCGGGGTGTGGGGGGGGTGTGAAATTTAGAGATTTTCCTTGGGGGCTGGATTGGAGGGGACATAACTTAGAGAATGCCCCTGGCACTCGTTACCCTCCCTATGCTCCTGAGGCCAGGGGCCTCTGTTGCCACCGTGTGTCTCCCTTAGCCTTTCAGGGTCTCCAACACTTCTGCATCTGCCAGGGGAATGCAGCTCTGGTGATAAGTGATTAGAGCTGGGATTACATCTCCTGACATCCATCCCTCTTATTTCAGCCGCCTTTATGGACTTAAGAAAATTTTGCTGTGGGAGGGTTAGATCTCCTTATAGAGGGACTCTCATTTCTCCCTTCATAGGGTCTCAACTTCCTCCCTAGCCTTCAGAAGTGTCAGTCTATGCGCGTATGCGACTGTCAGAATCCAGTCCCACCCTGGAGGTCTTTCCTTCTGCTCCATCAAAGGGTCTGGGAGCCACTCAATGGAGGCCTACTCACTCTTTGAACAAAGGAGGCCTTGTGTCCTCCTGTTTATTTTCATGAGCCAGCAGGTGAGAATTATAAACTCACCTGGAGATCTCAGTGTTATGAACTGGAGCCACCTTGGGTCGTGTTATTTCAGTTCAGTATTATTTCCTGACTGACATTCTGCTCTGGTGGCTGATGGCTGGCCTAAGAGATGAACAAGACTTGGTGCTTGTCCTTGAAAGGCTGATGCATAGAGAGAGCAAGTATGGGCTTTGGAGGTAGGCTGTTCTGGGTTTGAACACCTGCTCTTTCTAGTTGTGTGACCTTGAGCAATTTATTTGACCTCTCTGAGCTTCCGTTTCATAGTTTTGATATGAAGGTAATGCAAGTACCCACCTTCAGACGCCTGATGAGCAAGCTATCAATGAGCAAACAGGACCTCGGACCCCAGATGTGTCTGCCTCAATAACCAATAACCTTATGGAGTTATTGTGAGAATTAAATGATATAATGCAGATTAACCATTTCAAACAGTGCCTGGAATACAGCTGGGGCACAATAAATGGAGATTATTACTGTTGTTGTTAGGTGCCATTGAGTCGGTTATGATTCATAGCAACCCTATGTACAACAGAACGAAATGCTGCCTGATCCTGCACCACATAATTGTTATGTTTGAGCCCATTGGTGCAGCCGCTGTGTCAATCCATCTCATTCAGAGTCTTCTTCTTTTTTGCTGACCCTCTATTTTATCAAGCATGATCTCCTTTTCTAGGGACAGGTCCCTCCTGATAACATGTCCAAAAGATATGAGATGAAGTCTCGCCATCCTCCCTTTAAGGAGCATTCTGGCTGTACTTCTTCCAAGATATCACTATGGTGTTTCAGGGATTGGCCCTAAATGCTCCTGTGTGAACTTGACAAGGTCAAGTTGGAGCTCAGAACCTTGCTTAGGCTAAGCAGAAATTACCTTCCTTTAAAAAATTTTATTCGAAATCATTGATCCACTGAGTTTGCACTGACATCTTTCAGCTGCTGCTGCTCCTTAGCTGTTGTTGATCTTTTGCTGGTTTCCCTGTTGTCACGTCACGAAAACATAAGGTTCTTCCTAAACTCACCTCCCCTGGGAGCACAGAGATGGAGCCCTGGTGGCACAGGGTAAGTGTCAATGTGGGTGAATGAAGAACTAGTTAGCCAAGCAGAGCCCTCTGGAATGTAGCCATGCGGATTTACCAGAATAATTCCGTTCCAGCTCAGTTTGCCCATTACTGCAGGGAATGATAAGACAAGGCTTGGCTAAAAGGCTGAGAGCTCAGGGAGCCAAGGGCCCTGGAATATCTCCAAGCTGGATAATTCCTCTGTCGAAGACTGAGGCTGAGCCACAGCATGCGTGTCTCACTGTGGAACACACTTGATGAAACACACTACGAGTTAGGGAACATTTGAGGTTTATCTCCCCTTGTAAGCTTCTTCTTTTTGATTGATAGAAAAAAACCAACTTTGATTCAAAATAAAAGTTAAGCTCTAAGAACCCAGAGTGAATCGCTTCAGTCTTTTCTTTTGAGAATTGAAAAAGTCTCCACTTTCTTTTCTTTCTCCTTCCCTTCCCTCTCTTTTTTAACTTCTAGTGCATTTGAGGAGCCCTGGTGGTGAAGTGGTTAAAGTGCTAGGCTGCTACCCAAAAGGTCAGTGGTTTGAATCCACCAGGTGCTCCTGGGAGAAAGATGTGGCGACCTGCTTCCATGAAGATTCATAGCCTTGGAACGCCTATGGAGCAGTTCTACTCTGTCCTACAGGGTCGCTATGAGTTGAAATCGACTTGATGGCAGTGGTTTTTGGTTCTAGTGAATTTGGCAAAGTGATATCTTCGTACAGTGTTTATTTTAAGTCTTGTTCTCTACCTTTGAGCAGGCATAGTTTTCTATAAAATAGAAGACTTCAGTGATGTTGACCTTCACCTACAGTGGTCTGGATCCAGCTGGGTGTGTTGGTGGGATTCAAGCAGAAGAACTGCACGAGGTCAGCTTTCGATGCAGCCCTGATTGGGAGCTGGGAGAATGTAAAACCTGAGCAGAAAGGCTATGTAGGTTCCATTTTGTGTTTTTGTAACTTGCTTTACTGGATTCATTAGTGTCCCTGTCCCTGAAACACAGCATGCCGATTTTAAGCAGACTCAAGTGAAAAGAAAACACTGCCTTTCAAGAGCTCTGAATCTCAAGGTTCACTCCTCTCCTGAATTCTCTTTCATTTTTGAAGGGCTGTATCTTGGGCTTTTTTCCCTTGAACTTTCATCATTGCAGATGTCATTCACTATAAAGAGAGAGTCCTTCACATTTATTTTGGTAATTGTTGGTAAAGCTGTATGTTTTAGCATCAATGCTGAATTTAAAAAACTTCAGGTGCTCAGGGGTCTCTGGTAAGTGGTGTTCTACTTCAGGTTTACCAGCAAAGCAGAAGAACTGTCTTTTGGGAGCATTTATGGTATTTATCCTGGGAAAGGAGGGGCTACAATTCACAGCTTCTCAACATGGACCCCTTAATCACTATCACTGGGAAATAGTTGTCTAGGATTTGGCTACTACTTGTTATACTACAATCTTCTTTTCTCCCTGTTTATGTTCTGCACTTCTACCATTAGAGTACTATATGTTTTGCACTGTCTCGACTCATAATAAAATACAAAGTCTTAGAAAATACCAGAAATTTAATGTAGTTGAAATCAGGATGGAACCGAGTGGAAAGGTTCAGAGACCAGGCAGACCTGCTAGGGAGGGGTGGTTCATGCATCCCAGAGGTGGGCAGGGAGGGGTCTAGTTAGGCAGGAGTTTGTGGCAGGGAAGGTGCTCAGTGGTCTCTGGTCCTACGCGACCTGGCTCCTGATCACCTCTCCAGTGCTGTTTCCCTCCACATTCACTTGATACATTCACAGGTCTCCAGTACTTTTCCTGTAATGTGACATGCTCTCTCTGCCTCAGAATCTTTGCACTGGGTTCCTTCAGCCTGCACTGCTTTATCTCCTTTCCTCCATTCATCCTCTCTTCACACGCTCAGAAGTACCGTCCTTTACCCTATGTCAGATCCCCTATTATATGTTCTTGTGCTTTTACCTTCTTGTCATTTAGCATTATTAGTAATTATATGCTTATTTGTTTGGTTATTACTCTTTGCCTGACGATCAGTGAGGGCAAAGACTGTGTTAATGTCACTCGCTGTTGCACATAGCAGAGTGCTTGGCGCACAGAGGGCACTCAGTAAACAGCTGTTGGGTTTAAACAGACTGATGACAGAGAAGAATGGCTTCTTCAGTGGTTACTGTGCCTGCGCTGATGTGCCTGCACTGTTTGCGTGGATAACCGCACTTCTGTTCTAGCCAGCCACGTGCTAATCAGGGTTTGTTGCAGTCTTTGACAATAGTGAGTTAAACTGGAGAAGAGGGAAAATATACTAACTTAAACATATTTTGGAGCTCTGGTGGCACACTGGTTAAGAGCTCGATTGCTGACCAAAAGGTTGGCAGTTCGAATCTACCAGCTGCTCCTTAGAAATCCTATGGGTCAGTTCTACTCTGTCCAATATGGTTGCTATGAGTCTGAACCAACTCAATGGCACCTAACAACAACAACAACAAACATATTTTGTTTAAAATACTATTACAGGCATTCCCAGGAATTCTCTGGGGAACTTGCTAGTTTAAAAGCCTCACACACACAAACACACACACGCATACGCACATGCACACACACGCACACATATCAAAGCTTCACAGATGGAGGACCAAGGCTCAGGAAGATAAGTTGAAAGGGTAAGAACATTTGTTACTCAAATTTCAAATGGGATGATTCAGAAATAGAGCGCTTTGATCTTACCTCCCTTTTATCTCCTAATTGCGGTGGTGAGGGACCAGCATCCTGAACACCCACGACCCTGTCTTGTCAAGCCCTATGTTCCCTGCCCTTTCTGCAGGATTTAAAAAAACCAAACTCTTTTGTCATGGAGTCGATTGCAACTCATGGAAACTGCGTGTGTTACAGAGTAGAACTGCTCCATAGGGTTTTCTTGGCTGGAATCTTTACAGAAGCAGTTCGCCAGGCCTATCTTCGGTGGAGCGGCTGGGTGGGTTCAAACCACCAACCTTTAGCTTAGTAGCTGATGGCAAACCACTTGTGCCACCCAGGGTCCTTTTTGCAGGGTTTAGAAGTCTTTGAAAAGACGGCCTTTTCTCCTCGTAGTACACAGAAGGACAGGATCTCTCCTAGGCTGCATTCCCCAGAAGCCGACCCCGACATAGGGGTTCATTATCAAGGGGTTTATTAAGGTAATATTCCCAGAAGAAACCAATAAGGGTGTGGGAAGCCAAGATAAGGAAGGGAAAGAAGTCAATCAAGCAAGAGTGGAATTTCAGGCAGAGTCATCCTCTGTTTGATCCCACCAGGGAACTCTAAAACGTAAGTAAATTACGCTTCAGGGTTTGTCCCTACTGAAGGCAAGCTATCTGGGCTTTCACACTCCCCCACCCGTCAGTTGAGGCCCAGGCACTTCCGGCTCTATTAGCCCCTGGAGTCCTTTCTAGAGAGAGGCAGGTACAGTCGCGTCAGAGGTGAGTGCACCCGGAAGCTGGGGAGCGGCACTCGGAAGGAACCAGAGGACATCTGGGAGGGGCGCTGAGAGTGACCATTACAAGATTTTAACCAAAACAGATAAGAAATTATACTAAAATGTTGTGGACGTACCTCAAATGAGAGCACATTTTCTCATTAAAATAATTTTAATAGTATTAAGGTCTATGATATGCTAGGCATTGTGTACATGCTTTATACATATCTCATTTAATCCTTGCAACACCCCTATAACAATAAGTTACTATTATACTTATTTTACATTTGTTGCCCAATTAGGGTCCGTGCCCTGGAGCAGTCGAGCCGATGAAACGTAATCCAAGTCAGAAATAGTGAGATAGTTTATTTAGGAGGTGGCCATCAACGGGGATCTATCAGCAATGCAGGCTGTCTCTGTGGAGTCCCAAAAGGCATTTATACGTTAGAGCTTATATATGATTTTTACAAAGGTTAGAAGTGTTTTTGGAGCCCGCAGATGCCATGGCTGGATGAGTTATTTATTATAAGGTAATTACAAGAGACTCTTTACCATACTAAAGAGATACACGCCAGACATCTCCTTATCAGGCTAAAGATATATATGTCAGACATCTGGTTTCTAATCTTCCTGTGGGGGGGTCATAAGCCGCAGGTGGTGGGACAGAGCAAAACAAGTCATTAACAAAGGTATGCGGAAAGGAGAAGGCAAAGAAAAAGGAAAAAAAAACCGTACAGGTTCATCATGGCGTTAGTTATGTCAAGCTCTCAGTTGCCCATTTTGAAAAGGAGAAAACATGCTGGGGAGTATTAGGGTCACCCATTTGAGGAAACTGAGACTTCAAAGAATTCACATGGCTCACTCAAATTCTCACGTATAGAAGTTTCCTCATCTGTAAAATAACTCAACAGTCTTGTCTGACTTAAAAATTCCATGTTTTTCACAACACCTTAAAGCAGTTATTACATTCCCAAGCAAATTCAGAAGGGCATAAAATGGACATAGACAAACCTACAGAGGCTTAACCCTCACATAGTATCTTAGTCCTCTGATCACTTTACAGGGCCATGTAGCTGTCCATTTGTTGAGGGCCTGGTTTGGGATAAATAGAAGAGCAAGATGGGGAGATACCTGGAGGAAGATTAGCTAGATCACAGAGCTCCCCCTCAGGCAAGGCTTTCTCTCCTGTCTCCCTCCCCAGCCAGCATGGGGATCTCCCTGGCAGATTCCACCACCTGGGGCTGAGAGCCACTGTTCACCTTCCAAGTGAAAAGGAAATTTTGCTTTTTATAACACTCACTCTTTAAGCAAAAATCCAGATTATCCAGGAGAATTTCTGGGTGAGTTTTCCATGGGAAGCCATGCTGTATACTGCAAAGAGCAGAGGCTTTTTGAGCACAGTGGTTTTAGCAAATCCTTTAACTTCTCAGGTCCTTTCTCATGTGTGACAATGATTCTTGTCAGAGTTAAACAAGATAATGTAGTAATAGGCCAAGGGCAGATCCTGGCACAGAGCAGGTGCTTAGAAACTTCTAGATGTTATTTTTGGATATGATATAGGAGTTTTGTTTAGGGAAGAACATTTCCTGAAGGCAGCAATCTCCTTAGAAATGCATACCAGGGGCTTTTGCACCCTACTCAGACTCCGACCTTTTGTTTTTTGTTTTGTCAGCAGAAAAGCACCAGGGGGCGCTTGAGTCTTCTGGTTCTTGTGGGTACGCCCTTTTCCAAACTTTTTTGCTTTAATTCTTGGTCTTGGGCAGACACCATTCTGGATGAGATGGGATTCTCCACCCCTAAGGAAACCCTTGTGATGTAGTGGTTAAGTGCCTACAGCTGCTAACCAAAAGTTGGCAGTTCAAATCCACCAGGTGCTCCTTGGAAACTCTATGGGGCTGTTCTACTCTGTCCTGTATGGTCGCTGTGAGTCAGAATCAAGTAAATGGCAATGGGTTTGGTTTTTTTTTTTTTTTTTTTTTTTTTAAGGCAGTGTGAAGTAGTCCTTGGGTGCTTGACTGCTAACTGAAAAGTTGGTGGTTCAAAATCACTGCCACAGGTGCCTCGAAAAAGGCCTGGTGAACCTTATGGAGCAGTTACACGAGGTCACCGTGAGTTGGAATCGACTCACTGGCAACTGGTTATGTTAGTGTAAGGAAGTTATGAAGCGGTTTTGGCTTCTTAGAGAGCTTGAGGTGGAAACCAGTATAAAGTGGCCTATACCTTTTCTAAGAAATTGGTGTGAGATGTGGTTAAACGTTGGGTTCATACAATATTCTGAAAAGGCAGCCTTAAATTCTTTCTGGGAGAATGCGGGTAATAAAAATAAACAAACCCTAATAAGTAATCTGGCTAAATGCCTGCCCCCCCCATCACCACCTCCAAAGGGAAAGAGGAAGGCTTTGGATACGGAAAGGGGTGGATAGGGGGACATCCTTCATGTATCCACCTCAGGTGTACCCAGAGTCCTGCATTGCCTGGTAGGAAGGGTGTACCTGGCACTGACTCTAAGCAGTGATCAGAAGCAACATCTTTTTTTTTTTTTTTTTAAAGAAATCACATAGCAATTCCTTACAAAATATAAACATTGCTGAAAGGGAGATTGCCTGTATCCCCTCACCCTCCACAGATCCTTCTTGTGAATAGCAGCCCATATTTTCAGCTATTTACCTGGCATGTGTCTGAGCCACCTTGCTTAGCTTGGGTTCCCTGAGAAGTAAACTCTGAGATGGAGGTTCGCACGTGGGAGGTTTATTGGGAGTGCTTTTAGGTGCAACACCTGGAAGAAGCCAAGGCAGCAGGATTGGCAAAAGGAGAGGTTAAACTGTGATGCAGTCATAACAAAGGTCTCAGTCAGTCCCTAGAGTGACCCTTTCAAATGGTCTCAAACTGGGCAAGAGACTTGGCCTTTGTATGCTCAGATCCACCGGTCATTGGGTGTAGGCTGCTCCTGGGGAAGGGACATAGTCTTGGGAGGGGCAGCTCCCTTCAGCCTAGGGCAATGCCTGGGGAAGAAATCCGGCTGTAATCATCAGCAGTCAACTTCCTGAGCAGCTGGGGAAATAAGTACCCAGAAGTCTTACTCCTCCTGATGATCAGAGGTAATTACCCCTGCCAGGATGGTGACTTCTTTCCTTGCTTGATGTTATCTTGGAACAAGGAGCCTGAGGGGAACTAAGTGGCAGCCATAGCTTGAAGTTTAATAGAGTCTCTTCTTGTGTTTCCTGGTGGAAGCCTGCCCCTCTGAGAACCAGCACTTCTAACTCTCAGAGCCTGGAGTTGTAGGAAGAAGAAACGTATATTCTCTAAGTGAGTCACTGGGAGTGATGGTAGGAGAGTGCACCTTCTGCTTCTACCTTTGATTTGCAGACCTATGCATTCTACTCTGTGAGGATATAGCGTAACATATTGGTCATTGATTTAAGATGCATTTGCATCCTGGAGGATGACACCCCATCCTTACAGAGTATTATAACCAAGTTAGTGCCACAGCTGTGCCTTTGAAAGGCCTTTCTATTGCTCTCCCAGGGTTCAGCTTCCAAGTAGCATAGTATGTTAGGACCAGAGGTGCAGTATGTGATGAGATCTGTGGATCCCGTGGTTAAGAGCCATTGCTGCACTTGCTTTTCTGTAAAGTAGGTCTGAGTGGCACACCACAGCAATATATTAAAAATTGAGCTCATCATCTCTATCCCACTCCCAATCTACTCATCACCCTGTTTTCCTGTTTATAACTAGCAGTGTGACCCTAATACTCCCCAGCATGTTTTCTCATTTTCAGAATGGGCAACTGAAAGCTTGACATAACTAACGCCATGATGAACCTGTAAGTTTTTTTTTCTTTGCCTTCTCCTTTCCACATACCTTTGTTAATGACTTTGTTTTGCTCTGTCCAGACACCTGTGGCTTATGATCCCCCATAGGAAGATTAGAGCCCAGATGTCTGATATATATATCTTTAGCCTTGATAAGGAAATGTCTGGATGTATCTCTTTAATATGATAAAGAGTGTCTTGTAATTACCTTATAATGAATAACAACACTTCTAACCTTTGTAAAAATCATATATAAGCTCTAAAGTAAAAATGCCTTTTGGGACTCCATAGAGACAGCCTGCATTGCTATCAGATCCCTGGTGGTGGACACCTCCTAAATAAAACTTTCTCGCTCTTTCTGGCTTGGAGTACATTTCATTGGCTTGACTGCTCCAGGGCCTGGACCCTGTTCGAGTAACAGCGAGATGCTTTCTTTCAAGATGTGTATGAAGTCAGTGAAACGGGTGACCAAAAATGTCAAATTGTTGACACTTTGCCTTTCTTAATGTTAATCTCCACCACTTGTCTGTCAGTTTGTTGTACAGTGGTGGCTTGTGTGTTGCTGTGTTGCTGAAACCTATGTCAAATACCAGCAGGGTCACTCATGGTGGACAGGTTTCAGTGGAGCTTTCAGAATAGGAAGAAGGACCAGAAAAATTTCTAATTTTTCTGAAAAAATTGGCCAGTGAAAACCTTATGAATAGCAGTAGAATATTGTCTGATATACTGCTGGATGATGAGCCCGTCAGGTTGGAAGGCACTCAAAATACGATGAGGAAGAGTTGCCTTCTCAAAGTAGAGTCGACTTTAATAATGTGGATGGAGTCAAGCTTTCAGGACCTTCATTTGCTGATGTGGCATGACTCAAAATGAGAAGAAACAGCTGCAAACATTCATTAATAATTGCAATGTGGAATGTATGAAGTATGAATCTAGGAAAATTGCAAGTCATCAAAAAGGAAATGGAATGCATAAAGATTGATATCCTAGGCATTAGTGACCTGAAATGGACTGGTTCTGGCCATTTTGAATTGGACAATTATATGGTCCACTATGCCGGGAATGACAAATTGACAAATGGAAGAGGAATGGTGTCGCATCGATTGTCAAAAAGAACATTTCATGATTTATTTTGAAGTACAGTGCTGTCAGTGATAGGATAATATCCATATGCCTATAAGAAAAACAATTAATATGACTATTATCCAAATTTACACACCAACCACTAATACCAAAGATGAAGAAATCGAAGATTTTTACTAACTGTACAGTCTGCAATTGATCAAACTTGAAATCAAGATGCATTGATAATTACTGGTGATTGCAATGCAAAAGTTGGAAACAAGAAGGATCAGTAGTTGGAAAAGATGGCCTTGGTAATAGAAATGATGCTGGAGATCACATGATAGAATTTTACTAGACTAACCACTTATTCGTTGGAAATACCTTTTTTCAACAACATAAATGGCAACTATACACATGGACCTCACCATATGGAATACACAGGAATCAAATAGACTGCATCTGTGGTAGGAGATGATGGAGAAGCTCAATATCATCTGTCAGAACAAGACCAGGGGCTGACTGTGGAAAAGACTATCAATTGCTCTTAATTGAAGTTCACGTTGAAGCTGAAGAAAATTAAAACAAGTCCATGAGAGTCAAAGTACAACCATGAGTATATTCCACCTGAAATTAGAGACCATCTCAAGAATAGATTTGACACATTGAACACTAAGGATCAAAGACCAGACAAGTTGTGGGATGACATCGAGGACATCATACATGAAGAAAACAAAAGGTCATTAAAAAGACAGGAAAGAAAGAAAAGACCAAAATGGATATCAGAAGAGACTCTGAAATTTGCTGTTGAACGTAGCATAACTAAAGCGGAAAGAAGAAATGATGAAGTAGAAGAGCTGAATGGAAGATTTCAAAGGGTGGCTCTAGAAGACAAAGTAAAGTATTATAATGACATGTGCAAAGACCTGGAGTTAGAAAACTAAAAGGGAAGAACATGCTCGGCATTTCTCAAGCCGAAAGAACTGAAGAAAAAATTCAAGCCTCAAATTATAATATTGAAGGATTCTATGGCACAATATTGACTGACACAGGAGGCATCAAAAGAAGATCGAAGGAATACACAGAGTCACTGTGCCAAAAAGAATTAGTTGATGTTCAACCATTTCAGGAGATAGCATATGATCAAGAACCGATGGTACTGAAGGCAGAAGTCCAAGCTACACTAAAGGCATTGGCAAAAAACAAGGTTCAGGGAACTGATGGAATACCAGTTGAGATGTTTCAACAAATGGATGCAATGCTGGAAGTGCTCACTCATCTATGCCAAGAAATTTGGAAAACAGCTACTTGGCCAACCAACTGGAAGAGATCCATATTTGTGCCCATTTCAAAGAAAGGTGATCCAATGGAATGTCAAAATTATTGAGCAATATCATTAATATCATACAGAAGTAAAACTTTGCTGGAGGTAATTAAAAAATGTTTACAGCACTATATTGACAGGGAACTGTCACAAATTCAGGCTGGATTCAGAAGAGGATGTGGAACAAGGGATATCATTGCTAATGTCAGATGGATAAATGGAGAAAATATTAAAGTTGTCAAGGATTTCATTTTACTAGTGTCCACAGTCAATGTCCGTGGAAGCCACGGTCAAGAAATCAAATGACGTATTGCATTTGGCAAATCTGCCTTCAGTGTGGATGACACCTCAACATAAAGAAAACAAAAATCCTCACAACTGGACTACTAAGCAACATCATGATAAACGGAGAAAACATTGATGTTGTCAGGAATTTCATTTTACTTGGATCCACAATCAATGCCCATGGAAGCAGCAATCAAAAAATCTAATGATGTATTGCATTGAGCAAATCTGCTGCAAAAGACCTCTTTAAAATGTTAAAAAGCAAAAAGTCATTTTTGAAGACTAAGGTGCCCCTGACCCAAGCCATGGTATTTTTAATCGCTTCATATACATGCGAAAGCTGGATGATGAATAAGGAAGAGTGAAGAAGAATTGATTCATTTGAATTATGGTCTCGGCAAAGAGTACTGAATATACCATGGACTGCCAGAAGAACGAACAAATCTGTCTTGAAACAAGTACAGCCAGAATGCTCCTTAGAAGTGAGGATGGCAAGACTCCGTCTCACATACTTTGGACATGTTATCAGGAGAAACAGTTCCTGGAGAAGGATATCATGCTTGGTAAAGTGAAAAAGAGGAAGATCCTCAATGAGATGCACTGACCCAGTGACAGCTACAATGGGTTCAAACATAGTCAAGATTATGAGGATGGTGCAGGATCGGGCAGTGTTTTGTTCTGTTGTATGTAGTGTCACTGTGAGTTGGAACTGATTCGATGGCACCTAACAACAACAACAAAACAATGATAATCTGCCAAAGTCATAAACTTCAAATCCTCCGATCCCTTCCTCTCTTCAAACTAGGAATTGGCTTTGAAGGTTTTTGCACAAAATTCGAATTATCGCTTACTTCAATGCTTGCTATTATGTAACCCCATATGGCAGTGAGTGCCCTGAAAGAATCTTTCTGCAGAATCCTTCAGCAAAAGCAGTGGAGGAATCTAATAGCCTCCGGGCTGGCAGCCAATTCTTATAATCGTATCAGTCATTGCTTGTGCTTCAGAGGCTGTGTCCCTCTGTGAGAGACAACAAGGCCCCAGAATTTGAGAAGTACCTGCAGGCATACTGGACACAAGGCCTGCTATGGGCTTGTCCTTGATGTGGCATCATTGTGTACTTGGCAGGGGCTTCGTGAGCAGAGACACTTATTTTAGGAAGCTGTCCTGTGAAGTAGCTACAGATGAATGTTTCCAGCCACTTTCAGGGGTTATTTTTGACTCTATACCTAGTGGACATCATGACTACTTAAAATGGCTCAGCCCAGCAGCACAGGGAGGTGTAAATGGAAGGTATATCTTTCTGTTGTTGTTAGCTGCTGTTCAGTTGCCCTGACTCAAGGCGACCCCATGTACAATGCAACGAAGTGCTGCCCAATTATGTGCCACCCCTAAGTTGGGTTGTACCTTAAACTGGTGTGATCCATAGGGGTTTCATTGGCTGATTTTCCGAGATAGATCACCAGGCCTTTCTTCATAGTCTGTCTTAGTCTGGAAGCTCCACTGAAACCTGTTCAGCATCATAGCAACATGCAAGGCTCCACTGACAGAAGGGTTATGGCTGCGTATGAGGTGCATTGGCCAGGAATCAAACCCAGGTCTCCCAAATGGAGGGGGAGAATTATACTACTGAACCACCACTGCACCTGTGCATGTCCTTCTAGGAACTATTATATGATACAGTGCTTTCCTGGGGAGGAAGAAGACATGCTGCTTACTGTTACTGTAAAGAGCAGAGTGTGTAGAAATCACCAGGTCTACACCTTTGGCAGTGTTTAAATTGTGCCTTTTAATGTGGGTTATCAGGAAGATTCCTAGGATTTGTGTATTGGCTTTCTTACAAAAGAGCCAGAACTCCTTCACATGTATTATGCCCCATATGATTTTATTTTCCTGGTAGATGTCCAGCATCAAGATTGCTATTTTTTTTCCACATTCTGAAATTTTTATGATTTCATTGGGCAGTTGCTTAGAAAAATGAGTTAACATCATGCATAATTAATTCTGAAAAGCCTAAAAATAGAGATTGAGAAAATTAAGAAATATTTGTTTTAACTTTTGTAACTATCACTCCCAACCTCCCATTCTCTCCACCCAGCCTAATGAATTTTTTTTCTTTTTTTAAATTTTATTGTGCTTTCTGTGGAAGTTTACAGTGCAACTTAGTTTATCATTCAAAAATTTATGCATAAATTGTTTTGTGACATTGGTTGCAATCCCCACATTTTGTCAACACTCTCCCTCTTTCCCTTTCTACTCTGGTTTCCCTATGTCCATTCGTCCAGTTTCCCTGTCCCTTCCTGCCTTCTCGTCTTTGCGTTTGGACAAATGTAGCCCATTTGGTCTCCTATACTTGACTGAACAAAGAAGCATGTTCTTCACCTGTATTATTATTTGTTTTATAGGCCTGTCTAATATTTGGTTGAAAGGTAAACTTCGGGAGTGGCTTCTGTTATGAGTTTGCAGGATGTCCGGGGGCCATAGTCTCAGGAGTACCTCCAGTCACTATCAGACCAGTAAGTTTGGTCTTTTTTGTGAATTTGAATTTTTGTTCCACATTTTTCTCCTGCACCGTCTGGGACCCTCTACTGTGATCCCTGTTAGAGCAATCAGTGGTGGTAGCCGAGCACCATATAGTTCTTCTGGGCTCAGGCTGGTGGAAGCTGTGGTTCATGTGATCCATTAGTCTTTTGGACTAATATTTTCCTTGTGTGTTTTATTTTCTTCATTCTTCTTTGCTCCAGATGGGATGGGACTAGTAGATGTATCTTAGTTGGCTGCTTACAGGCTTTTAAGACCCCAGATGCTATTCACCAAAGTAGGATGTAGAACTTTTTCTTTATGAACTATGTTATACCAGTTGACCTAGAAGTCCCCTGAGACCATGGTCGCCAGCCCTCAGCCCCAGTAAATCGGTCCCTCAAGGCGTTTGGATGTGTCTAGGAAGCTTCTATGACTTTGCCTTTGTCAAGTTGTGCTGCAAGCTTGCTACTTTGCTTGTTAGAAGTGATGGAAGAATTGGAACTATGTTATGGGATCCAGGAATTTCCATAATCAATTTAGCTTTTGAGAAAAATAAATTTAATACACAAGGAGACAGTGATCCACAACTAGGAGGCAAAGTGCTACCTTATTGTTTCCTATAGCTTTGAATCTAACTTCCAGCTTCTGGGAAGCTGGGCAGGACCACCTGGAGCTCATCCCTTCAAAGCTAGTGAGCATCTTCTGTTTTATCTTCTGAAGCCCATACTTGACCCTTCAATCTTACTTCTAGGTAGGGCTTTTTTTGTACTGGTTTGAACCCCCACTGAAAAGTTGCATTTCCACCCCAGATGTACTGAATCAGTATCTACATTTTAACAAGATTCTCAGGTGATTCTTATGTATAATAAATTTTGAAAACCATGGAATTGGTCCCTAACCAGCAGCATTAGCGTCACTTGGGAACTTGTTCAAAATACAAATTCTCAGCAGGGTTCGAACCAGGACTAATGAGGTTGAAGCCCTGCCTCAGGAGAGGACCACTCAACACATACATTACCTTTGCTAGACAAGGAGTCAATCTCTGCAGAGTGGAATTGGTGGTGGCTGCCTGGTAACCTCAGCTCTTCTTTGGAGGGCTATAGGAAGATTAAGCATGTGCTTAGGACACAGTAGAGGTGGGCAAAGAGAAAAAGTCAACTTTGTAAATATTCCTAGAAAAATCTAGAAAGAAACTTTGAATATAAGCATACAGATAAGTTTTTTTTTCATTTTGAAAAAAATATTTTTGCTTATTTAGTTATTTTGGTAAAGGGGAATTATATATTTTAGTGCCTATGCTTTTAGAGATCTTGGTCCAGCTAAGATATCCTCTCTTTTCTGGAAGTGGTGATGGCAGGGCTCATTTGTTCAGGAGAACTTGCTACTCTAGATTCGTAGATGTAAGAGACAGAGGGGACAGATGTATGCCTACAAGCTGAGCTTTTAATGCACTGTGACTCACTACCAAACATGACCCACTGTGTGTTCCCCTGACTGATGAATCAGAGAGGTGAGAAGAGCCAGAAGGAAAGGAAGTTCGGGGATGAGAGGCAGAGGCCAACCTCTCCTGTGCCCTTTTGTGGGTTTAATTATCCTCTCAACTGATAATAAGTAAACTTGTCTTTACAGAGGCCTTGCTCCCAAGTTCTAGGGTAACATTTCCAGCTGCCCCCTGGATACCTCTACTAATTCACACTAAATTCTCCTTCGTGGAGAGTGGGGAGTGCAGGTGGGCAGGCGAGGGGCATTGGGAGGAGAACAGAGATAAACCTCTGTTGGACTCCTTTCTCTAGAGTAAATTTTAGTATTCATCTGAATCACCTGGAGAATTTGCTAAAATACAGATTGCTGGGTCCCACCTCCAGAGGTTCTGTAGGTTTGGGTTTGGGCCTGAAAATTTGCATTGCTAACATAATGCTTGTTCTCAAGTGATGCTGATGGTCTGGGACCATACTTTAATAATCCACCTCCAGAGATTCTGGGCATGGTGGGGAGAGGGGTTAAAAGTTCCCCAGGTGATACTAATATATAGTCAAGATTGAGAACCTAGAGGCAACATTTCTCAAGGAAAACTAATAGGAATGGGAATATTTTTGCTGTCAACTACTGATCAATAAGAAAAAATAGAGAGAAAAGGTGTATACATATATATATACATAAATATGTATATATAAAAC
>NW_004443983.1:6986260-7033543 GCF_000243295.1 Trichechus manatus latirostris
AAAGATTTTTGAAGTCAGACCTGTTTGGACCACCCTGGGCACAAATACGCTCACCTCTGTTTTGGATTGAATTAAAAAAAAAAAAAAAAAAAAAAACCCAAACTCATTGTGGTCGAGTCTATTCCGACTCATAGTGACCCTATAGGACAGAGTAGAACTGCCCCGTAGGGTTTCCAAGGAGCAGCTGGTGGATCTGAACTGTCGACCTTTTGGTTAGCAGCCGAGCTCTTAACCATCTCACCACCAGGGCTTGAATTGTGTCCCCCAAAAATTCGTGTTTTAAATCCTAACCCCTGTGCCTGTGGTTATAATCTCATTTGGGAATGTGTGGTCCTTGTTATGTTCATGAAGCAGGATTACTGTAAGTTGTATCTTCAGTCAATCCCTTTTGAGATATAAAAGAGATTAAACAAGCGAGACAGACAGAGATGGCAGAAGATAGATGCCATGCCCCATGGAGATCTCCAGGGTACCAGGAAACAGAAGCTCAGGAGACAAGGACCTTCCCCCAGAGCAGACAGAGAAAACCTCCTAGAGTTGGCACCCTGAATTTGGACCTCTAGCCTCCTAAACTGTGAGAAAATAAATTTCTTTGTTAAAGCTATCCACTTGTGGTATTTCTGTTATAGTAACACTAGGTAACTAAGAATTTGCTACTGAGAGTGGGGTGCTGCTCTAACAGATACCTAAAATGTGGAAGTGTTTTTGGAATAGGGTAATTGGGTAGAGGCTGGAAGAGTTTTAAGGTGCCTAATAGAAAAAGCCTAGATTGCCTTGAAGAGACTGTTGGTGGAATTACGGATGTCAAAGGAAATTCTGGTGAGGCTCAGAAGGAAGTGAGGAGAGCCATAGAGAAAGTTTCTATCATCTTAAAGAATACATATGGCTCCAGTAACAGAATGTTGCTAGAAATATGGATGTTAAATATGCTTCTGGTGAGGCTTCAAAAAGAAATAATGAACATGGGATTGGACAGTGGCAAAGAATTTGTTTGAATTATGTTCAAATGTTTGGTGGAAGGTAGAACTTGTAAGTGATGAACTTGCATATTTTCTGAGGAGATTTCTGAGCAAGATCTTAAAGGGGCTGAGTGGCTTCTCCTTGCTGCTTATAGTCAGGTGCTAAAGGAAAGAGATGGACTTAAAAATGAACTGTGCAAATTGAAAGCAAAACTTAAAGATTTGGAAAATTTTGTTGTACAAACTAAGGATACGTGTTCTAGGATTTTCAACAAGGACATTGCTACACAATCTTTTGTTAAAGAGATTGAGCCTGTAACTGATGGATCTAACCAACTACCATAGCAGAAAACCTATCAGCTTAGCCTGAAGAGGACTGAGAAAGAACAAAAGGAAAGAAAACTGCCTGCCTCTTGGAATTCTATAGGCAGGTAACAGGTCAAAGGAACTCCATCTGTTGTCCTCCAAGAAGAGAAAAGGACCATCCCGGGAGCAACTCAGATCAGCAGAACTGTTGGAAGGAGCACAAGAAGCAGGGCTGCACTGGTTACAAAGAGTGGAACCTCGACCTGCTGGGTTTCAAAGGGTGGGGCCACCACCTCCTAGCTTTCAAAGAGACAGATCTTCATCAGTTTGGTTCCAGAGAGTGGGGCTGCCATTCACGAGTGCCAGGGTGATGGTACTGCTGCCCAAAGCTAAGAGTGTGGGATGCCATGCTCAAGGGGGAGAAGAACAGGGCATGCTGGGGCCAAAGGGGTGGGGTTGCTGCTCAGATGGGCTAAGAGAATAGGGCCACCTAAAGCCAAGGGATCAGAGTTGCTATCCCAGTGGACCTGGAAGGCAGAGCTGAACCCAGGGCCAAGGGGCCTCCACCTAGAGGGTGTGGCCAATAGCCCGAGTCTTTAGAGCAAGGCCATTGCCCAGATGGTCCCAAAGAACAGAGGATTATTTTCAAGTGTTGAGAGCTAATATAAATTGTTCTGCTGGGTTTTGGACTTGCTCAGTGCCTGTTATCCCTTCTTTCCCTCCAGTTTCTCCCATTTGTAGTGAAAATATCTACGTTGTGCCTTTTCTACCATTGTACTTTGGAAATAAATAACTTGTAGTCTAGATTTCGCAGGTTCACAGATGAAGAAGAATTTTGCCCCAGGATGGAATAAGCTTAAAAAGTCTCACCCATATTTGATTTTGATGATTCTGAAGATGAGATTTTGGACTTGGAGTTGATTTAAGACTTTAGGGACGATGTGATCCGGTAAATGTGTTTTACGTGTGTCAAGGACATGTATTTTGGGGGGCCAAAGGATGGAGTGTTATGGATTGAATTGTGTCTCCCGAAAATGTGTGTTGTAAATCCTAACTCCTATGCTTGTGGTTATACTCATTTGGGAATGGGTTGTTCTTGTTATGTTAATGAGACAGGGTTAGTGTAGGCTATATCTCAGTTTCTTTTGAGATATAAAAGAGTTTAAGAGAGACAAACATAGGGGAAGATAGATGCCAAGCCACATGGAGATCTCCAAGGAACCAGAAAACAGAAGCTGAAGAGACTAGGACCTTCCCCCAGAGCAGACAGAGAGAGAAAACCTTCCCCTAGAGCTGGCACCCTGAATTTGGACTTCTAGCCTCCTAAACTTTGAGAAAATAAATTTGTTTGTAAAAGCTATCCACTTGTGGTATATCTGTTGTAGCAGCAGTAGATAACTTAGACAACCTCTTAGCATTTGCCTTCTTGTCCAGAAGCCATGAAGCCAAGTGTCAGAGGTCTCTAGAAGGTGGAGGTTGCCTTCTTGTGTGATAGAGAGGGGTCAAGGTTTTATTTAATCTAGTGAGAAAAAGTACATCATGACTCTGTTATTAAGGGTGACAGTGTTCAGATTTAATTTAGTTAATAGAATAATTGTGTGCTATAACAGCAGCATGTATAAAAAACCTGTATCTTATTCTAGTTGCTTGTTTCCTTATTTATTTCATTTATTTATTTTAGAAATTGTGCTTTAAAAAACCCCACCATATCCTTGTCACATATTTCAAGACTTATATACTTAAAAAGGAGTCCCTGGGTGGTACAAACAGTTACTACACTTGGCTTCTAACTGAAAAGTTGGAGGTTCTAGTCTTCCCAGAGGCACCACGAAAGAAGGGCTGGTGATCTACTTCTGAAAAATCAGCCATTGAAAACTGTATAGAGAACAGTTCTACTCTGTCATAAGTTGGAATTGACTTGATGGCAAGTCACTTTTTATACTTTAAAAATTATTACATAGAAGTTTATTTCATAGAATAGTTGCACAGTATATTATTTAACTAGCAATTATTAAAATTTATTTTAGAATCTCTACTATGACCACATAGATTTATATAACTGTTAATCTTTTCTATGTGTTTGGCACATGATAATGACATTATTATACATTCATATTTGGTGTCTTGCCAGTATGCTACAGATCAATTCCTTGTAGGTGTCTAGCTGTTTAACATAAAGAAAAGTTTAATTGTGTTGCGGGGGGTAGAAATTGAGGTTATTATTTCTTAAGTGCAGGGGAAATTTTGTCAGGACTGTTCCCTTTCATAAAAACGATGGTTTGTGTCTTGTACCATAGAACAGAATTTCTAAACGGCAGCAGGTGGAGTTAGATGAACTGATATTTACACACCCCCTACCTCGCTCCCAGCATTGTCTCTGTTGTTTAATAATAGTATTTCAGGTTAGAGATACAGGGAATGGAGCAGTGTTGTCGGTGTGGAAAGGGGAGAGAGTTTACATTAGTTGAGAATGCCCATCTTTTGATTCCTCTGAGGGAATCACAGTGTACTGTGAGGTAAGGCGCTATACAGACTCAATCCACCAAGCCTTCCACTCCTCCTGCTTGTTTGAGCCCTTTTCCCTATCTCTAAATTTGCCCAGGCTCTTATTTTACCATCCTGAGCATTTGGGATTATGGTCTTCTAGAGGCAGCAGTAAGGAGCCCTCGTGGTGCAAATGGTTAAACACTGAGGTGCAAACCAAAAGGTTGGTGGTTCTAACACACCCAGCCACGCCATGGGAGAAAGACCTGGTGATCTCCTTCTGTAAAGATCTTAGGCGAGAAACTCTATGGGGCAATTCTACTCCGTCACATGGGGTCACGATGAATCGAAATCAATTCAGTGGCACCCAGCAACAACTGGGGTAGCAGTAAATCTCTTCATTTCCTCCAAAACAGCAGTCAATGTTGGGCAGCAGATCCCCATCACTCATGACAGGAGCTTATTTTCTCCAGTGACATCTGTGCCTGGGGCTGGAGTGGGTGCTGGTGGTATGGACGGTGGAGTGTCAGCCTCTTCATTACCAAACTGTCCATGCACACAGACTGTCATTCACCGTCACTGATCAGTCCTGCCTTTGACATTTAGACGACAGCCATCACTTGCATCTAGAGGACAGCACCGTGCTGCATTGAAAAGTTGATTCATTTGCAGTCCCTCCACATAGTCTAAGGTCTAGTTAGTGTGGTATTTATATCACTGACAGATAATCCAAGACAGAGAAACTTTGAAATATTTATTTATTGTTTAATTTCTGAGTACAAAGGTACTATGTGTTCATTATAAAAATTCAAATATCCTAGATTCTGCAGTGAAGAAAATGAAAGTTCCTTACAATATCCCACTCCACCCTTCCCCAACAGAAATCCCAGCTGTTATCAGTTTGGTGGAGGGGCCTCCACATTTGGCTTTCTCTGCCAGCCCTTACATTGGCACGTGTGGTAAGTGAAGTACTAGTGGGACACACAAGAGATGATTTTAGGTGGTATATGGATGAACATATTTTATTTTAATAGTCTCAATTGATTTTTAAGTTTATCAGAAAATCATGCTAACATATTGAACTCAAGATTTTATGAGTATTATTGCTCTTAGGACAAATTCTTTTCTGTAAAAAATATTGGTTGATTTTAAGAAAGAAGTAAGTAATGGCACAAGGGGCATGGAATATAACCGTCGTAAAAGTAGTACCTTAAGGCCTGAAGATGAAAAGTTTTGTACACATATTTATCATTGTTAAGTGAAATAATTCTGTAGTATTGTTCTATAATTTTCTTCTTTTACATAAACTATATTGGGCATGCTTCTATTTCAGAACATACTTCATTCTTCTAAATGGGTGTATAGGATTCTATTGCATAGATGTATCAAGTTACTTAAGTAGCACCATATGTGAACATATGGTTATTTCCATTTTTTTTGCTGTCATGGTCAGTGCTGTTGTGAACATTGATTGTGCATTCATACAAGTGTTTATGTAGAACAGATTTATAGAAATGAGAGTGGTGGGTTAAAGGATATAAACATTTACTTTTTTGGATATTGTCAAGTTTCCCTCCAAAAATCAATGCTGCATGAATTTACACCCCTATTGGCAGTATATGAAAGTGCCTCTTTCTCTACACTTGCTGAAGACCAGACACGATCAGTCTTTTTTCATCCTTGTCAGATTGAAAAAAAAAAAAAAAAGTTTCTTTAATTACTAATATTGTGGAATATCTTATATGCGTACATGGCCAGTTTGTGCGTGTGCGTGTGTGTGTTTTGTGAATTGCTAGTTTACTTCCTTTGCCCATTTTTCTTTTACGTAGTTCAAGTTTTCTTTTATATCCCTCAGTAGTTTTATAGTTTTCTTCATAAAACTCTAGACCATTTATTATTATGTTTAGTCCTCCAAAAAACTATTTAAATGTCCTTAAGTACATTGTAGAATATTGTAATTAAAGGTGGAACTAGGGAAGGCATCTATAAAAACCAGATGGTTCTCACTGGGTAAATTATCGGGATGTGTTTATCACATTGGGTTCTAGGAATTTCCACATTTTTTCCAGTTCAGAATCATGATTTTATCAATGAACCATGAGGTGTCAGGTCTCTAAGAACTCTTTTAATCTAACTCCATTCACAAGTGACTATTAAATATATCAGCGCATCAAATAAAAACCTACTATAATAATGTTTTTGTTGTTAGGTGCTGTCCAGTCAGTTCTGACTCATAGCGACCCTAGGTACAACAGAACGAAACACTGCCCCTGTCGCCATCCTCACAATCATTGCTATGCTTGAGCCCATTATTGCAGACACTGTGTCAATCCATCTAATTGAGGGTCTTCCTCTTTTTCACTGACCCTCTCCTTTAACAAGCATGATGGTCTTCTCCAGGGACTGATCCCTCCTGTAACACGTCCAAAGTATGTAAGACGAAGTCCTACCTTCCTCGCTTCTGAAGAGCTTTCTGGCTGTACTTTTTCCAAAACAGATTTGTTCATTCTTCTGGCAGTCCATGGTATATTCAATATTCTTCGCCAACATGATGATTCAAATGCATCAGTTCTTCTTCAGTCTTCCTTATTCATTGTCCAGCTTTCACATGCATATGAGATGATTGAAAATATCATGGCTTGGGTCAGGTGCACCTTAATCCTCAAAGTGACAACTTTGCTTTTTGACACTTTAAAGAGGTCTTTTGCAGTAGATTTGCCCAATGCAATACATCATTTGATTTCTTGACTGCTGTTTCCATGGGTGTTATTGTGGATCCAAGTAAAATGAAATCCTTGACAACTTCAATATTTTCTCTGTTTATCTTGATGTTGCTTTTTGGTCTAGTTGTGAGGATTTTCATTTTCTTTATGTTGAGGTGTGGTCCATACTGAAGGCTGTAGTCTTTGATCTTCATCAGTAAGTGCTTCAAGTCCTCTTTGCTTTCTGCAAACAAGATTGTATCATCTGCATATCATAGGTTGTTAATGAGTCTTCCTTCAATCCTGATGCCACTGGACTATATCTTCATATAGTCTAGCTTCTCAGATTATTTGCTCAGCATACAGATTGAATAAGTATGGTGAAAGGAGACAATAAGTATGCTTATTAATAATAGTAACCACTAATAAATAAATGGTAAATGAGATATAAATATAAGCATACGTTTATTGAGCACCTATTATATGTCAGGAGTCCTGGTAGTGCAGTGGGTAACAGCTTGACTGCTGAACAAAAAGGTCAGCAGTTTGAATCTACCAGCTGCTCCTTGGAAACCCTATGGGGCAGTTCTACTCTGTCCTATAGGGTCACTATGAATCAAAATCACCTCCACGACAGTCAGTTTATTATATGCCAGGCAATGTGATAAATTCTGAGGGTACACAGGGGACTAAGAAGTGGCTCTACTTTAAAAGGGCTGATATTCCAGAAGGAAGAGACACACATGTATACCTATAATTGCAAGAAAATAGAATGTGTGGACACAAAACAGGGAGGGGTCCTTTCTACTTAGCTTATCTATCAGGAAGGCTTCAGAGAAGAGGTGTCTCTGAGGTGGAGTCTTGGAAGATGATGGGGGAAGGGAATCTTTTAACAAAGGCAAGAATGTGTGAAATGTCATGGAGGTCCCAGAACCCTTAAGGGTTTCAATATGACTGAAGAATGGGTGAGTTCGTGTGGGGGAAGATCGTAGAGGGTCTTTTATGCCATCTAAGAGTTTGGAATTTTTCCTGTATCAATGGGGAGCCATTGCAAGCATTAAGCAGGGGAGTGATGTGGGGATATGTGGATTTTAGAGGTGCCATTCCAACTTAAGAGTAGAGAATGGTGTGCTAGCACGGGGTAGCATGGATGGGATTGGGGGGAGGAAAGGAGAAGAATCTTTGGCTGGATGGGTGATAATGGCATTAACCTACTTAGAGAATTGAGAAAGAGAGCAGATTTGGGGGGCAAGGCAGTATGGTCCATTTTATAGGGTGAATTTGAAGTGGCCATGGGAAGTGTGGGTGAAGAGATCAACAACTGGGCTGTGTGAGCCCAACTCTCACATTTACTCATTCACTCAGTGAATACTTATTAGGTGTGTGCTTTGTGCCTGGCACCTTAGATTAAATTTAGGTGCTTCTGAAACTCCTCAGCCACATATTATAGACAATTCCTTTGCTGCTTCTAGCAATTCCTTAGATGGCTAATATCCTTTATATTTTTCATTTTTCCAAATTTTATTATCAATTTATATGATCACCACACTGTTTCCATGAATTGACAGTGACAAAAGAGACAGAAGTGCAAACACATTTATTAAACTACACCCTTTTACCTCAACATTTAATGCTTTCATTTGTTTCAGATATATCACCTGGAATAGGCACATGTACTTTCCATTAAAAGGCTTTCATCCTAGATAATTATATACTATCATATAATTTTCCAGAGTTAATCTAATTGATCTAAGAGGTGTTATAAAAAACATACGCCTGAAACATTGAAGGAAATCTCACACGTTATTTTTGTTATAAATAGTAGCATTAATGATGAGGAAACCTACTATTTATTATGTGCCTGGCCTATCAGGGGCTTTATGTTTGGCTTATACGCATACATTATCTAATTCACACAACAATCCTTTGGGGTATATATTGTTGCTTGCATTTTATGGAGGAAATTTTCCCCTGGACGCCTCTCTGGAAGCTCCTTTACAAGATCTTTTCTGGGCTCCTCTTTCTCTGCATGGAGTCCTGGTGGTGAGCTTGACTGGTGGCCAAAAGTTCAAATCCACCAGTCGCTCCTTGGAAACCCTATGGAGCAGTTCTACTCTGTCCTATAGGGTTGCTATGAGTTGGAATTGACTTTGATGGCAATGGGTTTTTGGGTGTTACTCTGACATTCCTTAAATACTAATGTTTCCCAGGTCATTCCTCATTTCTCTCAGTACATACCTTCCCTGGATGATTTCGTCCTACCACATGGCTTCACTCACCACCCGTGTGCTGATGATTCCCCTGTCTGTATGTCCTGACCAGGTCTTTGTTCTGAGCTCCAGACAAGTTAGCCCAAAGCCCATTGGTGCCCTGCAGTTAGTTGTGTCATTGGCACCTCAGATTTAACACATCCAAAATGGAACTCTTTGTGCTTCCAAAATATGCATCTCCAGAACTCCCTCTCTTGGGAATGACACCAGTGCATGAGTCAGACACCTGAAAGTCATTCTTCCCTCCTTCTTTCTTACTGCTTACATTTAACTGTCTCCAGGTTCTGTTGATTCTGTTTCCTATCTCTTTCATGTACACCACCTCCTCTGTTTCCTCACTGCCAAGGCCCTAGTTCAGGCTGTTAGCATTTGTAATATTAGCATTACAGCAGTAGCCTCACAACAGACTCATTTTCCCCGAGTCTTCTCTCCCTCCAACCCTTTCTCTATACCCCTGCCTGATTGAGCCTTCTAAATACAAAACTCTGTGACTCTGTCTTTTCCTTCCTGCTCAGTAATTATCCACGGTTCTCACAATTCACTGCAGACACATTAGGATGATAAACAAGACCTCTTTTCTGCCTCCTTTGCTACCAAGCTCATTCCTACCCACTGCTTTTCAGACACATTGAGCTTCTTGCATTTCGCCATTGTGCTGTGCTCTCTCATCCTTGAAGTCTCTGTACATTCTGCCCTTACTGTCTGGAACATTCTTCTATCCCTGGATTGCCGCCTAGCTTCCACTCCTCCTTTTGTGCTCAGCCCAAGTGGTATGTCTGCTGGGAAGCTTCTCCCTTTGGGTTAGGTGCAGTGGCCCTCTGTGCTCTCAGAGCTCCCTCTATTCCCACCAAGCTCTCTTGAAATGATCATCTGTCCTCTTACGCTCGGAACTCCACGAAGGCAGGGAGGAAGTCTGTTTTGTCTATTTTGCTAACCATTGCATTCCAGCACCCAGTTGATTTCCTGGCATATAACAGGTGCTCAATAACTACTGAGTAAATGTATTAATGAATAAATGAATGAATGAATGAATCAGTGAATTCCATACCTCAGGTAAACCCAGATCAGCTTTACTCTGAAGTCCCTATTTTTTCTACAGCCTGGAACTCCTTGCTTGGCTTATTTAGAATCTTCTACTTTACAGTCCTGTTCTGGACATAGTAACAAAGGGGGTGAGTAGGTTGGAAATGATTTCACTATGCAAGGTCACGCTTGAGAATGCTGTGAGACACCCGTGACCTGGTTTTAGATAATGTTGCTTTCCACCTGGTAAAGCCAATAGGAAAAGAACTGGATATACCTTTAAACCCAGATGTAAATCTTTTACGGGAACCACATCTGGACCTCATCTCTGGGCTTGGCAGTCAAATGAGCATAACGTTGTATAAGTACTTTCAGGGTGATTATATAAGGACTTGGAATATAAACATGAACCCCTTAAGCCCATTTCATAAAATAATAGGGAATAGTGTTTATTAGAAAATGGAAGTCATCTGAGCAGCCTGGGGGATGGACTAGGAATTAAGGTTGCAGCTGCATTTTAAACCAATTACAAGCTAGAAATAGAAGGCAGAGGAGGAGCTGCTAATAGACTACAATAATCCAAGCATGAGTGCCTAGAGCGCAGGACCAAGTTTTTCAGAGGGAAGAGTAGCAGGACACAGGGTGATGTTCACACTCTTGAGTATAAGTACTCTGGTAGGAATGGGCTGCAGCCAGCAGTCACTAGCACTTCTCTGCCTCCACCAGGGACCCTTCACTTGATCTCTTATTGTTCTATCCTTTCGCCTCTCCTCCCAGCCCAACACACTTTACATAGAGACCTTCCAAGTTCTGATATTCGTTTTTCATGGCCATGTAAAGTGCTTCTGCATTTTTGAAGAAAAGCTAGCTTTAGACAAATTCATTCCTCGATAGGCAATAAGCTGCTTATATGTGGACAGTGTCTCATTCATCTTTGTATCCTCAGTGCCTAGCCCGGTGTTGAATGAGATTGAAACAAAAGGTAAATCCAGACAGCTTGACTTAAACAAAAGAGTAAAGGTCAAGTTAGAATGAAAAAGTAGGGAAAATACTGTAAAATTTGACAGACTTTATCTTTTTAACTTTCTAAACACAAAGGATGAGAGATTTGAGCATTTGTAAAGGAAAAACTTGGATGTGGTGAAAAACATGTGAAACTCTTCACTACAAATTAGTAAATATGCACAAATAAGCCTGTGCTTACCTTGCTTACTGGGTAATCCATTCCTGTTGGGGACTGTAAATTTGAAAAGAGGCTTTAATTCTGTAGGAAGGTGCTGTGGGGTTGGGAGAGAGACAGATGCCAGCCACACCTAGAAGCAGAATCTTTGATATGGTGAAAAAACGTGGAATTGTTCACTGCAGGATAGTAAGTAAGCACAAGTAAGCCTGTGCTTACCTTGCTTATCGAGTAATCTACCCCTGCTTGGTAGAGAGAAGGACCAGTGGGTTTTTTAAGCAAGAGAATGGATCAGGTTTAGAAGGTCAGCGCTTGGTCCTCCTGCTGATCAAGATGGGATCGGCAGGGGGTGCTCTTTCTAAACCTGCGTCACTGTTGTGGCTCAGCCTGTTCTGCAGGTGTGATGCAGGACTCTAAGAAATGGTTCACTCCCCGCCTTATCACTCTGTATTCCCTCTTGACACGGCTCCTGTCATCCTCAGAGTTAAGAAGTGCCAATATTTCTTGGTGTCCCTTTCAGAAGGGGACAAACAAAACAAAATAAAACAAAACAAAGCACAAACACCAGTCAGGGCTGGTGTCTTTTGGAGCTGCTTCTTTTCACCCTTTATATTTCACACCAGCAACATTAACACCGTTGTTTTTTTAAAGCCTCTCCTTTCTGAAAGAAGAACCGTTAACCATTACTCATCCTTCCCCATGGAATGAGACGTTTGTGAGATGTCTACCGTTATAGTGACGGTTCACCTCCGTACCAGAATACTACTTTATCTTTCCTTAAGCCTAAAATCTCCACCAAGAAGTCTCCCAGCTCTCTTATCACACAGTAAGTTAACAATAGGCATTCTGCCCTTGGTTATAATTATTCTTTGAGAGATGGAGTTGAGAACAGAACTGGAGTTAAAACAACAGAGCCTATAAAATTATAGGTCTAGTAAATATATCATTGGTAATGTATATTGGAATATTATCTAAAGCAAATAAATGATATTTTAGATGTAATTGGAGGTCTTTTTTAAGGTCCTGAATGACCTTTATTTTTTAAATTATAGAAGTAAAATGTATATTCTAATACATGTAAAATGTGAAATGCAAGTCCCAGCCCTAACGCACTCTACCCTAAATGTCATATGCAGGGGAGGGGACACTGGTTGGTATCTTTTTAAAAAAGATTTAATTCCCTGAATCAACATAAAGATTCCGGGATTTTTGCTAATGTCGGAGGGAAGATTTATGCTGTTTTGTTTCAGTGGGAAGACCAAGGTATAGCTTTCTGGCAAGGATTTCTCCTCCTCTGGGGAGAGACTGGCACCCCATTCCCCTGTGGACTTTGTGAGGTGCTCAAATAAAGGTCAGATGCCCACCTGTCAGGAACGGTGGATGAGGATTTATTTTATTATTCCCTGAGAAAATAGAAGGCATCAGATAACTTCCTCATCCTCCTAACACCAGGCCTAAAACTTTTCCTGCCTTTGGACCCATCTTCTTGTCCTTGCCTCTTATTTCAATGGAAGAGGTGTCTCTGCTTCCATCACAAGCCAACCCTCTACTTTTGATCTAGATCCCATCCCCTCTGCCTTGAAGGCTCTTGCTACTTTAGTCAGTCTTATGCCAGTTACACCCCATTTCTCTGCTTCCCTACTGAGCCAAGCTTCTCAAAAACAATGCCCACTTTCTCCGCATACTCATCTTTCATTCACACCTTGACTTACACCTCATCATTCCATGTTGAACTTTATGCAAGTTTTGACAAAATTTACAAGTCCTGCCTTCTTGTAGTACACTTGGTGTTTGTTATCTTCTGCTGTGTAACAAGTTAGCCCCAAATTTAATGGCTTAAAATAACAGCTTTTTATTATCTCACATAGTTTATGAGGGTCAGAAACCTAGGAATTGCTTATCTGGGTGGTTCTTGCTCAAGGTCTCTCATGAGGCTGGAGCTTAACTGGGGCTAGAGGATCCACTTTCAAGAAGCCTCACCCACATGGCTGTTGACTGGAGTCCTCAGTTCTTTGCCATGTGACTTCTCCACAGGGCTGTTCACTGTCCTCAAGACATGGCAGCTGGCTTCCCTCCGAGTAAGTGATCTGAGAAAGAGAGAGCGAGCAATGACCAAGACAGAGGCTGCAGTACCTTTTTATGATCTAGTCTTTGAAGTCACACAGCATCACTTCTGCTTTATTCTTTTCATTAGAAGTGAGTCACTAAGCTCAGTCCGCACTCACGGCTCCACCTGAAGAGAAGAGTATCAAAGAATTTGTGGAGTTATTAAAAAAAAAAAAATTCAATTTTTATCTCCTGATTTTGGTTACACTGCTTTCTTCCAGTTTTTCTTCCTACTTTACTGGCTGCACTTTGTCCCTGCTATGGTAGCCTCTCCTTCTCTCCCTGTCCTCTTAATGCTAAGAGTTTATCAAGATTCAGTCCTGGGCCCTTGTCTCCTCCCCCTTTCCTTCTTCCCTCCTCCCCCATTATGGTTTCTCCTCCTCCTAGTGACTTAAAATACTATCTATTTGACAGTACTCCTAAATTTCCATCTTCTGTCTAGGCTTCTCTTTAGACCTTTAAACTTGTATATCTGTTTACTTCATCTTTCTACTTGGATATAACACAAGCATCTCAGATTTTAATTTTTCTTCTGTTCCTTTCCTCCTCCTCCCCCATTCAAGCAACAAATAAGATTATTAAAAAATTCATGCCCCAAGCAAAATTATTTTTATTATATTCACATTTCCTTTTAGTTTTTATCCTGTATGCCTCATTTTATAAATTGCTTTGCTATTGTTTACATATAATATTATCCTCCACATTCTCTACTTTTGGTTTAAACAAAAAATGTGATTTATTGTCTCAGGTGGTTAAAAACTTGAAAGAAAATGGCCGGCTCCAGGACTCCAGGGCTCCAGGATGAGCCTTTCTCTCTCTCTGTTCTTCACCTCTGCTTTTCATCTGTTGGCTCCAATCTTGGGCAGGTTCTTTCCATGTCTAGGCTGAATTCTCTCAGTTCTATGAAAAGCAGTTTTCTTCTCATTCCTTGTTGCATCACGATCCTTCTGGGTTCAATTACACTGAAAACAATCATTGATAAATTTTAGTGAAGGTCTGTTGCTTATAGATTTGCTCAAATTTAGCTTACTTAAAAAATGTCTTTATAGTTTGGTTGAGTCAATTATAGACTGACAGCTTTTTTCCCTCAGCCTTTGAAAATATCCTACTGGCTTGTATCTTATGTTATTGCTGTTGAGAAGTCAGCTGTCAGTTTTTTTTTTTTTTTTAGGTAATCTGTCTTTTCTCTCTGGTTGTTTTTAGTATCTTTGCCTTTGTTTTCCGGACTTTTCACTGTGATGAGGGATGAGGATGGAAAGCTAGGGGCGAGCCAGTAGGGATAGGCTCAGGCTAGATAGGGTAGGAAAGTCAAGGAGAAACCTCTTTCAGGATGAGTCATGCAGAAGTGTTTGATCTTAACGGTGATTAAATTTTCGGAGCTGATGAAATGAACTATTAGAGGTAATTGAAATAGAGGTTTAGCTTCATTGAGGACTGTGCTTGAGCATCATTTTTAAGACGTTACTAAGAAGTCACCATAGTATATGTTTTCTTTTATTTGCTTTGCTAAACTTCTGTTGTTTATCTACTTGACTCTAATTCGCATTATGTAATCCTTGGAATCCTCAAGGACGGGGATGGTTCATGAATAGATTTTGATATTGAGGAAACGCTTGAGGTAATACTGAACTATTTGTCCTAAAAATAGTTATATTTTTAGTCACTAGACTTATAAAAAGTCATTTTATCCATTTTCCACCTAAGCTGCAAGTCATCACTAGAAGATTCCTTTCTTAAATATCTGTAAAAAAATTATTCCTAGTCTTCCATAATTTTCAATAGATTACAAATCTTACCAAGTTCCTCTAATATCTAACTTAATTTTTTCCTGCTGCAGTAGAATTTCTTAAACTGTTGTCAGTAAAAATAATCATGTTCATATCACTCTTATATTAGCCCTTTATGTGTTTAAAGAAAATTAAGTTTCCCTTGAGCCTTTTCTTTTCTAGGTTAAATAAGCCCCATTTCTTTATGTTTTCCTTATGGGGAAATGTTTCCCAATCATTTTCATTGTTCTTTCCTGGACCCCCTTCAAATTCTCAGTATCACACTTCAGTTGCTGAGCCAAAAACTGAGCAATTCATAAAAGCTTGACCAGTGCTGTGTGGGAAGAGAGGCTGACCCATGTTTCTTACTTAAATGCCTAATTATACATCTGTGCTACCATGCAAGGCCTGTTTCCAGTGAGGAATACTCTAGTTTCAAGTAAACAAAAAAATTCATTTATATCTTCAGAGTCTTGAAAACACCCTCACTGGATCAGCTCAAAATTCAGCATTAAAACAATGACTGGGAGCCTTTGCCAGCCAATCAAAGTTAGCACCTTATTTTAGCTTGGTTTCCTGGGTCATCCTTGAAGCATTGCATTGCTTTGACTGAATTTTTATATACATCCCAGATACTTAGGTGTGTCGTTGTTTCCATATTTTAGCTCCTGTCTATTCTGTCTTTTGTCTGAAATCAAAGTCTCATGGTTAAGGCTTCTTTCTATGCTTGCTTGTCCAAGAGTCATATGACCTCCTGCTAGTCTCAGTAATAACTGAGCCATTAGGAGCTTTGCATGGCACTTAACATTATTTTCATTTCTTACCTTCCTGAGCAATGGATCTGGGGAAAGTTGGGGTTCTTTTTGAGTACTGAGGCCCTGGACAACCTGGAGGTCAGGATGCTCTGCAGCCGTCTTTACTCAGAAGAGAGCTCTATTTCAGAGAGGGAAGGGAGGCTGGGTTAATTCTGTTCTCTATACTCAGCATATTCTCCACAGAGCATTAGTCATTTCAGTTCTTCAAGGATGCTGAGAATTGGGCACAAATGCAATTTCATTAGCCCTGACTAACCAATGTGTTCTCTCTAATGATGACTTCTAAAAATAGAACCACATGTTAATGGAAATAGTATGCAAACACATCACTAAGTTTGTTGGAAAAAATATTGACCCTGTGAGCTCAAGTTCAAAACTGATAAACACCCCTATACTGAGCAGTGGCACAGTCCTTTCTGTCCTCCAGGGGTTAAATTCCTTGCTGTAAACTGCTCTGAGATACTGCTGTTTTAGCATCTTTGTATTTCTGGAACTCCATGTCTGACACTGCTGGTGAGATTATCTGAAAACAGCTGGTAAAAAACATCTGCCCCATAATTTGAACGACTTTCTTTTTTTGATGAGCTAAACTTTCCATTTCAGATAAAAGTGTTGTTATTGATCTTTGGAATAATTCCTCTGTTACCAGAAGCTCATTGTTGTTGAGGGAGAAGCAAGGACAGGGGGTATGCGTAATGAAAGAATTTACTTTTTCCTCACTTTTTAAGTCTCATTTTCTCCCATGCCAGGGAGCTAGCATATGTTGAGGACCTACTAAGTGACAGAATTATCAATAACATACATTTCGTCTTCATGTATATATAGGTATATATATACATATATTTTCTTTGTATTCATGAAGCAACCAACGCTTAGAAAAGTTAAGCAGTTTGTTCAAGGAGACATTTGAACACATTGAAGATTTCAACAGAGAACCTTCTAGTCTCAAAGCTCTGTTATTTTCTGTGAACTAAGTCAGAGCTGGAAAGACCTTAGTGAGTATGATGTCAGCAGGTGTACCCCTAACATTTGTGGGACCTTGAGCAAGACTAGAAACAGAGATCCACATACAATTTCTCTAAATATTTAGAAATAATTAATCAAGTTTACAAACTGTAAGTAAAATGTTCTTTCTTCTTACCTTGACAAGGCCATCTTTACAACAACATAAAAGGGCAGATTTTAATCTTAAATTCTTGAATTCTTCAGAGTTCAGTTATAGAATGGGAAGACATGGAGGACCAGCCTGCAGGCACATCCCCCTACCCGCCTTAGTCCTGCACTGCAAGGGGAATTGAATGGATACATGTGTACTCGCCAGCCTGCATGTTCAAACTCCATCCTCATCCCATGCAAAGAGCTGTCCCTTGGCCCCATGGTCTCCTCACTCCATGGGAGGTGTGGATGTATCCAAAGATGATCTAGAATGGGACCCAAGGCAAGGCCCCTCTTGCTCAGGTGTATGGATGGAACTGGATCCAGGTGCTCCAGTTCATAGATTAAAAAAACAGAGGCCAGACAGGTAGTGAATTGCTCAAAGTCATATGGCTGGTTAGTGGATGGACAAGGATATTCTGATTCCTGTCACTTTTCAGATAGTTGGCCTTGTGAGGCTGGATTGTTCTATGCATAAATTTACATAAGTCCATCCTAGGAATAACTTCACAATCCTTTTCACCAAAGAGCTAAGAAACCTGTCCCAGGGTATCGTTTCTACTCATAGTCACAACCAGGTGCTCTTGAATGGGTGAACAACCACTGAATCATTTTCGGTGACATTACAGTGCAAACAATACCTCAGGAGATTTTGAAAGGCTAATTGGAAACTTTTGGGGGCATCAATCACAGAGAAGTTCATAAATAATTTCTAAATTACTTCCTGTAGAGGTCAGTTTGTTGGTGTATTTGTATGAGTCCACTGGCTCACCAAGAAACCACAATTAGAAATGTGATCAATATAAACTTAGTTGAAACAACTGGCAGATGTTTCAAATGATTTGCATATGAATTAGTCACCAGCTTTAGAAATCTAGCTTATTAAGGACTGAGATTATGATTTCATATATTTTCCCTTCTGTTGAAATGTGCTAAAGGAAGCCCTGTTTTATTAAAAGGTCATGTCATAAGTACTTCCCAGCATTTAGATTTTTTACTTGGTATAGTTAATTTCTGATGTTAACTGATCATACATTTATAAATGTTTCTATAGATATCTTAACATTTGAATAGCACGTTATTGATTACAATGTGCATTTGATATACTGTCTACTTTTCTACTTCGATTTTTACACAAGCCCTGCAAGGCAGCTTGGGTAGAAGTTATTATTGTTTCAAATTTTTTCGTATGGGGACACTGAGGCCCTGAGAGGCGACTCACACATCTGGTGAGTGCAGAGCTGGAGTTTGAACCCAAGTTTGTCTGACTCCAAATCCCATACACTTTCCATTATGCTACTGTGCTTCTTGCTCAGTGAAGTACTCTTATCCTCTCTTAAACCGGTTTGATGTAGGAGTTTAAAAAGCACCCCAGCACCCCGACTGGCAACACACTCTTTTATGTCTTTCGGTTACAAGGCCCAGAATTCCATCATTGGAACAACATCCTTTTAGACTGTTGACAAGTAGGCTGAAGAGGCAGGTTCAAATAAATAAACCAGGGGTTGGCAAACTATGTCCTGTGAGTCAAATTTAGCCGGCTGCCTATTTCTGTAAATAAAGTTTTGTTGGAACACAGCCACGTTCATTTGTTTATGTATCATCTGTGTCTGTTTTAACGCTACAACAACAGAGTTGAGTCATTGTGACAGACTATATGGCCCTCAAAGCCTAAAATAGTTACTGTCTGGCTCTTTACAAATAAGTATTTGCTGATAACAATTTGATAGTATTTTTCTAAAAGTATGACAGAAAAGTGTTTCCTGTAAAAGAGGGCCATACCTTCAACATAGTCTTGCTTTAAATTGTGCCCCTTTATTTATTCTAGTGTTGCCAGTATAGTGATATATCTTCGCAGTACTAACAACTTGATGTGTTTCAAGGGGAGAATTAATGAATAACTGAACTGACGAAAAGGCAGTCCAACAATACTCCCAACAGAGTTAGTCATCTTCTCACCTGCCCCCTACTTCACTTTCTTATCATTAGTTTTCTGGCAGTGTTGTTAATGAAAAGAGCTAGCCTCACGTCAGCCATGGATAAGTTAAGAGGGAATTTTGCCCTAGCTTAAAAAAAAAGAAAGACCAACAGATAATTTGACTCCATTTATTATATAAAGAGGCATAACATGCATAATTAGAAACATTTATTATTTTAATTGAAATTAAATATTAGCATGTGTGATTGTTAAGGTTGTGTGTCCACTTTGCTGGGCCATGATTCTCAGTGGTTTGACAGTTATGATGTAGTTTGGCAGTTGTATGATGATGTGATCACTTCCATGATGAGATTTGATATAATGTGATCACCTCTTTGATGGAATCTGCTGTGAGTAGCTGATCAGTTGAAAGGGAGTTTCCTTGGGGATGTGGCCTGCATTGAATATAAGTGGACTCTCTAGCAAGGCTCATGGGCTTTTGCTCGCTCTGGATCCTGTAGCTGACTCCTGTTCCTCTGACCTCTGGTTCTTGGGACCTGAGCTAGTAGCTTATCTTCTGATCTTGGGATTCGTTGGTCTTCGAAGCCTGTGAGCAAGAGCCCTGCTGCCTGACCTGCCAATCTTGGGTTCGCCAGTCCCTGCAGGTATGTGAATCAGGAGAAGCCTGCAGCCTGTCCTACAGATTCGGGATATTCTGGCCTCTACAACTGCATAAGCCATTTCCTTGATATAAATCTCTTTATGTAGATATTTATGTGCTTTACTGGTTTTGCTTCTCTAGAGAACCCAGCCTAAGACAGTGTGTGTCATGTGTTTTATTCTATTATTAATTGGATTTTAATTTTTAAAAAATGCCAGAAACCATTTGCATTTTGTAATTATGAAAAGGACTTTCTCCCTCAAAAAATAGAATTAATATATCTATGATAGTAAATATATTTCAGGCATTTATACCTCAGCAAGAATTTTAAGGATCAAATGATTTTTCTCTGTGATAGCCAGCTGAGATGAGGGGTCTGTGGGAACTGGAGTTTTTATTCAGGGTATGAGAGTGGGTGCATGCATGGGTGTGCAAGTGTGTGTATGTATATTGAAAAAGGGTAATTTTGGAATTTGGAACACAGGAGATAAGAGAAAGAATTGAGGCAGGAAGCAGAAGGAAATGAACGCCACTGTGCACAAACCACCTGCTTGAGAAGCTCAGCAGTGAATGGGGAGAAATAAGATGCATCTGAAAAGGGACAGCAATGTTAAGCAATCCCCGCAATCCCACCCACATTGGACTAAGGGAGACCTATGCATATCTGAGAACTTGCTTCTTTCTATAGTGCTGGGCAGGAAAAGTTAACTGTAGTTTTCTTTCCCTTGACAGCCTTTTAATAATATTAAAATATTCTTATCTAGAGAAAGTGAGACATTTACAATGTGGAAAACAGTAAATTCACAAAGGCCTTACCTAAGGGTAAATTTCTTTGTATGGTACCATCCTAGGGTAAAATCACTGCAAAGTTATAGTAAAACAAGAAGAAAGACTTTATTCGGCACGTGTTTCAAGAGGCGAAAGTGGGAAATGGACAAGCGTGCTGCTAGAGCTATGTCTGTCCGAGTCCTAGGAATGTTACAGAATCAGCAGTGTATACAGACATTACAAATGGATAAAATCATTAAAAGTGTCACCTTTTCATAGATTGCTGAAAACTGCTGAATCACTGTGATACTACATTTTGAATTGTCTTTCCTAATAATCGTTGGTACAAGTTTCAGTAATGACATTGGTCCAACAAATCTTACTATTTACTAAATGCTAATAGAAAAAGATGAGAGTGGAAAATTGTGGGTCTTTTGTGCTCTAAGTATTTGTTTATGTGAAAGGTTTCCTAAAAGATGTTTTCCAAGATTGTCCTAGCTATTATTTTTAAACCTCAGGGCCGAGCTGTTGTATCCTTGTGAGTTCTTGTCACTCCAGCTGGATCACTTTCTTTATACTCAAGGACAGGGAATAATTGTTACAATTTTAACCATTGAGTCAGTACATTATTTGATCCTTAGAAGTATGATCCTGAGAAGTAGGAGTTAGGTTCATTATAGAGATGAGCAAATTAGGGCTCAAAGGGATATGTGACTTGTCCAAAGTCACCCAGATGGTAAATGCTGCAAGTTCCCCTCAAAGACAAAGTGCTGTATCCAGGGCCAACTTCACAGGAGAGTGACCTGTGTGTCACACAGGGCTCTGCAATTAGAAGGACCCCAAGCTTGGTTTAATGTTCTACTGTAGTCATCTTGAAATTCTTAACACATTTTGAACAACAGATTCCACATTTTCGTTTTGCACTGGGCCCACAAATTACGTAGCTGGCCCTGCCTACATCTGGCAAGTGAATGTCCAGAGGGACACCTGCCTATAAGATTGCAACCTTGTGGTTCTGATATTTAAACTCCGTTAGAGCCCAAGTCCTATATGCCCTAAGCACAAACCATTCCCACTCCACGCATAGCTTCAGGTCTACCTGCCCTCTTCATCTGTCAACCTCCTCAAGCTATGCCCTCTTTCTCCCTTTTCTGCTGACATTCTCTGTATCCTTATCCATTGCCAGAATCATATTGCACAACAAACAACCACAAAATCTCGGTGGCACCCAACAGTAAGTTTAATGCTCATGAGTCTGTGGTTTGCTGGGGGCTGAGCAGGTGGCTCTGCCGGTCTTGGCTGGGCTCGCTTATCTGTCTGAAGCTGTGTTTGCTAAAATGATGGGGTGACTTAGCTCCAGAAGATTAGCCTGGGCATGTTTTCATGACAGAGGCAAGGGTGTAGATCATTAGCAGAAACATACAAGGCCTTTTGAAGCCTGGACTCAAAACTGGCACACTCTTCCTTCTGCCTTATTCTATTGGCTGAACCCAGATTCAGGGAGTGAGTAAATAGACCTTACCTTTTTAGTGGGAGTGACTGCAATTTCACATGACAAAGAGTGTAGATACAGGGAGAGGTGAAGAATTGGGGCTGTTATTGCGACCATCCCGCTAGTCACCAAGCCCAGTAGATTCGACTTCCTCTCTCTCTCTCCAGTGCCATCTCCTTTATAGTCCTGTTGCTTTTCCTTAGCTCCACTCCTTACTGCCTGAGGTAAATGTATAATGATCCTTCCCACTTGCATTCTTCACTCTTTAAAGTCACCAACCATGTCTTTCTGATTAACCTTCCTTGTTAAACCTTAAAAAAAGAATCCTAAAAAGCAAAGATGTCACTTTGGTGATTATGGTACACCTGACCCAAGCCATTTTATTCTCAACTTGTTCCAGTAGGGTTAATGTTTTGATTATGACCCTTTCTTCTTTTTGCTTGTGTGCATTTGTTGCTATAAACTGACCTCTGAGCACTACTTTTGCTGAGTCCCAAAGGTTCTGGTAGGAAGTGTTTTCATTCTCATTTGATTCTGTGAATTTCTTTATTCTGTCCTTAATTTCTTCTATAACCCAGTAGTTTTTGAGCAAGGTGTTGTTCAGTTTCCATGTGTTTGATTTTTTTCCTTGCTTTTTCTGTATTTGATTTCTACTTTAATGGCTTTATGATCCGAAAAGATGCTTTGTAATATTTCAGTGCTTTGGATTTTGTTAAGGCTTGCTTTATGGCCTAATACGTGGTCTATTCTGGAGAATGTTCCAAGGTAGTTTCAGTTGCTTCATATGCAAGCAAAAGCTGGACAATAAAAAAGGAAGACCAAAGAAGAATGGACACATTTGAATTTTGGTGTTGGCAAAGAATATTGAATATACCATGGACTGCCAGAAGAATGAACAAATCAGTCTTAGAGGAAGTGCAGCCAGAGTATTCCTTAGAAGCGAGGGTGGCGAGACTTCATCTTCACTTTGGATATGTTATCAGGAGGGACCAATCTCTGGAGAAGGACATCATGCTTGGTAAAGTAGACCACAACCCAATGCCGTTGAGTCGATTCCGACTCATAGCAACCCTATAAGACAGAGTAGAGCTGCCCCACAGAGTTTCCAAGTCTTTAAATCTTTATGGAGGCGGACTGCCACATCTTTCTCCTGCAGAGTAACTGGTGGGCTCAAACTGCCAACCTTTCAGTTAGTAGCCAAGCACTTAACCACCGTGCCACCATGGCTCCTGAGTAAAGTAGCGAGTCAGCAAAAAAGAGGAAGACCCTCAATGATATGGATTAACACAGTGGCTGTTTCCAAAGGAAAAGGACCAAATCCTCCTTCCATTTACTTCCATTATAAAGGGCCACAGTTAGCAAACAGCTGAAGCCAGCCTGTCCTTCACCTGATTATGAAAGAGCTCTCTTTTCTTTTTCAGCCACAACCATTTCTTGTGTTGCCTGGTTAATGTGGCTAAGCTAGCTTCCTTTACACAGACCTCTGACACTGTGTGAGGAAAAGGACTCTTAGTGGCTGTCTGTACTGTGATGGATGGTTTTCATTCCCCCAGACTACTAGTGTAGAACAATGGTGGGAACCTAGCACACACCATCTCCTTTCACCCTTACCTCCACACTCCTCTCCTATTGACATCTGAATGTTATATGATGTTCTTTATGGATTCTTCTCCCCATCCACTCCTCTGATTTCTACCTTCCTAGCTGACAAAGTTCAAATTTTGCCTGAGCCCTAAGATCCTGGAGAGCAGAGATGGTTAAAGAAATTCTTTTGTATTTTGGAAAATGGCTTACTGCAAAGAACTCACCAAGATGGACTTAATGATCTGCTTTGCTGGAATAAACTTTAGACTGGCTTCCTCCTGCTTTATGTCCCTGAACATTCTCTCTCCCTCAGTCTTTTCAATCTCTAGGTACCTAACCAGAGAATTCCTTATCTTCTAGCCCCCTTCTCCCTATCTCCCAGGATTCGGGCAGACTTATCACAAGAAAAGAGCATTCTGAGCCAAATGGCCCTAATTACAATCACTCACCAATCCCAATGATCATCCCGCCTTAATTTTTCTTCAGTATTTCTCCAGCAGCCTACCACAGTTTTAAAAAGCCTTACGGTTCTTCATTTCAGTGGAGTTGAACTCAGACTTGGATTTGATTCACTCCCCAATCCCAATGATCATCCCCCCTTAATTTTTCTTCAGTATTTCTCCAGCAGCCTACCACAGTTTTAAAAAGCCTTGCAGTTCTTCATTTCAGTGGAGTTGAACTCAGACTTGGGTTTGTTTCACTCCCCATTGCAATAGTCTTTCTCCCCTTATTGCAGTCTTCTTTTGCTCCCTTCCAAGAGTCCTCCCTCCCTTCTTGGAATAGTCCTTTTGAATAAAGTCATCCTTCCCTGTTTAATATGTCCAGTGCATTTTTTGCTTTGACGTTATTTTTGAGATCTCTGTGTGTAGATGTGGACTTTACCTCTTCAGAGTGTACTTACCACGATGGTCCTTCAGATTGAGTTCAGTATGCTGCTTGGAAAACCATATTTTCTGAACAAGTCAATGAAATGAAGAGAAAATGGGATCATTTTATCAGATAATTCTCCATGTCTTTTGACTCTAGCATTATCTACTCTTGTCATTCTGGACATCATCTTCCTCTGTATGATTAATTATGCCAGGTCCAGGTGCTCTTCAGCATCATTTTCAGGCTTGTTCCATTTGTTAGATAAGTCTAGATTACATGTGCTTACATCTGATTTGTCTTTGGTCCCTTTTTATTTCTTTTTGCATTTGAACCATTGGGCTAATGTTTATTTTATGGTTAATTTGTCCTTTTATTGAACATATAAGTGCTTTCTAAGCATGTAGTAGACTTGTTATCTCTAATTTTAGCTTGTGGCCTGTTTTACCATTTATTTCTTTAACAGCTATTTAAATTGGAATGAGTTAGAGTTTGTGGCCATGATTTTGTATTTAATTTTCTCATTTTCTGCTTAGCAAGAAGGATAAGACCAGAGAGGTGGTCATTTCTGTGCTGTGGAAACTTCAGAATTACATTGTTCTTGTGTGTGTGCTAAATTAGAAGAGGCTTTTATTGATTAGCTTTCAGGGTTTTTTTTTGAGACATACTTTCTAAAGGGGAACAAGTGGTTGTCAGTCAGTGAATAGACTTTATTTTAAATGGCCATTAGGAGTGGTGGTCTAAAATTAGAGATTGAAGATTAGATTTGGTTCCTGGCTGATTTCTTTTATTTTCTAGAGTGAGTAGACCTGTAAAGAAGATAAGACATTTATTTTTTCCAGTGCTCTCTCTAACTAAAAATTTTCCCAGTGCTCTCTCATACTAAAATTATGAGGCACTGTACTGTAGAGTTAAAAGCATGGATGTTGGAGTCAAAGTCCCTCCATTCAAATCCCAGCATCACCATTTACTAAGTGTAGGTCCTTGGGAAATAGATACAGCCTTCTGGGACTCAGTTTTTCATCTCTAAAATAAGGGTTGGTGTGTGAATTGTGTGGGCACATGCGTGAAGCTCTTGGCATAGTTCCTCTAGCTATTAAAATAATATTAATGCTATTATTCTTATTACTGCTAATACTGTTTTGATTTTTCTTTCAATTTTGCCCATATTTTCACATGAGTAAAAATTATAGCTAGAATATTGGTCAGGTAACAGTGTGGGCCAAATGAAGGTTAGAGTAGAAATGCTATTGATAAAGCTAGGTAGACATTTTCCCACATCAAATTAGCAATGTATTGGAGTTACACCTTTTTTTCCCCATTATTCTTAGAATTTTATTCACAAGATAATGAGCAAGGGTATAGCAGATTACCACCTGCACAAAGGAAATAACCAGAGTGCTGGGAAAGTACTCTTCATAAACCCAGTCTTTCTTTCTTTACAAGGACAATCAAAAGCATGGTGTGTTTAAACTGAAGTATCTTCACTGGTTTTCTGTGTAATTCACTAAGGAATGCCAAATTTATTATTTTTAGCTTTAAGTGTTAAAGCAAAAGATCAATATTTTTTATGAAAAGAAATTTTATAAATGCTCCTATGAAGAGGAATGGCAACATGTTCATCATCTAAAAGAACGTTTCAAGAGCTATCCTGAAGTACAGCACAGTCAGTGATAGGATAATATCTATATGCATACAAGGAATACCAGTTAATATGACTATTATTAAAATTTATGCACCAATCACTAAGGCCAAAGATGAAGAAATTGAAGATTTTTACCAACTTCTACAGTCTGAAAGTGATCAAACATACAATCAAGATGCATTGATAATTACTGGTGATTGGAATGTGAAAGTTAGGAACAAAGAAGGCTTGGTAGTTGGAAAATATGGCCTTGGTGATAGAAACGATGCTGCAGATTGCATGATAGAATTTTGCAAGACCAGCAACTGCATTGCAAATACCTTTTTTCAACAACATAAATGGTGAGTATACATGTGGACCTTGCCAGATGGAACACACAGGAATCAAATCAACTACATCTTTGGAAAGACATGATGGAAAAGCTCAATATCATCAGTCAGATCAAGGCTAGGGGCCAACTGTGGAACAGACCACCAATTGCTTATATGCAAGTTGACGCTAAAGAAAATCAGAACAAGTCCACAAGAGCCAAAGTACCACCTTGAGTATATTCCACCTGAATTTAGAGACCATCTCAAGAATAGATTTGACGCATTGAACACTAATGACTTCATACATGAAGAAAGCAAGAGATAATTACAAAGACAGGAAGGAAAGAAAAGACCAAAATGGATGTCAGAAGAGATCCTGAAAGTTGCTCTTGAACACAGAGTAGCTAAAGCAAAATGAAGAAATGAGGAAGTAAAAGAATTGAACAGAAGATTTCAAAGGGCAGCTAGAAAAGACAAAGTAAAGTATTATAATGACATGTACGAAGACCTGGAGATAGAAAACTGAAAAGGAAGAACATGCTCAGCATTTCTCAAGCTGAAAGAACTGAAGAAAAATTTCAAGCCTCTAGTTGCAATATTGAACGATTCTGTGGGGAAAATGATAAGTGACACAGGAAGCATCAATATAAGATGGAAGGAGTACACAGAGTCACTGTACCAAAAAGAATTGGTCAACGTTCAGCCATTTCAGGAGGTAGCGTATGATCAAGAACTGATGGTACTGAAGGAAGAGGTCCAAGCTGCACCGAAGGCATTGGTGAAAAACAAAGCTTCAGGAATTGACAGAATACCAATTGAGATGGTCCAAAAAACAGATGCAGTGCTGGAGGCACTAACTTGTCTATATCAAGAAATTTGGAGGACAGCTACCTGGCCAACCAGCTGGAAGAGATCCATATTTGTACCCATTCCAAAGAAAGGTGATCCAACAGAATGTGGAAATTATCGAACAATATCATTAATATCACACAAAAGTAAAATTTTGATGAAGATCTTTCAAAAGAAGTTGCAGCAGTACATCGACAAGGAACTGCCAGAAGCTCAAACCGGATTCATAAGAGGATGTGGAACAAGGAATATCATTGCTGATGTCAGATGGTTCATGGCTGAAAGCAGAGAATACCAGAAAGATGTTTTCCTGTGTTTTATTGACTATGCAAAGGCATTCGACTGTGTGGATCATAACAAACTATGGATAACATTGTAAAGAATGGGAATTCCAAAACACTTAATTGTGCTGATGAGGAACCTGTACATACACCAGGAGACAGCCATTTGAACAGAACAAGGGGATACTGCATCGTTTAAAGTCAAGAAAGGTGTGTGTCATGGATGTATCCTTTCACTATACTTATTCAGTCTGTATGCTGAGCAAATAATCCAAGCAACTGAACTATATATGAAGAGGAACATGGCATCAGGATTGGTGGAAGACTCATTAACAACCTGCGTTATGCAGATCATACATCCTTGCAAGCTGAAAGCGAAGAGGACTTGAAGCACTTACTGATAAATATCAAAGACCACGGTCTTCAGCATGAATTACAAATCAACATAAAGAAAACAAAAATCCTCACAAGTGGAACAATAAGCAACATTATGATAAAACGCATAAAAGATTGAAGTTCTCAAGGATTTCATCTTACTTGGATCCACAGTCAACACCCATGGAAGCAGCAGTCAAGAAATCAAACGACATATTACATTGGGCAAATCTGCTGCAAAAGACCTCTTTAAAGGGTTAAAAGGCAAAGATGTCACTTTAAGGACTAAGATGTGCCTGATCCAGGCCATCGTGTTTTTAATTGTCCCATGTTCATGTGAAAGCTGTATAATGAATTAGGAAGACTAAAGAAAAATGATGCCTTTGAATTATGGTATTGGTGAAGAATATTGGCTATACCTGGACTGCCAGAAGAATGAACGAATCTGTCTTGGGAGAAGTACAGCCACAATGCTCCTTAGAAGCAAGGATGGCAAGACTTTGTCTCACATAATTTGGACATGTTATCAGGAGGGACCAGTCCCTGGAGAAGGACATCATGCTTGATAGAGGATCAGGGAAAAAGAGGAAGACCCTCAACAAGGTGGATTGACACAGTGGCTGCAACAATAGGATCAAGCATAACAATTATTGTGAAGATGGCACAGAACCGGGCAGTGTTTTGTTCTGTTGTACATACGGTCGCTGTGAGTCGGAACCGACTTGATGGCACCTAACAACAACAACAACATGAATAGTTATGATTGTTAAATGTCATCAATAATGTTTGAAAATAGGATTTTTTATGACCACATAATTTTCCATTTTATAAGAGAAGCATGATTTTTGTCTATAGTTGACCTGTCCACCAAATTATACTTTTTCCTTAGTCTGAGGACTGTCCCCTGAACCAGATTAGGACAAAAAGTCATTGTTCTCATTACTGTGGAGGAAAAATCAAAGTACCTGTCCTTAGTTGTGTATTTTGGGAAAAGGGAGAGTGCCGTTGTTCAACCTGTTTACAATCAGAAAATATCTGTCTGCCGCAATGTTCTTCTGCTAATTCTGAGAGAATTAGAGAGAAGTGAGAGAACTGGAGAGGAATAGAGAAAAAGTTCTTGTGTCTCAGGGGTTTTGGTCTTCCAGGAGAAGTGAAGTGGGCAGATTGACCACTTTAATAATGACTTTTCAAATCTTTGTGAGACAAATCCCGTTCCCTATGAAATTGTGGATTTTTAATGGAGTCCTACGTTAGAGTCTATTATCGAGCCCCACCTCCTCTGACTTCTGTGCTTTAAAATTGATCACGTGGAAAAACCGTCTGATTTGGATTTCATCTCTAGAGGAGAGTGGATTTTCCAAAAATAACTATTGGCTGCATGATGCCACTTTTCACTAGGAAGCAGCTAAAATGAGTTTTAAACCTATTCTCCTCTAGTTTTGGTTAAGAACTCAGGAAAAGTGCAAATGCAAGCACAACTTGGGAAGTTTTGGAAGGCTTAGGGAGTTTGAGGCTTCAAGTACAGAGTCTGGAAAATAATTATCCTTTAAGGGATTACAATTGTCCCTCAGTATCCCTGGGGTATTGGTTCCAGGATCCTTGTGGATACCAAAATCAGAGGATGCTTAAGTCCCTTATATACAATGGTGTAGTATTTGCATATAACCTATGCACATCCTCTCATATACTTTAAATTGTCTCTAGATTACTTATAATACCTAATACAATGTAAATGTTATGTAAATAGTTGTTATACTGTATTGTTTAGGGAATAATGACAAGACTCTAGGCAATGCTCAAACAAGGAATGCTGGAGAGAGACTGAGGATCTATGAAATGGTGGGAAGCTACAGCAGGGTATGCATTCATGTGGATTGAGTGTAATGCATGACATGCAACAAATTCAAGTTTGCTTTTTGGAAGTTTCTTTTTATTTATTTATTTTTCTGAATATTTTCAATATGCAGTTGGTGGAATCCGTGGATGCGGAACCTGCGGATGTGGAGGACTGACTGTATATCTATAGTAACATGCCTCTTCTTTCTTTTAGAGTTCCTGGGTGGTGTAAATGGTTAACATGCTCAGCAGCTAACCAAAAGGTTGGAGGTTCGAGTCCTCCCAGAGGCTCCTCAGAAGGAAGGCCTGGTGATCTACTTCCAAAAAATCAGCCCTTGAGAACCCTATGGAGCACAGTTCTACTATGACACATGTGGGGTCTCCATGAGTTGGGATTGACTCCATGGCAATCTTTTTTTTTTTTTTTAACCTTTTAGATTCTTATAAACGTTTGTCTTGTGTCTAGCGGTTACACCCCCATTTCATAGCATCCAGGAAAAGCCTGTTTTGTATTCACATTCTCTTCCTCAGCTCGTTGTTAGTCGGGATGGTCATCTGTAACTAGTAGTACTACAATAAATGAGAGTAAAGCAAGCAAAAGAAATTCTTATTGGACTCTGAGACCTCCAATGACCTTGGAAGGGAGAAAGGGAGAAAGACTGCAGAGCTGAAAGGAGAATGGCTCTGCAACAAAATCTGTCTCCCCCTTCTTCCATAGCAGTGGGCTGTGCTTCATTCTAGAACCGTTCTTGAGTTCTGCTTGATCATGGACCAAGCTGTGTCCAGTGGAAAGTGATGTGTGACACCTTCAGGCCTGGCCCATAAAACCATCTGTGACATTTGCCAGAACAATCTTCCTCCAAACAAGTAAAAGTTATTGTCCCTATCATTGCTGTCTGCCAATCTTAGTTTATTTCTCTGAGGTACATAGAATAAGTCTATCCCTTCTTCCACATGCCTCTTTAGAGTCCCGACTCACTCTGAAAGCCTCTGATTTTATAACAGACCAGAGTGCCCTTTCAAAATATCTGAGTGATTAGAATAGAGCACATCCACATTGGTATTTGTAGATAATTATATGTTTATGAGAGGTAGGTGAGTGTAGGGTTAGGAGTTCAGGCTCAGGAGTCATACTCCTCAGGTATAATTCTGCCATCACAGGTTTCTGGCTGTATGACCTTAGGAACATTATTTAAACTTTTCAAGTCTCTATTTCCATATCAGTAAAATGGGGACAATAATAGTACCTCACAGTGTGGTTGTGGGGATTAAATGATTTAATACACAGAAAAGGCTTGAGAGAGTGCCCTCAGATAAAAAGGACTCAATAAATGTTAGCTTCACTATTAATACTTATAAATAAAATAGGCCAACAAACAAGGAAATCAGCTATTAAATCTGGCCATTTTCCTACACACCTATATTCAACTTACCATATGTAATGATCAGTGACCTCTCCCCACACCGTCCCTTCTCTGTTTTAGAATCTAGAGCAAAGCTGTGTCATTTCTGAGTGTTTGACTTCATTTTTAACCTGCCTGCTCTGATGAACATATAATAAAAAGATGAAGGAGCATTGGCAGGTAACAAATGGGCCAAAGGGAAGATGCTTACAACTAATTGTAATTCTAACTCCATTAGTGCCTATTAATGGATAGGCTTCCTCCTTGCAAGTGTGATTTAGGGCTAAGAGATGCAGTTTGTAGCGAACACATCTGCTTCCCTGCTTCTTGGTCCCACGTGTTCTTCATAGGGTGAGTTCTGAGAAATGATGCAGTAAACACATTTCAGAGCCACGGGAATGTGACCATCCTTAGCCCATTATTTTCAAGCCTTCTAGAAAAAGAAAGAATAATTCTAAAGACCTAAAGATGTACACACCAGAAAATTCCCTCAGGACTTTTATGCAATGTGAGGTAGGGGGTTTGCATAACAAAGACTGAGGTAAATTACAAAAAAATACAGTCATTTACATGTAGAAGACTCATTTGTGTTAATGAGCAGAAAAGTCTGCAAGCTATAAGGCAAAGGTCTGGGGGTCTTTGGTATTATTTCTGCATTATCTTCTGTCATCTAAATTGAAAAGAGCCCCGAGGTCTCACTGGTGTCTCTGCAGTGCTTGAGAGGAAGACTAACAGAACAATTGAGAGTGTGGCTTTACTACTTACCAGCTTTGTGAACTTGGGCAAGTTAGTCAAGTCTTGGAGCTTCGGTTTCCATTATCTAAAATGGCATAATTATTGGATCCCTTTCAGTGGGTTGTTGTGAGGCCTAAGTGTCCTAACAAGGTGTTACAGGTTGAATTGTGTCCCCATAAAATATATGTGGAATTTTACCCCCTGTACCTATAAATATGACCCTGTTTGAAATTAGGAGTTTTTTTCTTACGTTAATGAGGCCATTAACAAAGTAGGATGGGTCCTAAACCCAATCCCTTCTGAGTGATGTCTTATAAAAAGAGAAGAATAGACACGGAGACACACACACGGGAAAGAGACGACAGAAACCCCAAGGATTGCCAACAGCCATCAGAACCTAGGAGAAAGGTCCACAGAAGGAATCAACATGGCCAACACCCTGATTTAGCCTCCAGAACTGTGAGAAATAAATTTCTGTTCTTTAAAGCCACTACTTGTGGTATTCTTGTTAAGGCAGCAGTAGCAGACTAAGATAATGTGGATCAGTTCTCTAAGGCTGCCGTAACAAAGTACCACAAACTAGGTGACTTAGAACAACAGACATTTATTGTCTTATAGTTCTGAAGGCTAGAAATCTAAAATTAGGGTGTCGGGCATGTTGATTCCTTCTGAAGACTCTGAGGGAGAATCTGTTTCATGCTTCTCTCCTAGCTTCTGGTGGCTCCCAGCAATCCATGGTGTTCCTGGGCTTGCAACTTGCACAGAAGTGTCTGCCTTCTTCATCATATGGACATTTTCTCTCTGTGTCTCTTCTCTTTTACAAGGACACCACTCAGATTAGGACCCACCCTACTCCAGTATGACTTCATGTTAGCTTCACTGATAACATCTTCAAAGACCCTATTTCTAAACAAGGACACATTCATAGGTACTAGGGGTTAGAACTTCACCCTGTCATTTTTAGAGAAAAAAATTAAACACATAACAGCATGTAAAGGATTTAGTTTAATGCCTGACACATAGTAAGAATTCTATAAATGACTGATTTTATTGTATATGCTAGTGGGGTAGCTTTCAGAAACTCATTGTGATTTCTTTCAGCATGTTAGTCTCGTACACCCAGAAAATTTCACCTTGGAGACTTGAGAGTGGATTCTGAATGTTCTAATCATTTACGTACCGCAAAGCATTAATTGGGGTTTTCAGGAATGGTGCTCTAGGCACAACAAAAATAAATTGAAAACCTAGAGAGCTGCACATCTCAAAGGCCGTATAAAAAACTCTTACATCCAAAGGAACACAAAGTAACATCTAAGAATCCTAAATTATTAGGCTGTTGCCACACAAGGATTTTAATAGCTATGGAAATGGTACACACGCCCTTACAACCCCCATGCTTTATTCACTCATTCAGTTATGCATCCCACAAATGTTTAATTCTAAGTTGGTGTCATACATTGCAGTAGATATTGGAAATACCATGAAGAACAAGGCAGACCCCGTGCCTGCTCACATGGATTTAGCATTTGAAAATGGGAAATACTGGCAAAATCTTTAAAGAAAACAATACAATTATTAAAAATAATTGCAAACTGGGATCAGACCAAAAAAAATCAAACCCGTTGCCATCGAGTCGATTCTGACTCATAACGACCTTCTCTGACAGAGTAGAACTTCCCCAAAGGGTTTCCAAGGCTGTAAATCTTTACAGAAGCAGACTGGCACATCTTTCTCCTGCAGAGCAGCTGGTAGGTTTGAACTGCTTACCTTTTGGTTAGCAGCTGAGCACTTAACCGTTGTGTCACCAGGGCAAACTGTGATAAATACTATGAAATAAACCAACAGGAGTCTAAGAGAGGAAGTAATAGCTATAGGGTGGAGTGAGTAACTGCTTTTGTATTTGACAAAGGATGGAAGGAACTAGCCATGTAAAGAGTGGAGGGGGAGGCCATTCCAGAAGGAGGTAACTGTGTGTGCAAAGGTCCTGACGCAGGAAAGAACCTTGATGAATTGAAGAAATACCATTGTGGCTGGAGAGTAGTAGGACATTAGGTGGGAGATGGGCCAAGCCAGATCATGCAAGACCCCGAAGTCATTGTAAAGAGTTTAGATTTTTACTACCATTAAAGGATTTTTTGGGGGAACCCATTAAAGGATTTGTTTAAGCAGAAAAAATAACATGATATCATTTGTGTCTGTGCGTAGAATAGATGGGAAGGACCAGGAATGGCAGCATGGAGATAGGAGGCCATAGCAGTAGTTCAGGTGGCTTGGCTTAGCGTGTGGGCAGTAGAGATGGAACCTAGTGCACTGAGCCGATCAGTTTATTATCTGTTAGAATTGACAATACTTGCTGAAGGGTTAAATGTTTAGTCATTGTTGGTTGCTGTAGAGTCGTTTCTGACTCATAGTGACCCTATGTGTACAGAGTAGAACTGCTCCGCAGGGTTTTCAAGGCTGTGACCTTTTGGAAGCAGATTATCAGATCTTCTGGGAGGTCTCTAGGTGGGTTCGAATTGCCAGCCTTTCAGCTAGTAGTCCAGTGCTTAACCTTTTGCACCACCCAGGGACTCAAATGTTTAGTAGGCAATTGAATATGTGAGTCTGGAGCTCAAAGGAGGGATCTGACCTGAGATATAGATTTGGGAGTTGCTGACTTACATATAATACAGTATTTAGAGCTACATTATTGGAGAAGATCATGTAGGAAATGTATCTAGAGAGAGGAGAGGTTTAGAGAAACACCATGCTTTTGAGCTCAAGGAAAGAGCAGCAAAGGAGATTGAGGAGAAACCAGCAAGATGAGAGGAAATCTTGGGAAGTATAGAAGTCGAGATGAAAGAGTGTTTAAAGAAGCAGGTAATTATCAACTGGGTCAAATGCTGGTAAGAGATCAAATAGGATGAAGACAGATAAGGTATGAGATTTGGCAACATGAAAATAGTTGGTGAATGTAAGATCCGTTTCAGTGGAATGGTGCTTTTGGATTGGGTTGTGCTGCATTGGGTTCAGAGTAGAATGGGTTGAAGAGTGAATGAGCATGAATAAATTGACAATGTATATATAGATATCTCTTTTGGAAAGTTGAGTTATGATTAGGTCAAGGAGAAAGGGTTTTTAAAATGCAGGTTTTAAGAAAGAGGTGATAACCAAATAAGCAAAGCCTTTGAGAATGTGAGAACGAATTAGATCCAGAGCACAGGTGAAGGGATTCGTTTTGCCAGAAGCAAGACAACTTTATTCTGTAACAAGAAGGAAGAGTTACATGTGGCTTGTCAGTTTGTTTATTTTTTGTCAATGAAGAATGAGGCAAGACCATCACGTGGGGATATGGATAGAGGAGGGAGCATGGGAGACTTGCAAGAAAGCAGAAGGTATAAATTGATCTAATCAGAGTGGGAAAGCAGCCCACACGAAAAACAGCATAGGATTGCTGGCCTTTCTTGAGTGCACGTTTGAGTTTATAAATTTCAAGGGAGGCCTGTCCTTTAGAATATAGCATCTCTCCAAGATGAGAAGGCAGAGAGGGTTAGGAGTTGGTTGAATGGACACGGGAAATCAGGGGTGGAAAGGAGGAGTGTGCTGTCACAGTATAGGGAGAGCAATTAGGGTCACATAACAATGCATGTATAAATTTTTGTATGAGAGACTAACTTGAATTGTAAACTTTCACTTAAACTACAACAATAAAAAAAATAAAAATAGAATATAGTATCTTTCCAGAGAGCGTCTTATTTTCTTGTTTACCACTATCTCCATGGTACCTGAGTGGGACCTGCTAAATAGTAGATGTTCAAAATATATTTATTAGATGAATGAATGAGTTCAGTTGTTAATTTTCCCTGGTAGTATTCAGCTGCTCAGATGAAGGCACAGAGACGGTGGAGAGTGGGACTCATAGAGGACTGAGATTTTCCCAAGCAAGGATGACAGACATAGAGCAGCGAAGGAGTTGAGGGTATTAGCAAGGGGTGATTATAATGATGGACATGGAATGGAAGATGGAAGAGAACAAAAGCTTAAGTCAGGAGAGAGTTAATGGATAGTGAGAAAGTGGTTGAGTTTAGGGTTTCACAGTCACGAAAAGGTCAAAATCTGGCAGTAGGGATTCTTGAGAAAATCTTCTGGAAGGACAAGTGGTTGTGATTGAAGAGTGGCAGTTTTGCAATTGGGATTTGAGAAGGAGGGAAGATACTGGTGATGGCATAGTTCAGGGTGTAACCATGTGAGAGGCCAAGCAGAGTAGAAAAGGTCACTGGTGAGGAGGTGGTTAAAGAGCTGACTGACATTGGACTGTTTTCTCCTCAGTATTATCTAATACATCCTGATTATAATCTTGACCCATGTGAAAAAATAAACTTTATATTGAATATATGAAAATGGAAATGGAAATTCCTTACTCCCTATCTCCCCAAAAAACACACACAACCAAGCAAAAATGTCACGAACATAAGGATATTTCCATGGTCATTTGGGGAGCCAGTGTGTACTGGGTAGGGATATGGTAACTATTCACACGCAGTTGAGTCATTTGGAGTATTTGGTATCTTGAAGGCAGGTCTGGCTAGGCATGAAGATATATTTAAGCCAACTGAATGGTGGTTGGTGAATTGTATTGTGGAAAATCTTAATTGGTATCATTTTGTCAAATATTAGGCCTCTGTTTCTCTAAGGTGATTGTCATAGCAGTTATCAAATTCTTGCCTTTTTAATTTGAAGTGCTAAGGTTAGGTGGAGAAGGTGATAAGAGAATCACCAGAAAAGTTTATGGGTTCAAGAATAAACGAGCCTATGCTCTGTTTCCTTTTGCATTGTTCTGGGAGGGTGGAAGCATTGCAGAACTTTCTGTGCTTTTAGAACATGGGAGAACAGAGATTAGACAGCCACCTGGGTGCCTAGGAAGAGGGGCCTGAGGCACAAGCCTGGATGAAGCACTGCTTGATAGGGTGTGGGGAGCAGTAAAGTGTCATTTTCCCATGTGGCAGTGTAGATATAGCTGAGAAAAGGCCAATACACCTAGAGGGGCCTCATGGTTGGGTGGGATGGACCTGTCAGTAGTTGGATGCCCCATGGACCTTAGGACCAGAGGAATCTAGATCCCAGCTCAGGAGATGCTGGTATATCTTTATGTTGACCAGGTTCATGACTCCCTTCTTATACCTAGACATTATATAAACTCCCAGGGGACCAGGGAGAAGAGAAAACCTTGATTGGCTGAGAAAACAATGAATTGATTTAGTTGATTTTTGTTTTTCACTACCAAATTGGATGGAAACTTGAAATAGAGATTAAGTTAACAAAAGGAGAAATGAGTTCACATTTTGTGTACAATTGTGTATGTGGATTAAAAAATTGGTACCTATTACACAAGTGATACTGTTTATTTTAGTTATGGGTTAGGTATGGATACTACAAAGGCCCAAATAACAGTGGCTTAAGGAAGATGTAAGTTTGCTTTTCTCTCATGTAACAGTCTGAGCATAAGCAGTTCAGGACTGATATAGTAGCTTCACAATATTGGGATTCAGTGTCCCCCCCATCTTTTGTTCTGCCATCCTCAGTGCATTTTATCCATTTTATGCTCTAAGATGGACGCTGTGATTCTTGCCATCACAGCCACATTCTGGCCAGTGGGATGGGGAGAAAGTAATGTGGAGGCACAACCTATAAGTTGCAAATATCACTTTTCCCTTTCATCCCATTGGCCAGAACTTAGTCACATGACATATCTAGCTGCAAGGGAGGCTAAGAAATGTATACTTGAGCTGGCCAGCCATATGCCAAGCTAAAATTTGAGGGAAATATTACCTAAAAGAAAACGAACATATTTTGGAGACAACCAGCAGTATCTGGCACTTTGTCACACCAGCTTTGACCAACCCAGTTGCATAATGTGAGACTATCTGTTCCTTCAGTCTTTCTTGGCTTTTATAACATTTAAAGATTAGGCAGATAGACAATGGGCTTAAGACAGAAAGAAGCAATTTTATGATATTTTTACTCTATTCATTTCCAGGTGATATTGTGTTAATCTCATATCATGACATCAATTCATTTCCAGGGTTGTATTTTTATTTTGATCGTGGTAGGACTTGGGGACAGCCACAGGTGTCTTGGGAAAACTGGATGAGATATTGAAAAAGAAGAGACATTGAGAGCTTCAGCTATGCTTGCATTGAACAACTGCCCTTTTGGGGATTAAAGCTGAATTTCAGCTGTTCATCCATGGGTGGGCCCTCTGTTCCCTGGGCCATTTAATTTCCAGCTTCCTGATTGAGCTCATGTCTAATGGCTTCACCTTAGTTTTAAGTACTGGAAGCACAACAAAGACTGCTCTCAGATTCCTGTGCTTTAGTTAAGTTACTTCTTGGTAGCTTTTGGAGGATGGATCTGTTTTATTCATATTTAATTTGTTAATAATATAATAAAAAAAGTTTAAAACTGTGTAACAGTATAGACTTTTTGGTAGCCTGTTTACATTCATGTTCTGATTTGCTCTTCATAGACATTATAAATAAGTATTTGAATACTACATGTTTACACCCGTCCCTACCTTCCCAGGTTTTCAAATCCATGAGCACATTGCAATTTTCCTGTTTCTCCAGTTATGGCCTTTAGGACTTGCTGTAAATGCCTCTGTTGATTTCACCTAGGATTCATTTCTTTTTCTTCCTTTCATTTTTTTTTTTCCCGGGGATTCCTTGTTATTTTTTACTGAACCTCACTGGAATCTTCTGTACTGTGCATGTTGAGCTTATTTTCCATGCTCTTTCCTTTTCTTAGTTTCCCCACTTTTCTCCCTTCCCATCCTTTCCTATTTGGTGTCTTTCACATACGGCTATTTCTTTGAAGCAGGTCCTACACGAGTCCTTATCTCTGCAGGGGATATCTTCTCTTCTATACCTCTTGTTCACCTCAGTCATTTTCTTTGCCTTTCGCATACTGTCTGTATGAGTTTCCTAGGCCTGCTGTAACAAAGTACCACATAGTGGGTGGAGGCTCGAATTCCAAATCAACTTGTCGTCTACGTCATGCTTCCTCTGAAGTCTCTGGGGGAAAATCCTTTCTTGTCTCTTCCAGCTCTTGGTAGCCCTAGGCATTCCTTGGTGTGTAGAGGAATTTTCACGTAGCTGTCCTTCTTCTCTCTGTGTTTCTTCTCCTCTTTTGGAAGGATATCACTCAGATTGGGTTAGGACCCACCCTACTCTGGTATGAACTCATATTAGCTGAAGACATCTTCAAAGACCGTATTTCCAAACAAGGTTACGTTCACAGGTACCAGGGGTTAGGACTGTAGCATATCTTTTTGGGGGACACAATTCAATCCATAACACTGTCCAAACATATTCTTGTTTCTGTTTCTACTTACATGCCTTTCCTGAAGCACCTCTAACTTACTATACTAAGGAGTATCCCTGTATCTTTTGGATACCCATAACCAGATGTAGTTATTTGATTTACTCACTCTTTCTTGCTCCTTGAAGGTAGATTGGGAGTATAGGCCTCTCTGACTATAATCTGGGCTTGATTTGGAGCTCTGCTTATCCAGGATGGCATAGTTTTCCAACTTTCCTGCTGGTTACGTTTTATTTTTCTTTACCAAGTGCCCCATGACTTCTGTTCACAACATTGTAACACTGCCGGCCCCCCTGCCCCTGCCCCATCCAGAGCGGCTTCTCAGAGTTGCTGAAGCTTAGCCAATAGCCTCTCCCTCTACTGTGCTGCCTCCACCACCATTTCACTTCCAACCCAGGAGTCCACTCACTCACCCAGTCACTCAATCAATCCTTATGCCTATCTGACTAGACCAGCATACTCCCTCTTCTGTGCCACGGCTTTCTGGTCTGTAGAATATTGGTGTTGTCTCCCTTCTCTGGGATAGACTATACTTTAAATCTTCTGATTTTCAGTGAGTCAGAAATTCCAAGGAACTGGGACCCGTACCAAAGAATGTCAAAGTATTTTCTGCCTTGTTCCTGCCCACTGCCTGAACTATTCTGGGCCCCAGAACTTATGTAGCTGCCTTGGAGAAAGCTTGTCCATGCTGAACAGTGGAACCGCTGCAGGGCTAAGTAGGGTATTCTTTCATGGTTGGAATGGAGTGGGATTCTGACCTTTTATATGTTCCTCATGGGAGACTTGTGGATCCAAGGTTATCTTCATTCACTGTGCAGTTACTCTGCTTTGGACACTGAGGAGCAGTTTTCTCTCTCTCTTCTTTTTATGAATACATAGAAAGTATTCATGAAATCATTAACAAAGAAAGACTTCAAGTAAGGGATATTTAGGTAGTACTATTCTCTTCCCCTGTTGAATGTATGTGGCCCATATTCTGGGAAAATTTGCTGGGATTTTAGGGACTTTGCTTAGAGAACAATAGGTAGTAATTAGTTAGCTAATTCTATGTTTCCTATCAGAAGGGAAAGTGTCAATATGGGTGGGGGTGTGTGTTCAGACTCCCATAGAGAAATTCCCTGAGGGTCTCAAACAATCATACCACTTGTTCCTACCTCTGTTGGGGCAATGATCTAACTGTATTATCATTATCTGTTTACAAGTCACTGGATTTTGAATTCCTCCAAAGCAGTGATATTGTCTTATTCTTGGTGATCGCAATTATTGGAATTCAGCAAGTATTTATTCAGTGAATGAACAGATAAATAAACGAGGAAACTGGAGTCAAAGGAAGTAAAAAGCTGTGTGATCTTGGGCTATCTGTTAACCTCTCTGGGCCTCACTTATTTCACCTGTAAATTAAGGAATGCTGGCATGAATTTTCCAAAACAGCTTTTCCAGGTCTAAACTCCAGTGACTTGCTGAAAGTTATATAACAAGTTGTTGACGATGCTGAGCCTAGAACTTAAGTGTGTTAATTCGTGTTGCGGTCTTTTTCCACCACCTCATGCTGCATTCTAACCTCTAAATTCAGCTATTGGAAAATGTGCTATACAGGCCACTAAATTTCCTTTTTCTTGGGACTGATGCTACTGAGTGGAAGAGAGAATTGTATTTAAAAGAGTTTGTTGACAACAGAGAGGTCAGATTTTGATCTAAGGTTTGTCATATGTGTTTAGATAATTCTGTGAGATACTTACTGTGTTTCCCCAACCAACCGCATTCTCTCCCTTTGCCCTTTCTTGTGCCTATAGTCCTTCTTATGAAATACAAGCCATCCATCCATTTCTGGAAAAGGTTGCTGTAGTAGGAATGTAAAGGGAAACAAAGAGTTCCAAAGTAGGCTTTGAAATTCAAGGCTATTTGGGGCTTAACAGCTTTTTTTTTTTTTGAGTTTAAAAAAATTTTTATTATTTATTTTTTTGAGTTTTTTAAAAAAAATTATATATTTATTTTTTACTTCTAAACAATAGATTATGCAGTACAAGTGATTTTTTCCCTACTTTCCTAAATAAAGCTCTCTCCTTTCTGGTATTCCTTCTTCATTTTCCGCCTGCTGTGGTAACCCCAAACTCTTTCCGCTGGTTCTTCTAGCTAGTAAGACTACAGGTTTCCAGACACATTTTTGCTACCCAAATTGTGACATGCCCTCAGGTGAAAAGCCTTAAAAATAGGAACTCAGAGTGCCCCTTGTTTCCTCTGAGCGTCAACTCCACTCCAGTTTCTCTGGCTTTTGGTCACTTTCCAGTGCTTCTTACTGTTGTTTTTCATATTTTGTTCAGAGTTTACATTTGTTATCTGCAGTTGGGTTGGTCTTATAGGAGCTACTCTGCCATTACTAGAAGCAGAACTTAGGTGTTTTTTTTTCCTCTAGCTTCTCAAACTAGATAAAGACATGGGCTGATAGGAAGAGAGTAAAGCAGAAGGGAGTAAAGATTAGATGTGGCAGTGGGTACTCCTGAGAAAGAACTTTTATTCTGGCAAGTGGGGGAAGAGTAAGAGAATGTGAAATCTGAAGGCAGGGGAGGTCTGTGCTTCATTCTGAGGGAGAATCAGGAAAGCCAGCAAGTCAGAGAGCTTCCAGCACCCCTCACTGTGTGGCAAGAGCAGTAGAGTGGAAGTGGTGACCCGCTGTGTTCAGACACAGAGGGCCTGAGCCAACCTCCAGATTTCTTATGGTCTGAGATTAGTAGGGGAGAACATTAAAAGTTTCTCATGCCTCTACTGAGAATGGTAGAAAAATACCTGGAGGAGGCCCTAGGACCTGGGGAAGCCTTTCATTGGGATGAAGGGTGCAACAGAATGGCTGGCATGGAGCATGTGACTGCCCAGGGACCAGAGGGGTGTGCCTGGCTCTGCAGACATCAGTGGGAAAAGGTATCAGTCAGTGACTGGAGGGAACCAGAAAGTGGATACCAGCATAGACAGATGAGGCTATGATCAAAGGGCATTCCACATGCTGTGTGTCACAGTCCTCTGCCCCTTCGTTGTCCTTGGAACTTAGTTGTCCCAGGGATAAGGATTGAGGGAAGAAAATGCTGATTAGATTGAGCTCACCCAGAGCTGTCTGATTTAAGTTTCTGCCAAAAGGTGGAATGGGAAGTTTGAGATAGAAAGTAAGGTCATATATCAAAAATAAAGTTGAGTTTTGGCATACTTGAGTTCCGTGGATTGAGATTCTGTACCTCCTACATATGTGAAATGTTAATGTAGACAGGAGCATCCAACACTAACTGCTGGTAGAGAATCCAGGTGGCGACTTTAGAAATGCAGAGGCGAGAGGAGGGTTTTATCTTGGGCTATGGTTCTCCAAGTGTGGATTTTTGAGTTTCATTTTAGGATTCTGTTAATGTCCCTCGAGCCAGCCAACCAGTAATCAGAGGTTTATTTTTCTTTCTAGTTCTCGCTTCTAATATCCATAATTTACATGTATTTGCATTTTAATTTTTCTAACTGAAAGAATTGAATAAATATGCCATTTCTGGATACCACTGGAACAGAAACACATTGAACTCCAGTGATATGAGTAAAGGTCACTGCTGACACACTCCTTATTTTGCTCAAAAGTATTTTGTACGCTATGGATGTGTTTTCATTATTGGCACTTGAATAAAGTAAGTGATCTTTATTTTCATTTTTCCTTATGGTGCTGCAAGATTCTAAAGAAACAGCCTAGGTCAAGTCTTTCATTTTACAGAAGAGGGAACGTGGCCACAGAAGTGACTTACCCAAGACCACATGTTTGGTTAGAGAGGGTGGTTTTAGAACCCAGGCCTCCTGACCCCAGTGTTTTTACATCTTGTGTCCTTGTCTCACCTGTCCCTCTGATTCATGAGCCAGCTTCCTACCTTTTAGAAGCTAAATTTTAGAGTACATCTATGGACAAGACATGGAAGACTTTTTTGTTGTTGATGTTGTAGTTAAAAAATGTAACAGTTAAAAATGTTGATGATATGAAAGTACAAGTTCAGCTAACAGAGGTTGGGGTATGTTGGGGGTGAGGAAACAGGGGAATGGGTAGGGAGGTGAATATCTTCATCTTCAAAGTGAGAATCAAAGGCTACTGACTAGTTAATGGAATAATAAATAAAATTTGAATGAAAATACAAAGTAACAAACTTCCAAAAAACTGTTAGAATGTATATGTATATCTATATTATAACCTTGCAAACTATTTAGGAAAGTCGGAAAAGTAGTTAAATAAGAAAAAAGTTCAGTTCTTTAAGTTGTGGAGTAATAATTTAATAAAGTTGATAAATCAAGGGAGAGAGCTGTAGCACATTGCCTAGAGTTACAGCAGTAACAACTAGATGGTCAACAGAGCAGAAATAGTTAAGGGGTTGCCCTTGATAGGAGCGGGGTGTCAGGAAAGTTGGGACTCTGATTGGGATGGGTAGGGAACCATGGCTTTTCAGCACAAGCACTTTTATATTATTTTATAGGTTTCCATGTATGTGTATTACTTTGACAGAAGGTATACATATTTTATATTTTGACTGGCATTTGTCAATATACCTTCCCAAAAGACTGAAAAATTTACATTCTGCCAACTGAGTATGAGAATACTCTTTTCCCTACAGACTTGCCAAAAAATTCACGATTATCATGATTATTTGGTGTTTGTTGATATATTGTTGCTTTTTGTTTTTTTTTGGTAAATCTATATGTACACGGAACGAATGAATATTTTTGAATGATGGAGTTTGTTAATTATTATTTTCATATCTTCTATATTTTTATTAATATTATATTTGATTAAACTATAAATCACTGTGAGAGGTGTTAAAATATTCCACTATCAATGTGGATTTGTTCATATTTTCTTATAGGCCTGTCAGAATTTCCTTCATATATTTAAGTGGTAAGCTGTGAGACTTACACAAGTATAGAATTCTCATAGTCTTCTGTGAGCTGCTTGTTTTATTATTATATGGGGACTCTTTTTATTCCTAATAAATCAGGATGCCTTTGGCTTAAACAAGTAGAATCTTATTATCTTACATGATAAGAAGTCCAGACAGAGACGGGAAAGCAGCCATCAGAATGTGCTTTGCAGACCTCTAACTATAGAGAGCACGATAGACCAAGAGCCTTAGCTACTGTGCTCTGAAAATCATCGCTGCACGTGCACGGAAGCCATGCTTCCCACAGGCTGCTCCCAGCTGGTGACTGAGTGTGGCAAGGAGACAAGGCAGGCCCATTCTTGGGAGACGTGGGACTCCTTTGACAGCTGGCTTTGGCTCGAGGACTCCCTGACAGCCTTGGACACTTCTACCCAACCTTCCTTCCCTCTCTTTCACTCAGAGGTCAGACTTGCATTGCAGTCAGACGGCTGTCTCAGCTTTCCTAGTTCCCGCCCCATTTTCTCTCATTTTCCTATTAAAATTCTTGCACGTTTAATCCTGTCTTGGACCTGGACTAACACAGAAGAGCTGCCCGTTTGTTAAATAGCCACTTAGCAACGTAATTAGGGATCCAGATTCTTTTCATTTCTTAACTCTGCCATCCTCAGTGTGTTTTTTGCTCCCAGGCCAGCTACCTTCATGGTCAGTGTGGCCACTGCAGGGAGCACATTCTGACACAACAATATCCAGATGGAGAAAGGGACCACATTTTTCAGCGTCTCCTTAAACCTGAGAAAACCTTTCACAGAAGCCTTCCAGCAGGCTACCTTTACTTCTCGTTGGCTTCTCAACCAATTACTAACAAGTGGAGAAGATCTTGGTGACTAACAGACACAAATCAATGTTTACTCCGTAGTTGGGGATAAGGTCTTCTTCCCCAAGTCCCATGGTAGAGAGATGGTAACAACAAAATCAGAATTCTAGTATGAAGGAAGAAAGGGGAGATAGATATTGGGTAGGCAGTAAACTGTGTCTATTAGACATAATAACACTTTTAACTTTAAAATCTATATCATAGGGTATCATTGTAGCTATATCACCTTTCTTTTGGTTATTATTTTGCTGGCATATCTTTTTCTTTACTTTCAACCTTATGATTTTTTTAGTTTTATCTCTTGTGGACAGCATTTGGATTTATTTGTTTTTCTCCAATCAGAAAAAGTCTGTAGGACAGAGTAGAACTGCCCCATAGGGTTTCCAAGAAGTTGGTGGTGGATTTGAACTCCTGACCTTTTGGTTGGCAGCCAAGCTCTTAACCACTGTGCCGCCAGGGCTCCAGGGGCTAGATAGTTGTATAAAATTGGTGTTCTATTAGTAAGAAAAAAGAGGGGAATGAATGTCAAGTTGGCACCAACAGAGTCTGCTACATACCTTGGTTGTACCACTGAAAGAGGAAAGCTGAGTCTACCCATGAATTAGAGAGACCTAGTAATATCTTGCTACCAAGGCCATTTCCAGTGAGTGGTAGCGCATCGCTCAGATAGATAGTTCCCATGACAACTGAATTTAGGTGAATCATCACAACTTGTACTTGTCTGTAGCAGAGGAAGAACATAATGTTGAATATGTTATTAGTGAATATTTTGGGTGCCCAGAATGGACTATACAATAGCTAATGATGCTGTGTGTCTTGGTTATCTAGAGCTGCTATAACAGAAATACCACAAGTGGATGGCTTTAACAAAGAGAAATTTATTCTGTCACAGTCTAGGAGGCTAGAAGTCTGAATTCAGGGTGCCAGCTTCAGGGGAAGGCTTTCTCTCTCTGTCAGCTCTTGGAGAAGGTCCTTGTCATCAATCTTACCCTGGTCGAGGAGGTTCTCAGTGCAGGGACACTGGGTCCAAAGAACACGCTATTCTCCTGGCTCTTGTTTCTTGGTTGTATGAGGTTTCCTTGTCTCTTTGCTCGCTTCTCTCTTTTATATCTCAAAAGAGATTGATTTAAGACACAACCTAATCTTGTAGTTGTGCCTCATTAACATAGCTGCCTCTAATCCTGCCTCATTAATATCACAGAGGCAGAATTTACAACACACAGGAAAATCACATCAGATGACAAAATGGTGGACAGTCACACAATACTGGGAATCATGGCCTAGCCAAGTTGACACACATTTTTGGGGGACACAATTCAATCCATAACACTATATAAAAGAGAGCAGTTGAGGCAATCTTTGATTGACATTGGGAATTCACTGGAATTTATGGAATAATGGGGAGCCATTGCATGTGAAAGCTGGAAAATGAATAAGGAAGACTGAAAAATTCATGTCTTTGAATTGTTGGTGAAGAATATTGAATATACCATGGACTGCCAAAAGAACGAACATATCTGTCTTGAAAGAAGTACAGCCAGAATGCTCCTTAGAAGCAAGAATGGTGAGACTACATCTCACGTACTTCGGACATATTATCAGGAGGGATCAGTCCCTGGAGAAGGACATCATGCTTGGTAAAGTAGAGAGTTAGTGAAAAAGAGGAAGACCTTTGATGAGATGGATTGACACAGTGGCTGCAACAGTGGGTTCAAGCATTACAATGATTGTGTGGATGGCACAAAACCGGGCAGTGTTTCGTTCAGTTGTACACAGGGTTGCTATGAGTTGGAACCTACTTAACGGCACCTAACAATAACAGCAACATTGCAAGACATCCTGGTTGGATAGATCTAAAAATTAATGGTGAAGACTTTAGTAAGTCACTTAAGATTTTAAAAAAATTATTTGACTGACTAGTTTATATTTTAATTGCATGAGTAGAGAAATAAATCAGAAAAAGAAGTACTGTGTTTACTGGATACCTGAACTGCAATGTGCTTGTGATTGTGGCATCCCTTCCCCCAAATTAGAGAAAGTGTTAGACTCATAATGAGTATGAAGCAGCTGTTCCACCAAGCTGTTTTGCAAATGGGCTTTCACCATTATTGTTGTTGTTAGACAGAGAGGGAAGTGATTTTAGTGTGAATGTGAAAATGAATTAATGTAGCCTGTCAGGAAACAAAACCAGTGCCAGGAGATCAGCTTATGCACAGCTGAAAGATTGAAAAAGAAAGTTCTGGGAAACCAGAAAGCTAGAAAGACAACAATGATCCCAAATTTGCATAGTTTTGGAAAGTGGAAGTTCATGTTCTGCCTCAGAGATGGAACTAGCCTCAGATAGGGCACTTTTGGTCACCATATCTGTATAAATTTGGAAAGTCATGGTGACACAGGTAGTAAGGTAGTCTCATTCCCAGCATGAACATCAGATAGAAATTCAGATTCCTAGACCATCTGGGATAGAGTCACCAGATTTAGAAAATCAGAATACAGGCCGTCCAGTTAAAATTGAATTTCAGGTACATGACAAATAATCCTTTAGAATAAATAGCTCCCAAATATTCTTTTCTTTTTTTTTTTTTAATATTTTATTGTACTTCAGGTGAAGGCTTACAGAACAAATAGTTTCTCATGAAACAGTAGTACACATGTTTTATGACATTGGTTAACAACCCC
>NW_004443983.1:7038415-7054254 GCF_000243295.1 Trichechus manatus latirostris
TGGCATTTTGTTCCTGCATCATCTTCCTGAATTCTTCCAATTTTTTGTCTATATTTTCCATGAATTTGTCTATTTTTTCCTCATGTTTGTCAGCTTTTTGCCTCAGTTCTTGGAAAATTCCGAGTATTAGTGATTTGAATTCCCTATCAGGTACTTCTAGTGCATTTTCTTCCACAGGAGAGTCATCTGGTGTTTTAATTTGGAGGCCCACTGGAACCATCCTGTTCTGTTTTTGTAAATGTTTTGATATTGTCTGCTGTTTTCGGGGCATTCAGTACTTATTTTTCTCGTTTATTGATGGTAGATTTGTTTATTTCGTCCCTTTTTAAAAAAAAAAAAACTTTGACTATGTCTGAGCAGGCGTACTGCATGCTCTTTGTTGTTTGCTCGTCTGTGCTCTCAATATTTTTCGCCTCCTTCTCCAACTGGCAGGTTCAGTCACTCAGATATAGTACAGCAGGGCAGGTCTAGCTGAAGAGGAGCCACTGGGACGGGTTGTTTTTGGCACTCACTACAGCCACCAGGGCGGGTCGGTAATCAGTGCCGGGCAGGTTCCAGTAGGCCGTGCCTGCACTGCTTGGTGGTGTGATGTCAAGCGCATGGTGGAGGTAGGCAGGATGCAGCGGGGAGATGGTTATGTGTGGAGCTTAGATGGATATGGGAGAGAGGAAAGAGGAACAGGAGCCAAAAAACATACAAACATACAAAAAAAGAATGTTAGGGGAGCTTGCTGTTGGAATGGAGAGATGAGAGACTATGAAATGGCGAAAAACAGAAAGGGGAAGAGGAAGAAAAGAAAAGAATGAATAAATAAAAATCAGAAAGGTTAAAGAACTGCAAAGTTCCCAGGGATCCCACCAATGCAGCTATGAGGGCTGGGGAAGTCGCTCTCAGGTGTCACAGCACAGCCTGGCCAGAAGGTGCGGAGGCATACAATGCCTGGTATTCAGGGATCAGAAAGAGAAGGAAGATATAGAGAGACAAGAAACTGAGCAATGAAGAAAGATGAAAAGGGAAAAAGAGGGAAAACAAAACAAAAACAAAAAAACAAACAAAAAGAACAAGAGAGGCCCCCCAAAAAATCAGAAGAAAAGAAAAAATTAAAAAACCAATGAAAAAAGAAATGTCTTCAGGGATCCCTCTGCACGTCTGTGGAAGCCAAAGGGGAGTTCCTTGCCATGCAGCTCTGCCTGGCCAGAAAGGGCTTCCAACTCAAGAAAAGGAAAAGAAAACAAAGAAACAGTTCAAAATGAACAAATGAACAAAAGCCCCGTCATCCCACCAGCATGGTAGCCGAGACCAGGAAGCAGCTCCACACTCGAATGGAGCTCTGCAGCCCCTCAGGAAAAAGCAAAGATGGCGCACCGAGCCAGGCACTCGAGCAAAAGGAGGGGGAGGCGGCGAGAGGCAAGCAAGAAATCCAAAGAAGCGGAAGAAAAAAAAAGCAGCACCAGCAGCCAACAAATGGCACTCAGAGAGCCAGCCAGTGTGGGTTGGTGTTTCTGGACGAGAGACTGTGTCCGCGGGAAGCAGAGGAGGTCGAGTGTGGGTGAAGAAGCGTGGAGAGTGGGAAAGCGTATATCACAAATTGCCGGTGCTCTGGAGCCCCTCAGGAAGAAGCAAAGATGGCGCACGGAGCCAGGCACTTGAGTGAAAGGAGGGGGAGGTGGCGAGAGGCAAGTGAGAAATCAAAAGAAGCAGAAAAAAAAAGCAACACTAGCAGCCAACAAATGGCACCCAGAGAGCCGCCCGCTTTTGTGTGTGGAATCCAAGCAGCTGGCGCCTCCCGGTCAAGAGACCGTGGCCGTTGGAAGCAGAGGAACAAATGAACAAAAGCCCTGGGATCCAACCAGCGAGGCAGCCCAGACCGGGAAGAAGCTGTACACTCGAATGGAGCCCCACAGCCCCTCTGGAAGAAGCAAAGATGGTGCTCGGAGCCAGGCACTCGAGCAAAAGGAGGGGGAGGCGGCAAGAGGCAAGTGAGAAATCAAAAGAAGCAGAAAAAAGAAACAACACTAGCAGCCAACAAATGGCACCCAGAGAGCCGCCCGCTTGGGTGTGTGGAATCCAAGAAGCCAGCACTTCCCAGTCAAGAGACTGTGGCCGCGGGAAGCAGAGGAGGCCGAGCCAGGGCGAAGAGGGGTGGGGGGTGGGAAAGCGCACACCGCAAATTACCGGCTGTTTTGTCTCCTGCTGGACGCTCCGTGAGGCTGCTTTCTCATACCCCCATTTGCTGGTCTCCGATAGGAGTCCAAGATGGTAGATCCGTGCTGCGTAGGCTTGTAGGGGACCTCTGCATGAATCTGTCCTTGCTCTCCGTTCTCTGTCAGTTTTCTCACTCCATTTGGTGATTGGCTGAGTTCTTTATCTCTTCATTTGATGTTTTAAGGTTTCAGGATTGTTGTATTCTCTATTTGGCTTAGTTTTTTGAATCTTTGCTGTGGAGGGATGGCATGGTGCTTCTGCCTAGAGCGCCATTTTGCCGCTCCCAAGTATTCTTGAGACATAGTTATACTAAAAATAAAATTCGTTGTTCATTTGAAGTGCAGATTTACTGGGTATCCTGCATTTTATCTGGCAACCTTAATCTAGGATAATTTATAATCTTACCATATGATTACATATGCAGTGGTTAAGAGCTATGGCTACTAATCAAAAGGTTGGCAGTTTGAATCCACCAGCCACTCTTTGGAAACCCTATGGAGCAGTTCTACTCTGTCCTGTAGGGTCTCTATGAGTCAGAACTGACTTGTTGGCAGTGGGGTTTTCTTTTTTTTTAAATAAATAATCTGACCTCTGTAGGAAGTAATTTGGAAATTATATGTGGCTCATGCACATAAACTGATTTTTAGTTACCTCATCAATTTTATCATATAGAGACAGAGAAGTTTCCTGAGGAGCCCAGCTATTCTGGTTTCTGTTCAGGCCCCAGACGTGTGAGATGACCTCAGCTTCAACTGCTGTTTAATGGTGACTTCAGGACTCTGAGCAGAGGCACTTGGTCAAGCCACTCCCAAATTCCTGACCCACAGAAATGTGAGAGATAATAAACGATTATTGTTTTTTAATCTGTGTTTTGGATTGATGAGTTACACAGCAACAGATAATTAGTACACACTAATTTTGGGGGAAGAGGAATAACACAACTATTTTTTTTGACGTTTAAACATTTTTTACATGTATAATTCAGTGACATTAATTATGCTATTAATCATCATGATACAACACATCTTTTTAGGTTAACTTTTTAAATAATATTTTAGAATATATAGCCTTGTTTTTAGGGATTGGACACATGATAATATGTCCATATCTGCTTAATTAGTTAGGTTTTGATAGTTTTACTGATATTGTCCCTTCAGCTACCTTTTGTTTAATGTTTAAGGGCCAAACAAATGAGGGTAGTACTACAGGAAAATGGAATTGTCTATAAGAAAAACAAAAACAAAACCAAAAAACTGAGTCCAAGTGTTGTGTAATGAAATAATCACTGATAGATAGTCAGGAGACCTAGGTTGTCTTGACTTTGACACTTCAATAGCAGTTGAACTTTGGGCAAGTTATTTACTCTCTAAAACTCAGTTCCTGCATTGATAAAATGAAGGCACTATTCTAGATAAGAGATGGCATAATACACAGCATACAAGCCACCATTTTCCCTAGCAGATGTCACTATAAATTGTAGCCCTCTTTCCACAGAAAAAGACCTTAGAGTCCTTCTCAAAGCAGTACTCCAAGCAGTCAGAAACAATCAATCAGAGCTGGCAATAACAATAAAATTATTTTTGCCTTCCCAGGCCTTAAACACATCTACTGTTACTTTCAGTTTTAAAATTTACTATCTCTGTTATCTAAATGATAACAAGAGTTAAAAAGAGTTGCTAAAGTGATTGTGGAAGTAATGTTGAAAATATTTGAAGACTCATGGAGCAACATGAATTGAGCCTCACTATGTGCCAAATGGAGCCCTGGTGACTCAGTGGTTAAGAACTCAGCTGCTAACCAAAAGGTTGGCAGTTTGAATCCACCAGCCGCTCCTTGGAAACCCTATGGGGCAGTTCTACTCTGTCCTATAGGATTGCTATGAGTCCGAACCAACTTGACAGCAATGGTTTGTTCAGGTTTTTATGTGCCAAGTAGGAGCCCTGGTGGCACAGTGGTTAAATGCTCAGCTGCTAAGTGAAAGGTTGACAGTTTGAACCCATCCAGTGACTCTGCAGCGAAAAGATGTGGCAGTCTACTTCTGTAAAGATTACAGCCTTGGAAACCCCATGGGGTAACTCTACTCTGTCCTGCAGGGTCTCTATGAGTTAGAATCGACTTGATGGCAATGGGTTTGGTTTTTTTTTTGGGTGTGCCAAGTACAATGTACGCTAAATAGATGCTGTGGTGGATACGGTGATGTAAAAGATGTTTTCATAAAAAAAGAAAAGGAAACACACAAATAACTCCAAATAAGGCAGTTTTCCAACACTGATTCAAATTGTACCAATTTTTCCCAGATTGTCAGCTGAGACTACTCATCTTTGAGGACACTGTAAGGAAAATGGTAGTAATATGTCTCAGAAATACTTTATTCACATTTGATCTCAGTATATCTAAAGGATCCGGCTGCATGGCAACTCCACATACAACTCCAACAGAGACAATTCTGCAAGAAGTCAATAGTTAACTCTGCTCAGCTAACTACACCTGGGCTTATTACTCAAGAATCTGCCACTCTTGTGGTGTTGCTCTTTGCTTACACAGCTCTCTTACTTTAGACCTTCTCTCAACTGTGTTACTATCTGCTTATTTCTCTATTGCAGGCTTGGAAATCATCTTTAAAGTGTATCATCAACCCTCTTTTCCATGCCTTCTTGTCTGATCATTAGCCATTTGTTATCATTCCCTATCTTGGGCCTAATTTTCAGGAGTCTTCTCCAAGTATGTGATTAGAATTCTTTTTTAAAAGTTAGACAAGATTTTATTTTTGTCTTTATGTGCTAGATTTGCAAGCATGATAGCGTTCAGTGTACAAATTCAGATGCAAAATCTCAATACAATTTTTGAACACTTTAACTGTATAATAGAGGTATTCCATTTTAATAGCATCTATATTGCAGCATATTAAATCTTATCTGTTCCCATATCCGCCTCCATATGTGAACTGGATACTAAAGTAAGTGATCTCGGAGAGCAGAGGGAAAAGTCTCATTTCCAACTGGGGAAAATTGGAGAAGGAACTCTAGATGAGGTAACAACTGTCCTTGACCTTGAAAGACAGATAGGCAATCTGAAGTTAGAAAGAGGGAAGGCATTCCAAGTTGAGGAAATTGCAGGAGCAGAGCATGAAGACAGAGAGATAAGAGCATGAAATGTACTTTTGTTTGCAATGGAGTAGTACTAAAGTAGAAGAGAGAGGGTAAGACCGTATCATAGAGACCTTCTGTATCTGTGGATTGGTTGAATAGGCAATTGAAGACTAGTCCTGTTTTACTTGTTTTTTAGAAGTAAGTGGTGTATTTGCAAGTGATTCTCTGGTACTTAGTCCCTGTTCTATTTTTGGAAATCAAGGATTGGAAAGGATAGCTCCCTTGTCTACCTCTCTAGCCTTCTCTGTGGGAGAGAAATGTGGCAAAAGCAGATACTCCAAGTGGTGAAGATTCACTGTGCATTTAAATGACCATTTTAACAATCTGCTCAGAATTCTTTCTTCTCCCACTATAGACATTTCCTAAGACTCTAGCGGTTGACCTTTCTAGCATACACTCAAAATGTACAGACTGGGCTTCCTAGGAGCCACTAGAGAAGTAACATAGATTTCTTCCACAAAGGACTTTGATTAGCAGTAATTCTTCCTTTCTTATTCATCCATTCAGGAAATGTTTATGGAACATCTATTAGGTATGAGGCACGGTGCTGGATATTGGATATATATTGATATTCAAAATAGGATATCCTTTTTCTTTAGGAGAAAAAAATCACATGGTTTGTTAGCCATGGTCTGTTAGGAGAGATTGACATCCAGTAGTCCAAATTATGGCAAATGCCAAGAAGGAAGCTAACAGGTTGCAAAAATAAAGACTCTCAGGGGAAAGAAGCTGGGAGAGTGAATCAAGTTGACATGCTCTAGCCAGTCCCAACCTCAATCCTTAGAAATAGTAGAAAGGACTTTTTAGTCAATGTATTAGATAACATTAGCTGCTGTAACAAATAAACCCCAAACTCTTAGAGACGTCACTTAAATGAATTTTATTTCTTTTTCATGTAAAATTAAGAATGGGTGCCTATGATGAACTGGTGTTCTCTTCACAGAGGTGATTTAGGGACACTTACTCCACCCTGGTGGCATAGTGGTTAAGAGCTATGGCTGCTAACCAAAAGGTCGGCAGTTCGAATCCACCAGGCACTCCTTGGAAACCCTATGAGGCAGTTCTACTCTGTCCTATAGGGTCGCTATGAGTCGGATTTGACTCTACGGCAATGAGTTTGGTTTTTTTTGGTTTACTCCACCTTGTGGCTTTGTCACCTTCAATATTTGACTTCTAAGGTCACTGTACTTGTTGACTTGAGCCTTAAGGGAAAAGAGCTGCTGGTTCAAAAGTGGAAAGTTTTTATGGTCAAGACTTAGAAGTGGGCACCTCACTTCTCTCATTCTTTGACCATACCTGCCTGCAAAAGAGACTAGGAAATGTTACCTAGCTGTGCATGCAGAAAGAAAAGGAAACCGTATGTATGTGTGTGTATTTCTGTGTGTGCTTCTACTGCAAGTGTTTGTGGTAAGGGCAATTTAAGGAAAATCTGTGTGGAAGAGAAAATGGGGCTGGTAGTGGGCATAAAGTTTCTTCAAACCAACCACCAGAGAGAGAAAGTTCATTTGAAATATAAAAACACTGAAAAAAATCCAGTTAGAGCACTGACTACAGGGAGGGATCTTAAAACTATACATGACAGGAGGAAGCAGTCTTTAAAACGCATAACTTCTGGTGAAGAAGGTAGAAGGAAGGGAAAGGCACCTCTTTGTAATTGGATAGTGAAGGGGAAGGAAAGGGAAAAATTTGGAGTCCTTCAAGACAAAAAAAAAAAAGAAAAAAATCAGGGGACAATAATCCTTCCTCCAAAAACAAAAACAAAAAAATAAAAAACAGACAAACACAGTACCAAAGTGTAAGAAATTTCTCAAAAAATGAAAGAGCAGGGGCATGTCAAAGGGACACAGGAGCCAATTTGAAAGAATTACTAATGGCCAAAGTCGGAGTATTTGACCAACAAAATGAATAATGCAATATTGGATTATAAGGCAAAGTTTAAGATAAATATACATGAGTCCATACTGATGTAAACAAATGATTAAATAAATATATAAGTCGGGTAGAAGAGACTAATTTTCCATACAGCAGAATTTCAAATACTATATGTTGACAGTCTCCCTCCAGGAGGTGGTGCTTAGTCCCTCCTTTGAGTGTGGGCTGGACTCAGTAACTTGTTTCCAAGGAACAGAGTATGGAGAAGGAAGAACAAGAACTTTGCCATAGAGAAAACTGGCAAACACTGCCTTACCCAGGAGATCAAATTTAACATCACCAGTGATGGCATGTGAATATCACGTACCCCCTGATATGGTAATGAGAAGGACACTTCACCTCTGTTGTATTCTTTCTAAGCCCATACCCTCAGTCTAATCATGAGAAAAACATTAGACAAACCCAAATTGAGGAAAATTTTATAAAATACCTAACCAGTACTCCTTAAAACTATCAAGGTCATGAAAAATTTGGAAAGATAGAGAAATTGTCATAGACCAGAGGAGAGATGACAACTAAATGCCATGTGGTATCCTGGATTCGATCTTGGAACAGAAAAATACATTAATGAAAAAATAGGTAAAGTCAACGTAAAATCTAGAGTTTAATAGTAATGTACCAGTGTTGGTGTATTAGTTTTGACAATTAATGCTAGAGGAAACTGAAACTTTCTGAAGGATATACAGAAACTCTCTGTACTTGCAGCTTTTCTATATACCTAAAATTATACCAAAATAAAGAGTGTATATAAAGGCAAACAAATAAAAGAACACAAAAAGCCCATCCACTTAAAAACTGGACTTTGCTCACTGACAGAAGATGGTGCCATTGAATAAGGAATCTATAAAGCCCTCTCAAATCCACAAAATGAGTAGAAAAATAGACCAAATCTATATAAATTTATTATGTCAAGAAAATAGAATCTACCTCAGCTGGTGAAAATTTCAACCAACCAACCATCCAACATGAGAAAAATTTAAGACCACACTCCAAGCTGATGAAACATACTCAACCAAGCATCTGGGGATAAAAAAACTATCTTGTATCAGAAATATAAAAATTAAAAACAGAAATAGACAAATTACAGATTGAAATGAAAAGAGAGTTGATTAAACTCAGGAAAGAAATAGAAAAAAAGAAGACCAAGTCAGCTAACAGAAAAAGACTAAATTACAAGGTGCCCAAGGAAAAACAGCCTCAAAAAGGGCATTAAAGAAAGACAGGAAAACAACCAAGAGAATACAAATGAATTAGAAGTAAAAAAGGTCAGAGAGTAAGTGGATGAAATGAAAGACAGATAAAGAAGAAATAACAAATGTTTAATTAAAATTCTTGAAAACCAAAAAAGCCAAACCCAATGCCATCAAGTTGATTCTGACTCATAGCAACTCTATAGGACAGAGTAGGACCTCCCCATAGGGTTTCCAAGGCTGTAAAGCAGAGTGCCACATCTTTCTCCTGCGGAGTGGTTCTTGGGTTTGAACTGCCGACCTTCCGGTTAGCAGCTGAGGCTGTAACCACTGTGGCACCAGGGCTCCTTAAAGTCCTCAGAGAAGAAATAAAAAATTAAACAGAACTAACATTTAAAATTATGTTGTTGTTGTTAGGTGCTGCCAAGTCAGTTCTGATTCATAGCGACGACATGTACAACAGAACGAAATACTGCCCTGTCCCGCGCCATCCTCATGATCATTGTTGTACTTGAGCCCATTGTTGCAGCCACTGTGCCAGTCCATCTCATTGAGGGTCTTCCTCTTTTTTGCTGACTTTCCACTTTACCAAGCATGATGTCCTTCTCCAGGGACTGGTCTCTCCTGATATCATATCCAAAGTATGTGAGATGAAGTCTTGCCATCCTTGCTTCTAAGGAGCATTCTGGCTGTACTTCTTCCATGACAGATGGGTTCCTTCTTCTGGCAGTCTATGGTATATTCAGTATTCTTCGCCAGCATCGCAACTCAAAGGCATCAATTTGTCTTTGGTCTTCCTTATTCATTGTCCAGCTTTCCCATGTATATGAGGCGATTGAAAACACCATGGCTTGGGTCAGGCCCACCTTAATCCTTGAAGTGACATCTTTGGTTTTTAACACTTTAAGGAGGTCTTTTGTAGCAGATTTGCCCAGTGCAATGCATCTTTTGATTTTTTGACTGCTGCTTCCATGGGTGTTGATTGTGGATCCAAGTAGAATGAAATCCTTGATGACTTCAATCTTTTCTCCATTTTATCATGATGTTCCTTATAGGTCCAGTTGTGAGGACTTTTGTTTTATCCTTGACTTTAAACCACTCAGTATCCACTTCTTCTGTTCAAATGACTTCCCCTTGATCTATGTAAAGGTTCCTCATGAGCACAATTAAATGTTCTGGAATTCTCATTCTTCACAATGTTATTCTTAATTTGTTATGATTCACACAGTCGAATGCCTTTGCATAGCCAATAAAACACAAGTAAACATCTTTCTGGTATTCTCTGCTTTCAGCCGAGATCCATCTGACATCAGCAGTGATACCCCTCTTTCCATGTCTTTTTCTGAATCCGGCTTGAATTTCTGGCTGTTTGCTGTTGATGTACTGCTATAACCACTTTTGAATGATTTTCAGCAAAATTTTACTTATGTGTGATAATAATGATGTTGTTTGATAATTTCTGCATTCTGTTAGATCCTCTTTCTTTGGAACGGGCAAAAATATGGATCTATTCCAGTCACTTGCCCAGGTAGCTGTCTTCCAAATTTCTTGACATAGACAAGTGAGTATTTCTAGTGCTGCATCCATTTGTTGAAACATCTCAATTGGTATTCTGTCAATTCCTGGAGCCTTGTTTTTTGCCAATGCCTTCAGTGTTGTTTGGACTTCTTCCTTCAGTACCATTGGTTCTTGATCATATGCTACCTCCTGAAATGGTTGAACACGGACCAATTCTTTTTTGTACAATGACTCTGTGTATTCCTTCCATCTTCTTTTGATGCTTCCCGCGTCATTTAATATTTTCCCCGTGGAATCCTTCAGTATTGCAACTCGAGGTTTGAAGTTTTTCTTCAGTTCTTTCAACTTGAGAAATGCTGAGTGTGTTCTTACCTTTTGATGTTCTAACTCCAGGTCTTTGTACATTTCATCATAATACTTCACTTTGTCTTCTCAATCTGCCCTTTGAAATTTTCTGTTCAGCTCTTTTACTTCATCATTTCTTCCTTTCACTTTAGCTACTGCACGTTCAAGAGGAATCTTCTGACGTCCATTTTGGTCTTTTCTTTTTTGTCTTTTCATGACCTTTTGCTTTCTTCATGTATGACGTCCTTGAAGTCATTCCACAACTCCTCTGGTCTTTGGTCATTAGTGTTCAAAGCGTCAAATCTATTCTTGAGATAGACTCTAAATTCAGGTAGGATACACTCAAGGTCATATTTTGGCTCTTGTGAACTTATTCTAATTTCTTCAGCTTTAACTTGAACTTGTACCTGAGAATTGATGGTCTGTTCTGCAGTCAGTTTCTGGCCTTATTCTGACTGATGATATTGAGCTTCTCCATCATCCCTTTCCACAGATGTAATTGATTTGGTTCCTGTGTATTTCATCTGGTGAGGTCCATGTGTACAGCTGCTGTTTATGTCATTGCAAAAAGGTATTTTCAGTGAAGAAGTCATTGGTCTCGCAAAATTCTATCATGTAATCTTTGGAATTGTTTCTATCACCAAGGCCATATTTTCCAACTACCGATCCTTCTTTGTTTCCAACTTTCACATTCCAATCACCAGTAATTATCAATGCATCTTGATTACATGTTTAATCAATTTCAGACTGCAGAAGTTGGTAAAAACATTCAATTTCCTCATCTTTGGCATTAGTTGTGTAAATTTGAATAACAGTCATGTTAACCAGTCTGCCTTGTGAGCATATGGATATTATCCTACCATTGACAGAATTGTACTTCAGGATACATCTTGAAATGTTCTTTTTGATGATGAATGTGACGCCATTCCTCTTCAATTTGTCATTCCCGCATGGTAGACCATATGATTGTCCGATTCAAAATGGCCAATACCAGTCCATTTCAGCTCACTAATGCATAGGATATTGATGTTTATGCATTCCATTTCATTTTTGATGACTTACAATTTTCCTAGATTTGTACTTTGTAAATTCCACCATCTGATTATTAATGGATATTTGCAGTTGTTTCTTCTCATTTTGAGTTGTGCCACATCAGCAAATGAAGGCCCTGAAAGCTTGACTCCATCCACGTCATTAAGGTCGACTCTACTTTGAGGAGGCAGCTCTTCCCAGTTGTTTTTTGAGTTCCTTCCAACCTGAGAGGCTCATCTTCTGGCATTATATCAGACAGTGTTCTGCTGCTATTCATAAGGTTTCCACAGGCCAATTTTTTCAGAAGTAGACTGCCATGTCCTTCTTCCTAATCTGTCTTAGTCTGGAAGCTCTGCTAAAACCTGTCCACCAAGAGTTACCCTGTTGGTATTTAAATACTGGTGGCATAACTTCCAGCATCACAGCAACACGCAAGCCACCACAGTACGACAAACTGACATATGCATGGGGCACTAATAACTAGGGAAATGCAAATTAAAACTACACTGTGTTACTCTTGTTCACCTATCAGATTGGTGAAAAAATTCAAAAAGTATGACTCAAATTTCTATTGATGAGGCTGTGGGCAAAGGGGCACTTTCATAAATTATTGGTAGAAATGCAAACTGGTACAGTCATTTTGGAATGGCATTTAGCAGTAGCTAACAAAATTACATCTGCATTTATCTTTTGACTCAGCAGTCCCGCTTCTAGAAATTTATACTGAAGCTATATCTCTAAAAATCTGAAAATACCACATCAACAAGGTTATTTATAGCAGTATTTTTTTGAATTGCAAAATACTGGAAACAAATACCCATCTATAGGAGCTCTGGTAACACAGTGGTTAAGTGCTCAGCTACTAACCAGAAGGCCAGCAGTTCGCATCTTCCAGCCACTCCTTGGAAACCCTATGGGGCAATCCTGTAGGGTCTCTGTGAGTCGGGATTTACTCAACAGTAATGGGTAATGGTAACGGATATAGGAGGGTAGTTGAATAAATCATAATATAACCACACAATGGAAGATCAATTGGGAAGATCTCTATGTATGAATATGGAATAATTTCCAGGATATATTATTAAGTGAAAAAATGTAAGATGCAAAGTATATCTATAGTATGTATTTTTCATATAAGAAAGAAGAGAAAATAAGAAAATATACATGTTTCTGCTTATTTGTGCAAAAATAACATAGGAAGGCAAATAGAACAGAACGGATAGGATAGGGGCTCAGAATGGGGCAGAAGGGAAGGAGAGAGTGACACTTCTCCAAGTACACCTCTTTGTATATTTCTGACTTTAGAATCATATTAATGTTTCTCATTATATATCCGATTGCATATCTAGAAAACCCTAGTGCATCTGTGATATGTATGTATGTTTATATACGGTGTAACCTGTGAGAGCCAGAACTCGATGGGACTGCCTTGTTTTTCCCGGTCTCTTCAAGTTTTCTGCTTTTGACAGGATGCAGTCTTACCACTTTCTTGTCACTTGTTTTAGTGGAAAATATTTGAGTTTTAGTTGAAAGTATTTCTCTGACAGGTTTCCACCTTACACAGGTTTTGGCTTTCACAGGTTTTACTGTATAAATAGATAGATGTAGATGTAGATATAGATATACCCATTGCTTTCAATTCTATTCCTCCTCTGGGCAACCCCACGTGTTAGAGTAAAACTGCTTAAATGGGTTTCTTGGCCGTAATCTTTAGGGAAGCAGATCGCCAGATCTTTCTTCTGTGGCATTGCTGGTGGGTTTGAACTACCTATCTTTAATAGCTAGGCACAAACTGTTTTTGCCATCCAGGGACCTGTATATGTGCGCAGGCACACACACACACATTTGTTTATATAGATTCTTTGAGTCCATGTTGATATACATAAATGGATAAATAAATACAGGTGGGAGAAGGGAAAGCTCTTATGTTAGGATTTCTTTCTACTAGTAAATGTAGAAGGAATGATGAAATTGGAAAATCACCATTTGACAACTATCACAGTAATAGTTATTCCAAGCAAGAACCATCAGTGGATGCTTAAATTAGTGGATGGAAGTATGGTAAGAAATAGGATATTTACATAGTCTCAAAGTATCTCCCCAGAAGATAATTATTAATTACAAAGGGAAAATCATCATTTTACAGTGGACAAACCTAGCAGATACCACCTAACCAACTGATCATCACCAGTAGTTAACATTACCAGTAGTGGGATGAATTGACATTATCTCCTGGTATCTCCTCCTGGTATGAGGCCCAGGGAGGCCACAATATAACTTTTGTGATATTCCCGCCTGTAATGATTCTAATCACAAGAAAACATCAGACAAACAAACTGAGGAGCATTTTGCAAAATAACTGGCTTGTATTCTTCAAAAGTGTCAAGGTGATCAATTAAGGGTAGGGTTGCACAGCCAATTATGGTAATTGCCGTCAGTAAGTTGTACACCCATAAAAAGTTGAATTGGCAAAAGTTATGTGATAGATAAATTTAGAACAAAAATAAAGGAAAAAAAAAAAGAAAAGAGTAACTCCTGCTCCTGAGGCTGCTTATGTACAACCAACACTTCATGGGATTTGGTTCCTTGGTTTGAAGGTTTAGGGTCATGCTTTCATGGGACATCCCAGTTAATTGGCCTAATAAAATGTTTAGTGCTTCTGTTCTACTCCTAGTTTCTTGCATAGTGCCTGGGGTCTTAAAAGCTTACAAGCAGCCATTCAAGGCACAACAATTAGTCTCTATCCACCTGGAACAACAGAAGGGGAAGGAGAGTCAGGAATAGGAGGAGGAAACGGAATGTGTGGCTAATTGCCTATATTAACAGCTGCTTCCTTTGCCATGAAATCAGATGAACTGGATGGTGCCCAGCTACCTCTACTGAACATTTTGATCAAAGATTCCACAGAAGAATCCTGATCAAAATTGGGAAAATGCAGAACAGAATTTTAAATTCTCATGTACTCTAGACTTCTGGAGTCATGGATGGTGGGTGAACCCTTGAAACTATTGCCCTGAGATAATCTTTAAACCTTAAACCAAAAATATCCCCTAAAGTCATCTTAAAGCCAGACACTAGTTTAGCTTAACTAGTAAAAAATGTCTGTCTTGAGCATTATGCTCTTTTAAGAACTATGTGGGATCAAAGTGACAACAGCAACCCTAAAGATTAGATAGGCACCTTAGGGGCAGTGAGTTTATGTTAATGAGAGAGGAACAACTCAGAAGAGTGAGAATGGTTGCACAACTTAAAGAATGCAACCAATGTCTCTGAATTGTACATGTAGAAACTGTTGACTTGCTGTATGTTTTGCTGTGTATATTCTCAACAACAACAAAATAAATAAAACTTAGAGGAAAAAAAAAAATACCAAGTGATAAAAGACAAAGAAGGACTGAGGGACTGTTACAGACCAAGGAGATGTGACAGCTGAGTGTAACAGGGGATCCTTGGATGGATCCTGCACCAGATGAAGGACAGTGGATAACTGACAAAATTTGAGTAAGATATGTAGATCAGATAATACTAATGTAGCAATATTAATTTCCTGATTCTAATAATTGTCCTGTGGTTATGTAAGAGAATATCCTTGAAAACACACAAGTATTTAGAGGTAAAAGGATGTCATCTCTGCAATTTACTCTCAAATTTTCAGAAAAAAAATATTTTTCTGTCTCTCAAATGATAAAGCAAATATAGCAAAATGTTAACATGATTTCAGGAATCTGAGTGAAAGTTACACAGTAATTCCTTGTACTGTTTTGCAACATTTTAAAGTCTAAAGTTATTTCAAAGTAAACACTTTTTAAAAATATCACACATAAAGTGTTCTCTTTGAAGTCAAAAATAAGGGAAGAAATGCCTACTCTCACTGCTTTTATGGCTGTTATCCTGCTTTATACTGGGCATCTTTTTTTTGCCCGGAGATAATCTTTATTATTATTATTTTTTAAAGTTTTTTCCCATTCAAAAATTAATACATACATTGTTATGTGACTCTAATTGCTCTCCCCATATTATCACAGCACACTCCTCCTTTCCACCCCTGATTCCGCATGTCCATTCAATGAGCTCCTAACCCTCTCTGCCTTCCCATCTCACCTCCGGACAGAAGCTGCCCATTTAGTCTCTTGTATCTCTTTGAGCTAAGAGGCACACTCCTCATGAGTATCACTTTATGTCCCACAGTCTAGTCCAATCCCTGTCTGAAGAGTTGGCCTCGGAAATTGTTTTAGTTCTGGGCTAATAAGAATCCAGGGGCTGTGCTTTCCGGGGTTCCTCCAGTCTCAGTCACATCATTAAGTCTGGTCTTTTTACTATAATTTGAGTTCTGCACCCCCGCTTTCTCCTGCTCCTTCCGGGACTCTATGTTGTGTTCTCTATCAGGGCGATCATTGGTGGTAGCTGAGCACCATCTAGTTCTTCTGGTCTCAGGCTGATGAAATCTCTGGTTTATGTGGCCCTTTCT
>NW_004443983.1:7058320-7059694 GCF_000243295.1 Trichechus manatus latirostris
AGAATGTTCCATGTTCATTAGAAAAGAAAGTATACTTGGCTGCTGTTGGGTGAAGTGTTCAGGGTATGTCTATGAGATCAAGTTGGTTGGTTGTAGCATTTAGCTGTTCCGTGTCTTTGTTGAGTTTCTTTCTGGATGTTCTGTCCTTCACCAAAAGTGGTGTGTTGAAGTCTCCTGCTACTATTGTGGAGCTGTCTATCTCTTTTCAGTGCTGTTAGAGTTTATATATTTTGGAGCTCTGTCATTGGGTGCATAAATATTTATTATAGTTATGTCCTCCTGGTGTATTGACGCTTTACTCATTGTATAGTGTCCTTTCTTATCCTTTGTGGTGGATTTTACTTTAAAGTCTATTTTTCAGAGATTAATATTGTCACTCCTGCCCATTTTTGAGTGTTGTTTGCTTGATATATGTCTTTTCCATCCTTTTAGTTTTAGTTTGTTTGTGTCTTTAAGGTGTGTCTTTTGTAGACAGCATATAGACAGATTGTGTTTTTTTATCCAGTCTGTCACTCTCTGTCTCTTTATTGGTGTATGTAGACCATTTACATTCAGTGTAATTATTGATAGGTATGAGTTTGGTGGCGTCATTTTGATGTCTCTTTTTGTATGTTGTTCACAGTTTCTTTATTCGACTTAATTTTCTGTGCTGAGTCATTTTTCTTTGTGTATTTTCTTTTCATCTTTTTCATTGCTGTTGATTTTGTGTTTGCTGAGTCTTTATATTTTTCTAGTTTTTTATTTTGACTTGTAGGATTGTTAGTTTCCTTTGTGGTTACCTTAATATTTACCCCTATTTTTCTAAGTTTATACCAGTCTTTTATTTCTTTATATTGCCTCGACTTCCTTTGCATATGAAAAATCTATGTCTTCCTTTTTTTTTGTCCAAACAGCTCATCAGTTTTATTCTTACAGGCAGCTAAACTAGATAATTTAGACTACTAAATGGATTCCCCCAGCCAGTTTGAATATTTACAAAGCTTAAGTTACTCAGTCAATTACCTACATTTACCTACCTATATATCTCTCTGTCCTTAATTTTTGTTTTGTACTTTAGATGAAGGTTTACAGAACAAGTAGTTTCTCATTAAACAGTCAGTACACATATGGTTTTATGACATTGGTAACAACCTCACGATGTGTCAACCTTCTCCCTTCTCGACCTTGGAGGAAATTTTTTGGGGTGAAAATATACATAGCCAAAGTTATACCATTTCAAAAGTTTCCACATGTACAATTCAGTGACATCCAGTCCCCAGCTGAATGGTGAACTTCGGGAGTGGCTTCACCACTGAGCTAAAAGGGTGTCCAAGGGCCATACTCTCGGGGTTTCTCCAGTCTGTCAGGCCAGTAAATCTGGTCTTTTTTTTTTTT
>NW_004443983.1:7060367-7082408 GCF_000243295.1 Trichechus manatus latirostris
ATTGACTTATTTCACTCAGCATAATGTCCTCCAGTTTCATCCATGTTATGAGATGCTTCACAGATTCATCATTGTTCTTTATCGTTGCATAATATTCCATTGAGCGTACGTACCATAGTTTGTTTATCCATTCATCTATTGATGGGCATCTGGGTTGTTTCCATCTTTTTGCTATTGTGAACAGTGCTGCAATGAATATGGTTGTGTATATGTCTGTTTATGTGATGGCTCTTATTTCTATAGGATATATTCCTAGGAGTGGGATTGCATTTTGTAGTACTTTTTTTGGTGGTGCTGTTTTCTTTGTTCCTCTTACTCTCCTGTGCTGAGTTCCTTTTGTTTGTGGATTTTTTTTCATTTCTTTTGTTTATGTAGGTTTTGTTTTTACTGAGACTTTAGATTTTTCTTTATTTTGATGAGTAGGTTTGTTAACTTTCTTTGTGGCTACCTTGAAATTTACCCTTATCGTCCTAGATTTGAACCAGTCTATTATTAGTTGGTATTGCCTTGGCTTCCTCTCAATTAGAAGGTTCTATACCTACACCGTTTATTCCCTCTTTTATTGTTCCGATGCTGTTGTCATTTACAGATTAACCTCTCTGGTTCCCTGTTGTAATTTCTTTGGTTCTTCATAGTCCTTAAGGGTTCATTTTCTAGGTTGCTATCTGGCTAGTACAGTCCTGTGTCCTGTATTCAGTCTGTGGTCTGATATTGTTTGTTCTCAGATTGAAGGACTCCTTTTAATAAGTCTTGTAAGTTTGGTTTGGTTTTTACATAGTCCCTTAATCTCTGTTTATCTGGAAATGACCTAATTTCACCATCATATTTGAACAAGAGTTTTGTAGGATATATTATTTTTGGCTGGCAAGTTTTTTCTTTCAGGGTTTTATACATGTCATCCCATTGCCTTCTTGCCTGCATGGTTTTTGCTGAATAATCTGAGCTTAGTCTTATTGTTTCTTCTCTGTATGTGACTTCTTGTTTTTCACAAGCTGCTCTCAGGATTCTTTGTTTGTCTTTGGTTTTAGTGAGTGTGATTATGATATGCCTTGGTGATTTTCTTTTGGGGTCTATCCTATATGGGTTTCGTTGAACTTTCTTGGATGGCCAGCTTTTCATCTTTCATGATATTGGGGAAGTTTTCTGTCAGCAGTTCTTCAATGATTCTTTCTGTGTTTTCCGTTTTCTCCCCCTGTTCTGGATCTCTGATCACTTGCAGATTTTTACTTTTGGTTGTGTCCCATATAATTCTCAGGGTTTCTTAACTTTTCTTTTTTCTGATTTTTCTTCAAACATTTGTATCTAAGTGTTTGTCTTCAGTTTCGCTGATCACGCCTTCCACTCTTTCAAACCTGCTCCTCAACCCTTCTATGACACTGTCCATTTCTGATATCTTGTTGTTTATCTTTTGGATTTCTAGTTGTGAATTTATTTTAGCATTTTGTTCCTGTATTATTTTCTTGATTGCTTCCATTTTTTTGTCCATATTTTCCATGAATTTGTCTGCCATTTCCATGAATTTATCTATTTTTTCCTCATTTTGGTCTGCTTTTTGCTTCAACTTGTGGATAATTCTGAATATTAGAGATTTGAATTTCCTATCAGTTATGTCTAGTGCCTTTTCTTCTACTGGAAGGTCATCTGGTGTTTTATTTTGGATGTCTACTGGAACCATTCTGTCCTGTTTATGTAAATCTTTTGATATTGTCTGTTGTCTTTGGGGCATTTGGTGGTTATTTTCCTTGTTTATTGATTGTAGATTTGTTTGTTTGGTCCTGCTTTTTTCTTTTATTTGGTTATGTCTGAGTAGGTTGGCTCTGCATTCTTTGTTGTTTGTCTGTGGGCATGATACTTTTCACCTTTTTCTCCAATGGGCAGTTAGTCACTCAGGTATGGTACAGCAGGGCAGGTCCAGCTGAAGGGGAGTTGCTGGGTCGGGTTGTTTATGGCACATACAGGGCTGACAGTACAGACTGGGAATTAGTGCAGGACAGTTTCCAGTAGGCCATGCTTGTGCTACTTGGGAGTGTGATGTTCACTGCACAGTGCAGGTAGGCAGGAAGGAGGGAGCAGATTGTGATGTGTGGAGCTAAGATGGGTATGGGAAAGACGATAGAGAGGAGAGAGGAACAGGAGCCAAAAACAAACAAACAAACAAACAAACAAAAAAGAGTGCTAAGGGAGCTTGCTATTGGAGTGGAGAGATGAGAGACTGAGAAATGGGGAAAAACAAAAATGAAACAAAAAAAGAAAGAAAACGGGTGAAAGAAAAAAATGAATAAATCAAGAAACTGGAAATGAAGAAAGACAAAAGGGAATAAGAGAGAGAAGAAAACAAAACAAATAAACAAACAAACAAAAAAAAAACAAGAAAAAAAGAAATGTCCCCAGGGATGTGCCTGTGCATCTGTGCAGAGTAAGGGAGTAGCTTCCAAGCCACGTGGTACTGCCCAGCTAGAAGGGGCTCCCAAGCCGAGAAAAGAAAAAGAAAACAAACAAATCAAAACAGAACAAATCAGAGCAAGCAAACAAACAAAAAAGCCCCAGGGGTCCCACCAGCGTGGCGGCGTGGGCTGGGAAGCAGTTTCATAGTCGAGCAGTGTTTTGCAGCCTTTCAGGAAGAAGCAAAGATGGCACATGGAGCCAGGTAGTTGAGAGAAAGGAGGGGGAGGTGGTGAGAGGTAAGGAAGAAATCTAAAGAAGTGGAAAAAAGCAACACCAGCAGCCAACGAAAGGCAGTCAAGGAGCCAGCCAGTGTGGGTGGGTGGAATCCAAGCAACACCGGGGTGAAGCTTATGCTTCCTGGCCAAGAGACTGGCTGCAGGAAGCAGAGGAGGCTAAGTGGGGTTGAAGAAGGGTAGGCGGTGGGAAGGCGTATATCACTGGTTGCTTGTTCTGTCTCCTGCTGGAAGCTGCGTGTGGCTTCTTTCTTGTACCCCATTTTTGCCGGTCTCTGATAGGAGTCCAAGATGGCGATTCTGTGCTGTGGTAGCTGATAGGGGACCTCTGCATGTATCTCTCCTTGCTCTGTGTTCTCGGTCAGTTTCTTATTCCATTTGGTGCTTGGCTGAGTTCTTTATCTCTTCACTTGATACTTAGGGTTTCACGATTGAAGTGTGACTCTGTTTAACTTAATTTTTCTGATCTTTGCTCTGGAGGGACGGCTTGGTGCTTCTGACTATAGCACCATGTTGCCTGGAAGTCCTGTCTGTCCTTCCTTCTTTCCTCCCTCCCTCCGTCCCTTCCTCTGTGTCTACATTTTTGAAGTCCCTCTTTTTTGTTTAAATGTTGTCATCTTTGACATATTGACATCTGTTTCCCTATTTTCAGTGTTTTAGCTTTGGTTTGCTTTTGTGTCTTCCCTACTGGGTTGATATCTGCTTGCTCTGCTTTGTGTTGTCGTCTTGGGTTGTTATCGGGTGTTATTGATTTTCTAACCGGAGGACTGCCTTTAGTATTTCTTGTAATTTTGGTTTGGTTTTGCAAATTCCCTAAACTTCTGTTTATCTGGAAATGCCCTAATTTCATCATCATATTTGAGAGACAATTTTGCTGGTATATAATTCCTGGCTGGCAGTTTTTTTTCCTTCAAGGCTTTATATATGTCATCCCATTGCCGTCTTGCCTGCATGGTTTCTGCTGAGTAGTCTGAACTTATTCTTATTTATTCTCCTTTTTTAGATGACTTTTTGTTTATCATTAGCTGCTCTTAAAATTCTCTCTTTATCTTTGGTTTTGGCAAGTTTGATTATGTCTTGGTGACTTTTTTTGGGATCTACCTTATGTGGGGTTCAATGAGCATCTTGGATAGATATCTTGTCGTCGTTCACGATATTAGGGAAGTTTTCTGCCAACAAATCTTCAACAATTCTCTTTGTATTTTTTGTTATGCCACCCTTCCCACCCCTTTCTGGTATTCCAATCACTCATAGGTTATTCCTCTTGATAGAATCCCACATAATTCTTACTGTTTCTTCATTTTTTAAAATCCTTTTAACTGATTTTTCCTCAAATAAGTTGGTGTCAAGTGCTTTATCTTCAGTCTCACTAATTCTGACTTCCATTGCCTCAGTTCTGCTCTATGACTTCTATTGAGTTGTCTAATTCTGAAGTTTTATTGTTAATCTTCTGGATTTCTGATTGCTGTCTCTCTATGGATTCTTGCAGCCTGTTAAATTTGTCATTATGCTCTTCTCTAATCTTTTTAATTTCCTCTATTGCATGTTCTGCATTTTGCTTCTTTTCCTTACTAATTTCTTGAAGAGTTTTGTATGTTAATCTTTCTGCCTCTAGTAATTGCAAGAAAGTTTCCTCCTCTGGAAAATTTCTAGATTCTTTATTTTGGGAGCTTGCTGAAGCCATCATGGATTACCCCTTTATGTGATTTGATATTTACTGTTGTCTCCGAGCCATCAATAAGTTATTATATTTATTTATTTTATGTTTGCTTATTGTGTCCTAGCTTCTTGTTTTGTTTTGATATGCCCAAATAGGCTGCTCGTATGAGCTAGTTTGATTATTGGCACCTTTGAAGCTCTAATGTCCTGTCACCAGGTGTTTAGATCTGTTACTAGGTATGTGAGCTCAGGAGTCCACCCACTCCTCCTGTAGGGTTTCAGCTCAGGTGCCCAGGTAGATAGCCACCAAGTGTGTGGTGTAGGCTCTCACTTACAGTCCTAGACAGGCATAGGTGATTGGTGTAGGCACAGACACCTAGCTGCAGCAGGGGAACACACTCTGAGCAGTGCAGGGGGCTGATGGCTACCCTCGATTGTCCGGGATGAAAGCATGTCCCTATTCCCTAGAGCGTTTAGATGGGTGGGTTTTGCAGCCGGGGTGTGAGCACCTGATGCTGTTGGCTATAAGGACTAGGCAACACCTCTCATTCATGGGCCCCTCTCACAGGTGGCTAGGTGGCATGGGTGGAGCCACCAGTCCTCAGGCTCCTGATGTGGGTAGGTGAACTCCCTGCTTTATGGGCAGAGCAGTGTCAAATGTCAAGAATCTGTCACTTCACAGCTGAAACAGCTGAAACAGCTGAAGTTAGAGTTCTGGTATATACCCTGTTGTACTGGGGTAATGAGGGCCTACGCTGCTGAGATGGGCCCACACAAGTCTATGCAGGGGGAAAGACACTGAAAGTCCATGGATCCCTTGTGCCTAGGCAAAGGGGCTGTGCCTACCCTGGGTTCCTGACTTAGGGGAGCTGGCAGTTTATTTTTTCCCGTTTGTTAATTGACTCTCCAAGGCAGGGAGAATGGCTCCAGGCATGTGATGGATCCTACTTCCAGCCCCAGGGACTCAGAAATTGCTGAAGCCAGTCTGGGGCCCAGTGCAGAGCAGGGAGCAGGGAGGTAAATGGGAGAGAGGTTTTTCCCTAAGCGGGGGTGTTTTTGACCACTCGGTAAGCCGTATGCAGGTACTTATCTTTTGTGGAGGGCTGCTTCTCACTGGTTCTGGGTGGCTGTGTAGAGTCCCTGGTGCTAGGTCTCTCCCAGTGTGGAAAATGTGCCTCCCGAGCACGGCTGCTTGCCTGCCTCACTGCTCACCCCTGAGCTGATCAGGCCTGAAGGGCTCAGGCTCTCCCCGGGTCAGGCCTGGCAACTCCTCGCTGCTTCCAAACCATCTCTCCCTCCCCCTGCCACTTAGTCTGGTTCCTCAACTCTGCCTTTGATGTTCAGGGCTCCCAGATTGCCATATATAATCGAATCAGTTGTTTTTTCAGGTCTTTGTTGTAAGAAGGTCCATCGGAAGCGTGTACTGGACTTCTTAATGCATGCAATAAGTAGAACAAAATACATGTTATGTATTAATGAAAGAAAGAAAGACAAGTCATACATACTTACAGATGTTTTGTTTGTCTGCTTGAAAATCAAAATAGAATTAAATTACACTTGAAAAGTATTTATGAGAGAGTAAGTCAAAATGAACGTCAAAAATCTACAGTTTTCCTGCTTTCCCACATGCCATCGGCAACCGATTAGAACATGTGAGGGGAATGAGGGAAGACCTGGCTGAGGGGTGGCTAGCGGGTGAATGAGAAGCAGGGTATTGAGACTGTGTGCAGGCAATTCTTTCTGAGTATTTTGCATGTCAAGGGAAGAGAATTTGGACGATGGCTGGCAGGGTATGTGAGGTAAAAGAAGGTAGTTTTTTCTCTCTTTTTTTTAAGATGAGAGATATTAGAGCATTTTTGTATACTGCCGGGAATAATCCAGTAGAGGGGAAAAGACTGATGTTGCTGGAGGGCTGTGGTAACTAAAGTCCCTGAGAAAGCAATGGATATAACCTTAGAAAGGAACAGGTCACTTCCTTAATTGTATGAGAAGGGAACTGTAGAAGATGTGCACAAATGGGCAAAGGTTTGTAGATCTGGTGGTGTGAAAACAAGGCAAGGTCAATATCTGAAGGTAAGAGTGGGATAGGAAATTTGATGAGACAGGTGAAGGTGTGAAAAAACAATCTTAGAGAATTGGAAATCAAGTTTACTTTAGAAACAAGTACGGTAGAATTGTTGGGTAATTGAGATTCTATCTGTAGTGTAAGAGTATGGATTAAAAGTGAAACCATTCTTCCTGATTGTTTATTTGAATTTCTCCAGCAATATTAAACTGCTTGGGTGTAGGCACAGAGAAGATGTTTTCTATCTAGAATTGGATTTTTTTCCAGGTGGATATGATAGAGGAAGAGGAGGAGAAGGGAGTCGGTGGTGTTTGCAAAAGTATAATAACAGGTAGTCTCTGACTTACAACATATTTGAGTTACGAGGAACTGCATTTATGACCATCCTTTTTTTTTGTACTTCTTATCATTAGTAATATGTACTACATAAAATCTTGTGGCACATAACTTGCTGATATTATTATTCTCATGCCAACCCCAGAAGACAAAGATTGGGTATATAAAGATACTGATTATAAAAGGCAATAATAATGAAAACTAAAAAAAAAGAGGTATTCAACTTACATCAGAACCTACTTATGATGGAGTCGTTGGAGTGGAATCCCATCTTAAGTTGGGGACTGCCTATATAATGATGGAGCACGGAATCCAAACTGAACAAGGAGGGAAGTGAATGGAGGATGGTGAAAAAATTACTGGCCCAGCAGATTAGAAGTCACGATGAGGTTGAAACATTTTTAAATGGTGGTAGTTCAGCAAGTGTACTAGCAGGAGAGGAGACTGTCTAGAGAGTGAAATATTTGCATTCAAGATGTCACAGGTTGTGCAATTTTTGGTAATGACTAGGTCCAACCTTGGTGTGACCATGGGGTTCGGGGGCTGAAGTAAAGTCGTGTAATCAGAAGGTCAAGAATTTGAGTGTTCCAGGGTGTTGGGGGAGATGTTCCACATGTACATTGACATTACTAAAAATAATAAAAGGAGTTGGGGTAAGGAGGAATGCTGTGAGCAAGGAGTGATGTGGTATAGCCAGATGGCATAGCCTCAAAGAATAGAGGGTTTTCATGAGGGTAGAGTGGCAATGGAATGGACAAGGCAGTGGGAAACAAGGATAACCTGCTCACTGCAGCATGAGACTAGAGAGAGGAACAGCCTTTATTGAGAAGGCTATCCGAGGATATTTTGTCCTCAAGGGACAGCCAGATTTCAATTAAGATGTGACGGTGGCGGAACCATTCAAGAACAGATTGAGTATGTTGGGATGTTTGCTGATTACTAATCATGAGTTCTAGAGTGTGAATGGAAAGCTTTGGGGAGAGCGGACCAAAGGAATTGATTCAGACTGGGAACAGACAGAGCAGTGTGGATATAAGAGTTCTGGGAAAAGCAACCAGGGATGCTTGTACAGGTATTTGAATCATGATAGGATTTGTCCTCATTATTTTCTAAAGGGGTATGAATTTGACCCACAATATTTGGGTACAAGAAATATAATATTTAATTTTTCTTTATTAAATTATTCTTGGCTCTGAGTCCTCATCTGCCTGTCTGGTAAAAAATGAAATTTTAGGTAGGTTTGGGAGGGTTTCCTTATACACTCTGAGGTAACAAAAATAGGAGGTTTCTTATACTGTCCAGCAAATTGGGGTGGGCGTTCCAGGCTCTATATCATTATTGTGCTGATAAGCTGCTCATTGTCCAAGTTGTGTTCCATTTGGAGTCAAGGCAGTTATTCTGCTTAAAAGTCCATTTGTTTCATGTCCCCTTCTGCCCCATGAAACTTAACCCTAGGCTTGTGCCACCAAATTCAGTTCCTGGGGATCCACTCCCCTGCCTCATGAAAAGGTCCTAGCATCTCCTGGGCACTGGGTGGGTTTGGGGCATTGGTCTCTGTCGCTGGCAGAGCCCACTTTCCTTTGCATTCTTCCATGTTGTTTTCACAAAACCCTCCTCACCTTGAACTCAGGGAGACCCCCGTTTTGACTGTTTATTCCTGTGAACCTAGGCTTTAGAAACAAATACCTCCATTCTTTCCAAGGATTAGGTCTGGAGGATTAAAAAAAAAAAAGAAAGAAAAAAACCACTACTTGCCTGCTGAGGAGAGGGAAGGGAAAAACATTTCACATGCTTTCATGATGAGTCTATAGGGATACTTTTCAATCAGATTATTTTTATCTGTTCTTTTAGAGTTGAGTTGGTACTCAGATTCAGTTCTGGGGTCTGAATATATTACCTGTGGCATATGGCAGCTTCTAGGAGAGCTGCGCCCTCAGATGGCCTGAGGTGGCAAGGGGCAATGAGGGGCGCTGCTCCCTTAAACAGGTCGGGGTAACATGGCCTCGATATCTGGCTCCCCCTTCCTTAGATTAGCACAGTATGTAGAATGGCAGGAATAGGAAAGAATTCCCCAAAACAGGACTCTGGGAGTTCTCCACCAGTATGCAAATCACTTAACACCAAACAGTTGCTTTCACAGTCACACAGTCATGGTGCCCAGAGTAATCATTTCCGTTCCCACCGCTGGGTGGGTGTGAGAACTGGGCTTATTTTAAAACATATGACTAATGAGCATGTATCCGGATGGTACATCTGGTATTGATGGGGCTGATCTGAGACGATGGCAGTGCAGCTGAGACCTGGGAACACAGCTTATGGGCAACTGACTGAGGCTTCTTGGCTTTCTGTTCATGGGGGTTGGTGGACAGAGGAGGCTTTCAGTGTCTCCTGTTTCACTCAGAATACCTTCTCTTTTGAGAACTTTTAAACATTTCCAGGCAAATTAGCTCCAAAATCAATTTATCTTGGAAAACTGAAGACTTCTGTTCCCTGGAAATACAAATAAGATAAAACTCATTGAGATCAAATAGTTTTGTGTGGGAATTCCCTCTGGTCAGACCAGTTAACACCCACTTGCCCTTTCTATTGATTTCACTTAAGAAATAGCATGTGAGCATGAGGAGTCTCAACTCCAAGAAAAAAATCAATTACGGGCTACATTCACAGAAAGAAATTTAAGTTCAATTATCCATTTTAATAATTAAGAATAGGAAACATAGAACCCTATCTGATAAATGCAACATATAGCAAAAATATCCTTTAATTTTTTTATTATAGGTTAGTTAAATAAGAGGGGATAGGGAGAATGCATTATAAATAAGTGAGAACCAAAGAGAGCTAGAAAATGAGAGGGGAAAAACAAGAGAAAAAGCAATAAATGACACTCACCACTGAATACTCAATATAATGGAGTATTATTTATCTTTTTCTTTCTTTGCTTTTCACTTCCTCTTTGATCATTTTTTTTTTTCCTGGCGAGAGATATAAACTTAGACAAAATCAACTTTTTGCAGTATTGATTAAAATTAATGTTACTTTGTTCCACTATGGTCTTTTTTATTTATCTGACTTGGATTGTCTTTTATAATTGTGATTTTTACTCTATATCCTGATCTCTTGTGTTACCTGGAGGCTTTCTAGAAATGGGCTGTAACCTGCATCGTATCACTCTGTACTGGTTTTTTTTATTGCTGCCATAACAAATTAAAACAAACTTAGCGGCTTAACGCAAATTTATTATCTTATGGTTCTGAAGGTCAGAAATCCTACCTGGGCTAAAAATCAAGCTGTTGCAGGACTGCATTCCTTCTCCGAGGCACAAGGGAAAAATCTGTTTCCTTGTCTTTTTCAGCTTGTAGAGGCCACCCATGTTCCTTAGCTCGTGGTCCCCTTTCTCTAAAAGCCAGCAACATTGCATCTCTCTGAATCTTTCCTGGTCACATCTTTCTCTGACCACAGCCGAAAAGGTTCTCCACTTTGAAGGGCTCATGTGACTAGTTTGAGCCCACGTGGATAATTCAGGATTATCTCCCCATCTCAAGGTCAGCTGATTTGCAACCTTAATTGCATCTGCAACTGTAATACTTTTGTAACGTAACATATTGACAGGTTCCAGGAATTAAACATCTTTGAGGGCCACTATTACACCTACCATACTTTCCATCTTCTTAGAATTATTGAATACTTCTCTTTTAGGTCTACCAGAATGTTTACTAGTGTGCCTAAAAGAATTCATCTTCAGAAATGTCATACAATGATGTGGTGGCCGTATAAGTCGTTTTCTTTTATACAGAACTCACTTCTCCAGTCAAAATTTTATACATATTTTTCAAGATTGTTCTAGATTTTTGGTATACTTGAGCCATAATAAATATGATTTGTACCTTGTTTTATTAAGTATTCCTTAGTGTTTGTCATCTAGAATTAGTCTCTGTGTGTGTGTTTAGATGGAAGCATGAAGAGGGAAGTTCCATTTTGAGGAGACAGTTGTACTCTAAATTTCTGACTTTGGGCTCTTGATAGTACAATGCCACACTCCTGTTGGGAGGAAAAATATCTCGAGGAGTCTGTTGTCATTAATTTGAATAGAAAGTTGTCTCTGGTTCAGAACTTACTTGGAATTTTTAATTCATTTAGCCCTGATGATACCAGATGTAGTGAGGTAAACCAAAATTACCTTGCTAATTGTCTCCTTCTGTTTTTCTCCTATGTCACATCCATCCCTACCCTCAGAGAAGCAGGGATGGCTACTATGAGGGAGCCAATTTTTTTTTATTAGAACTCTGGATTTTGTTTGGTTTTGTCTCCCTACTTCCACGTCAGCACCACCAGGAGTACTCTTCTTTATGCAGTGTAAATTAGATATATCAGAAAGGGTGATTATTTGTATCCAGGACTAACATCAGTATTCATCTTTAGCTTAGCCACGAGCATAATTATTCTTTCTACTTCACACACATTACAACCTGGTCTCTATAGCACTGGGAAATGAACACCTCTCATCTGTGCTGAAGTAAATGGCCCATGTTAATGATATACTCCTAGAGTGTTATTTGACTCTAAAGTATTTACAAAGAGGTGAAAAATAGGTGATTTTTTAATGCCAGAATTTTTACATGACAACTTCTAAAAATTTTTAAGAAAAATAACGTATTTTACTTTTTTGTTGTTGAGAATATACGCAGCAAAAACATATGCTAATTCAAGTTTCTACATGTACAATTCAGTGATAGTGATTATATTCTTTGAGTTGTGCACCCATTCTCACCCTCCTTTTCTGAGTTGTTCTTCCCCCATTAACATAAACTCACTGTCCCCTAAGGTTCCTATCTAATCTTTCTAGTTGCTGTTGTCAATTTGATCCCATATAGACAGATCTTAAAAGAGCATAATGGTCAAGGCAGATGTTCTTTACTAGTTAAGCTAAACAATTGCTTGGTTTTAAGAAGGTTTTAGGGTGTATTTTTGGTTTAAGCTTTAAAGATTATTTTAGGGCAACATTTTCAGGGATTCATCCAGGCTCCATGGCTCCAGAAAGTCTAGAGTCCATGAGAATTTGAAATTCTGTTCTGCATTTCCCCCGCTTTGATCAGGATTCTTCTATAGAATAAGGTCAGGTAGCCAGGCACCATCCATTTCTTCTGGTTTCATGGCAAAGGAGGCAGTTGTTCTTGGAGCGTCTGAAAGTCCTGATGCTTTGTAATTATTTTTTGGAAAAGGCTAGACACAGAAAGGTGCATTCAGGAGCTAATTTTTCTCTGAAACTTGCCTTTAAGCCCATTTCTTTTTCCTGTTCCTGCATGATATCTTGGGCGGATCCCATAGTTTTTCAGTTACTTTGGAATTTTCAGGTGGTCTTATATGAAATGAACGTCAAAACCTTATCCTCTCATATGATCAAAAGAAAGCTTCTTCTCTTTCTCTAGGGCAGAGGCCCCACACAGGCTGTTACTAACCAGCAGAAGAGAAAGAGAGTACATGATCTATTCATTTACTCTCCTCACACCACACTTTCTCCTACACATGGTTGACAGGTGCAGAGGGAAAGCAGACTGGGGGAGAATACAAAGTTTTAATTGTATTGTATGAATACTGGCTCTCTTTCTTATAGGGACACTTTGGTTGATTATTTTGACACTTTCCACTGTGCCTTACACACTAGTCCTTTCCCTAGTGCCTGACCTATTACTTACCTCCCTCCTCCCCTCAGCTCCTGATCCCTGGGGAACACCTCTGGCCAGACTAACATTCAGCCAATTGGAACTGTACTGGATATCTGGAATCCATTCTAATTTTTTGGTGCCTCTGTTTTACTATTTGTAAATAGTCTGAGTACTATCCTTATCTCCATTTTTTCTTATTCTGGGGACAGTACTTCCCAGCATGCAGTCCTTGTGGGTGATCGCCTTTTGGGATGATTCAAGTCCAATTGCCTTCCATAGTATTGTTTTATGAGAACTAGCCTTGTGGTCTTGAGCCGTAACATAGTCAGGCTTCTGTAATATAGTCAGGCTTCTGTAACATAGCCAGGCACCAGTCTCCATTACCCGTCAACCCCACTCCCTTTGCCCCAAATCCAGGGAACACATGTCAAGTTTCCCAAGGAACTCTTTAACCTCACCCTTCTCTGACTACATCAAAGCCAACAAAACCCTCACCTGAGTGGACAAGTGAAAGGAGGTGAAAAAAATATCCACATCACTCTCTGCTTTTTGGAGTTCTTATGAAAACAATTTCTTACCTTCTAAAAGCATCTCTATCCTTCTCCTATATATGCATGGAAAGGGGTGCCAGCTGCAGAATCTATTTGGCCATATATTGGCAAGTTCTACAGGGACATGCAAAACTCCTCTGTTTAAAAATTGTGGCCACTTATCAGCCATTGTCCTCAGTTTTGGGTCCTCAGCTAAAGCTCTGAGGAGACAATGGGAAAAGTCCCATTGAACACTGTCACAATCAAAGGCAATCTCAATAGTCAGATCAGGCTATGCAGACAGATATTATTTTAAATAGACTAACCACCTCCTTCCCCGTCCCCGATCAGCTGACTCAACAAGTTTCATTATTGAATTCAGATCTCAAAGTTTATTAGGCTCCACACAGAGTGCCCACTATGAGCAGGAGGGTCCTGTGCTAGGTGCTGCTAAAAAAACAAGGATGTTTTTGATCTTTGTGCAGTCCATAAGCTTGTAGGCTAGTGAGTAGCAAAGATGAAACCTGGACATAAATACCAAAAATATGAGGCATAAAATGATAACCATATTGGAAAAAGTATAGCAAATATGCTATGGAAATTCAGAGAGGGAGAAATTATTTTCATCCCTGAGGATCAGTGAAGGCCTCATAGAAGAGGTAGTGTTTTTCATTCAGGAGGAAGAATAAGATTGGATGAGCTAAGATAAGGGATCTTTATCTGAAAACAGAAGCAAGCATTAGATAAAGTTAGTTTATTCATTAATAAACTATTTTGAGGGCTCACTGAGTGGTAGGCCCTGTGTTAGTTATTTATAGGCATGTCATTTAATTTTTACAATAACTTGATGAAAAATGTGCCATTATTACTTTCATTTAACTGTTGAGAGAACTGAGACTTAGATTAATTTAACTTGGCCAAGGTCACACAGCTAGTAAGTGATGGAGCTGCGATATGAGCACAGAGTTTTCCTGATTTTGAAGCCCACAGATTACAGTCTCTCTAAAAGGCTTTATGTACAAACTGAGGAATGAGTCCATAAATGAGGGAAAATGCCCTCTAATGAAGACCATATGGGTGTACACAAATGTTACAGTGTTTAATCCGGCGACTCCTTGATCCTCCCGGGTGATGCTCACCCCTGACTCTGGGCCTCTGGTCCTGTAGTTCTCTCAGTCTCAGATGTTCTGCCCATTCGTCTCTGTCCAGTCAAACCCCGTATCTCCTTCAAAGCCCAACACAAGACTTGTTTCCACCATGAAGGCAACCACAGGCGCTTCAACAGGCTACAGTCCCAGGTTTCTTCGCCTTCTCCTCACCACGTCACCCACTGTGATTCCAGATCACATCACTGAGAACTGGATGATATACTTTCTCCTATTATTTCTTATTTACCTCTTCAAATAAACTGTGAGTTTTATACTTGGGACTGTGTTTTATACTTCTTTTGTATTTCTCTTAGTGCCTGGTTTATCTGTTGATTGATTACAGGGTTTGGGGCCATTTTCAGAGTGGATTTAATTATTGGTATATAAGGTTCTGCAGGAAAGATTTGACCTTCCATTTTGCAAAAATCATGGCAGGATAAAACTACAGGGTTGAGAAACTTCTTGTGAGTTTCAGATGTACCAGAGTGTAAGGGAATGGAGAGGCTGCTTGTCCTGCTGAAGAGTCATTACAGATGCCTCCACAAGGGAGAATGTTGGGCTTGATGAGAGCCAAAGCGACAGCAGTGAGAATCCAAAGATTCATAAGATCAGTCTGCACAGAGGAGTGTGAGAAACACGAAGGGCTGTTGTTTCTGTCTAATGTGTTTCCCTTCACAGTGAATGAGCCAAGGGAATATGTGATTTAAGAGCTTCCCTTCTGTTCTCCAGCTTTTGTGACACCCCAGCAAATGCAAAGCATTGTACATGCATGAGTTTCTTAGTTGAACAGGAAGAACTTGGGAGGCAATGACAAATACTTCACAGTACCTCCCTGGCATCTGAGATGGTTTTCTGAGAGAGAACACGAGCTCCGACTTAGTGGATTCTCAGAGGACATCTGTGGGAGGAGCTTTCCAGAGCAAACATGTACACTCTCACCATGCCCACAGTGCGAATGCTGTGAGACCTTGCAAGATCTGTGCAAACCGAGAGCAATTAGGGGAGAGTTAGAGAAGACTTAAGAAAATCCCATGACCAAACCCACCTTGTTCAGAACACTGAATGGTAGGTTTATATATCATGGTGTGTTATTTTCAAGAAATCACAGAGAATGAATGCAGCAGAAGGAAACTCAGGGAGGCAGTAGGCTGGGGAAAAGCAAAGATAGCATTACATTTATGAGGAAGAAGTAACTTTTGGGAATTGCTCATCTGAAAAATATGACAGTGTCGGTCTTTAGAAAAAAAAAAATGACAACCCAAAAGGCATCAATCTTCAAACAGCAGTAGAAACCTGGATATGGCTTTATTGAGAGTCTCACCACCCCCGAATGAAATTATAGTCACATGTCTTTACAGCTAAAGAGCCATGGCTGCTTATCTTCTTGGTAGATATATTTAGATTTTGTTCAGCACATGCTTGATGAAGTGATACTTGCCAAATTAATTCAAGTTGACTTGGATAAGAGCTTAGTCATGTGGATCTCAAACTGGATGGAACAGATTAATAATAAATGTCAGGGTTTTAAAATAATGAGTGCAATGCAAGAAATGTAGAAGAGAAGGCAGCCTTTTGACATAATTTCTCTGCTTTCAGAGCGGTGTCTGTTTGCTCCACCCTTGCCAAAGAGGGAAGGCTGCCAGGTTCAAAGTGGCTGGAGAGCAATGATTATTTTGTGAGCTACTCTTGCCCCCTTTGTATACGTACACACATGTAGGAATCACCCACGTTTTTAGGTGTTTTAGTCTCCTGAGTTCTGGGACTGCCTGCATTTGGCCTTTTTTTCTACATTGTCTAGTAGTACAGGGTGAATGTCTGGGGCAGGGTACTCCCAAGATCCTATTGCCCCCAAACTTCCCAAAAGCCTCCAACATGCTCTATTGGACCCTTCCTTGGGGCTAAGATAAGGTCACGGTGTCTGCACCAGCCTGGCATGGTCAGACTATGCAATGAACGTCCTCTCTCCAGCCATGGACGCTACAGGGTGCTCAGTTCTTCCTTCATTCTCCGTTTGCTTTGGTGATGCTTGTTCATCTCCTGAGCCCATTGCCCCTGGCACTGGAGGTTCATTCATGGTTTAATGAATTAATTCAATAAAAATATGTTCTTATGATACGTAGGCGAGACAAGGACAAATGAGACAAGCAGTTCACAGTTTAGAGGAGCTGGAAGACCAGTTACAGACTGGGGAGACACATGCCTTGTTCGAGGTATGCGCAGGATGCCATGGGGACACATAAGAGAGATGCTTAACCCAGCCAGGAGAGCACGTAAAAAGGGTTTATTCCTGGAGGGAGTGATGCATGCGGTGAGTCATGATGAAGAGTGGGAAAGGACATTCTTTTCATTCATTCATCAAATATTTATCCAGCACCTACTAAACACCTGGTATTTGGTTACTGGGAAAATAAAAGTAAACAAGACAGATACAGTACGGCCAACCCAGATATGCAGGAAAAAATAAAGTAGGGGAGGGAGGGGAATAGAAGTTTTTTAATTCCATGATGAATCTATTCTTGCTTTGAAGTACCTATTCCTGCTCTATCCTGGCAGGGGCAGAAGGTGGGGAGTAAACTTGCCACTCAAAGGTAGCTGTTTTTCCCAGTTCACAATAGTCTCAGGTAAACTTACTCTTTTTGGGTAAGTTATCAGTCTTTCAGAGCTTTTCTCCTCTCCCTCCTCTCTTTCCTTTCTTACCATGAAGCATTTAGACACAGGGGGAGTTTGTTTAATCTCCTGCGGTGGGGGGAGTTGAGTCTGGTCTAAGTGGCATCCTTCTCCCTTGGTTCTTACTGACCTCAGCTTGTCTCACCTGGTTTCTGGGAATTAACTTGTCATCACTTTATCCACTGCTGGAGTGTTCAGGACTGATGCAATGTGCAGTATTTGTTATTGGCACACATAATGCGTGATTATAGTGGCTCAGGAGTTTGACTATCTCCTCTTTTTTAAAATTTTATTGTGTTTTAGGTGAACGTTTACAGCGCGAATTAGTTTTTCATTCATAAGTTTCTATAGAAATTGTGACATTGGTTGCAGTCCCTGCAATGTATCAGCATTCTTCCCCTTTCCCTTTCCACCCGGGTTTCCCTGTGTCCATTCGCCCAATTTTCCTGTAACTTCCTGCCTCCTTGTCTTTGCTTTTGGGCAGGTGTTGCCCATTTGGTTTCATGTACTTGACTGAACTAAGCATGTTCCTCACGTGCGTTATTGTTTGGTTTAGAGGACTGTCTAATCTTTGGCTGAAAGGTGGACTTCGGGAGTGGCTTCAGTTCTGAGTTTGCAGGGTGTCCGGGGGCCATAGTCTCGGGGGTTCCTCCAGTCTCAGTCAGACCAGTGAGTGTGGTCTTTTTTTGTGAATTTGAATTTTGTTCTACATTTTTCTCCCCCTCTGTTCAGGACCCTCTGTTGTGATCCCTGTCAGAGCAGTCGGTGTGGCTTTCTCCTCTTGCTGAATAGGCAGCTCCTCAGCTCTCACTGAGGCTGTGGATCCTTTGAAACCATGACTCCATGACTCCTCTGGACCATGGCTTGCTCAGTTTTCTCTCCACCCCTTGTTACACAGACAATTCATCCCTCACCAGGACTTCGCTGCTAACAAGCTCTGTGACCTTCACCTTCAGCCACTTACCTTGCCCCTCTCTATCCCTTCCTCTTGGGGTATTCTGGAACTTCTAGGTTACCTCCCCTTAGCATGGATCCAAGGCAGACTTGGGGGCGCCATTTTCCTTTCTACTCTGCTGCGCGGCCTTCCCATGGCTCCTAATGATAAATGGGGCTTCGACTCCCTCTGATTTTGACTTCCCTCTCAAGTTACCTGGGATTTCTGTCTTCTTGACCCATTCCTCCTGGCTAGGGGTCCCAAAAAGCATCTTCACCCTAGATGTGTCCTTTCTAATCTGGCTTCTAACTCCAACTGGAAGAGCTTTCTATTTCTTTCATGGACAGGATGGAGCTTCCTCTATGTCATATCTTGAGTTCTGTCTGTCTGTTGGCTTGTGATAAAATTCTGTGCTAGATCTCTAGTATGTAAAAGGTCACCTCTGAGTATTAGAAATTTCTTTTCACACTATGTAGAGCCTGGATTTTCAAATTATTTGTCATTCTGACTTCATAAACCTATTTTAGAATACAAATCTGACTATTTTCCCCCTTTAATTTGCATTTCTGTTATATCAACTGCATCTCCCAGGTAGTATACACCTCTGAATGAGTGTTGGGATGTTGTATATAAGGAGACAGAAGAACAGAAAGAAGAGTAACATATTTCAGAAATATTTCCCCCTAACCTAGATAAGTCATCTGCTTTCATTGAATGTGCACTTAATTTAAGGAGACTAAAACATATAAGGGAAACCCTGGTGGGGTAGGTTAAGTGCTATGGCTGCTAACCAGAAGATTGGCGGTTTGAATCCACCAGACGCTCCTTGGAAACTCTACGGGGAAGTTCTACTCTGTCGGATAGGGTCACTATGAGTCAGCATTGACTTGATGGCAATGGGTTTGGTTTTTGTTTTTTTTTCCAAGCTTATAAGACCGCCACTCATCTGTCAGTTTGTTACACTGTGGTGGCTTGTGTGTTGCTTTGATGCTGGATGCTATGTCACCAGTATTTCAAATAGCAACAGAGTCACCCATGGTGGACAGGTTTCAGCGGAGCTTCCAGACTAGACTAGGAAGAAGGACCTGGCGGTCTACTTCTGAAAAAATTGGCCTTATGTATAGCAGTGGGACATTGTTTGATACAGTGCCCAAAGATAAGCCCCACAGGGTGGAAGGCACTCAAAGATGACTGGGGAAGAGCTGCCTCCTCAAAGTGTAGTTGACCTTAACGACATGGATGAAAAGTTAAGCTTTCAGGACCTGCATTTGCTGAGGTGGCACGACTCAAAATGAGAAGAAACAGTTGCAAATATCCATTAATAATCGATAATCTGAGAAACTGGACTCTATGAAGAAGAACACATCATCAGGATTGGAGGGAAACTCAGTAACAAGCTGCGACATGCAGATGACACAGCCTTGCTTGCTGAAAGCGAAAAGGACTTGAAGCATTTATTGATGAAGGTCAAAGACTACAGCCTTCAGTATGGATTACACCTCAACATAAAGAAAACAAAAATCTTTTGATCTCTGATATTGTTAAGAGCAATTAAGATAATATAAGAAGTAACATGTTAGAGCATAACTTAGTGTGGGGTTGGGGATGGGAGTTTCCTTTAGACTGGGGAAGACCTGTCCGAGGAGGTGATATTTGAATGGTGGCATGAAAAATGAGAAAAAAACTAGTTGTGCAGAAGTAATAAGGGGAAGAGAATTACAGATTGAGGCAAGGTTCAAGACAAAGCAAGCTTTTATTGGAAAGTATCCCTAATATGGGTGCATAGATGGCTGCATAGATACTGTCAGAGGTCTTTCTCGTGAAGCCAGAGATTAACTAGAGTAATTGTACAGACAGTTTTATTGAGGGAACAATACATCAGCTTTTGGGATATTTAGTGACAGCACAAGTCTGAGCACATACTGATTGAAAGGTAATATAAAAGTGATGAGAGAAAATAAGTGAGTAAATAGAACCTGCCACCAAGGAGCTTACAATCTTAAGTAAAGCAAGTAGATAAATGACAAACAAGAGGTTAAAAGTGCCGACGAGATTTGACAAGCCGCTTTGGAGATCAGAGGAAAGCATGAACCTAGTTGGAGGAAGCAAAAGTGTTTTAAGAAGGAAGTGGCATTTGAAATGTCCTTAGAAGCTTAGGTAACATATTAAAGTCAGCCTGTGTGTTTGGGAGAATCTGCTTAAAGTAAAATAGTACGAATAGACAGAGAGGGGAAACATTCAAAGTAAACAGAATGAGTACTGTATTATTGTGTGTTATTTGCATAAAAATACAGTAGAAGTGCATGGAAAGTTTGAGTTATGAGTGAATAGTTTTAATGAAGAACAAAATTCTTTTTTTTTTTTTAATTGTGCTTTAAGTGGAAGTTTACAATTCAAGTTAGTTTCTCTTACAAAAATTTATACACACCTTGTTATGTGACCCTAGCTGCTCTCTGTATACTGTGACAGCACACTCTTCCTTTCAACCCCGGATTTCCTGTGTCCATTACTTCTGTCCCTTTCTTTCTTCTCATCTCACCTCTGGACAGGAGCTGCGCATTTAGTCTCATGTATCTACTTGAGCTAAGCAGCGCAGTCTTCACGAGTATCATTTTACATCTTATACTCTGGTCTAATCTATGTCTGAAGAGTTGGCTTCAGGAATGGTTTTAGTTTTGGGCTAACAGAGAGTCCAGGGACCATGTCTTCCAAGGTCCCTCCAGTCTCGGTCAGACCATTAAGTCTGGTCTTTTTACGGAATTTGAGTTCTTTACCCCACTTTTCTCCTGCTCTGTCAGGGACGCTGTTGTGTTCCCTGTCAGGGCGGTCATTGGTGGTAGCCAGGCACCATCTAGTTCTTCTGGTCTCAGGCTGATGGAATCTCTGGTTTATGTGGCCCTTTCTGTCTCTTGGGCTAATATTTTACTTATGTCATTGATGTTCTTCATTCTCTTTTGCTCCAGGTGGGTTGGGACCAATTGATGCATCTTAAATGGCCGCTCACTAGCTTTTAAGACCCCAGACGCCACTCACCAAAGTGGCATGCAGAACATTTTCTTAATAAACTTTGTTATGCCAATTGACTTAGATGTCCCCTGAAACCATGGTTCCCAGACCCCTGCCCCTGCTACTCTGTCCTCGAAGTGTTTGTTTGTATTTAGGAAACTTCTTAGCTTTTGGTTTAGTCCAGTTGTGCTAACTTCCCTTGTAGTGTGTATTGTCCTTCCCTTCACCTAAGATAATTCTTGTCTACTGTCTAGTTAGTGAATAACCCTCTCCCTTCCTCCCAACCCTTGTAACCATCAAAGAATGTTTTCTTCTGTGTTTAAACCTTTTCTCGAGTTCTTATAATAGTGGGCTTATACAATATTAGTCCTTTTGCGACTGACTAATTTCACTCAGCATAATGCCTTCCAGATTCATCCATGTTATGAGATGTTTCATGGATTCATCATTGTTCTTTATCATTGTGTAGTATTTCATTGTGTGAATAAACCACAATTTGTTTATCCATTTATCTGCTGATGGGCACCTAGGTTGTTTCCATCTTTTTGCTATTGTGAACAGTGCTGGGATGAACATTGGTATGCATATATCTATTCATGTGACAGCTCTTATTTCTCTAAGATATATTCCAAGGAGTGGGATAGTTGGATCCTATAGTACTTCTATTTCTAGCTTTTTAAGGAAGTGCCAAATCGATTTCCAAAGTGGTTGTACCATTTTACATTCCCACCAACAGCGTATAAGTGTTCCAGTCTCTCCACAACCTCTCCGACATTTATTATTTGGTGTTTTTTGGGTTAATGCTAGCCTTGTTGGGGTGAGATGGTATCTCATTATAGTTTTGATTTGCGTTTCTCTAATGGCTAATTATTGTGAGCATTTCCTTATGTGTCTGTTAGTCACCTGAATGTCTTCTTTGGTGAAGTGCCTGTTCATATCCTTTGCCCATTTTTTAATTGGGTTATTTGTCTTTTTGTGGTTGAAGTTTTGCAGCATCCTGTAGATTTTAGAGATTAGACTCTTATTGGATATGTCATAGCCAAAATTTTTACCTGTCTATAGGTTGTCTTTTTACTCTTTTGGTGAAATCTTTGATGCGCATAGTGTTTGATCTTTAGGAGCTCCCAGTTATCTAGTTTCTCTTCTGGTGTTTGTGCATTGTTAGTTATGTTTTGTATTCTGTTTATGCCATGTATTAGTGCTCCTAGCACTGTCCCTATTTTTTCTTCAATGATCTTTATCATTTTAGATTTTATATTTATGTCTTTTATCTATTTTGAGTTAGTTTTTGTGCATTGTGTGAGGTATGGGTCTTGTTTCATTTTTTTTGCAGATGGATATCCAGTTATGCCAGC
>NW_004443983.1:7082508-7083851 GCF_000243295.1 Trichechus manatus latirostris
ACTTTGGGCCTTTGTCAAATATCAGCTGCTCATAGGTGGATGAATTTATGTCTGGATTCTCAATTCTGTTCTGTTGGTCTATGTGTCTGTTGTTGTACTAGTACCAGACTGTTTTGACTACTGTGGTGGTAAAATAGGTTCTAAAATCAGGTAAGTGTGAGGCCTCCCAGTTTGTTCTTCTTCTTGAGTAATGCTTTCCTTATTCAAGGCCTCTTCTCTTTCCATATGAAGTTGGTGATTTATTTCTCCTTCTCATTAAAAAATGCCATTGGAATTTGGATCAAGATTGCATTGAATCTGTAGATCGCTTTGGGTAGAACTGACATTTTCACAGTGCTGAGTCTTCCTATCCATGAGCAAGGTATGTTTTTCCACTTATGCAGGTCTCTTTTGGTTTCTTGCAGTAGTGTCTTGTTGTTTTCATTGTATAGGCCTTTTATGTCTATGGTTATATTTATTCCTAAGTATTTTATCTTCTTGTGGGCTATTGCAAATGGTATTGATTTGGGATTTCCTCTTTGAAGTTCTTTTTATTGGTGTAGAGGAATCCAACTGATTTTTGTATGTTTATCTTAATATCCTTATACTTTGCTGAAATTTTCTGTTAGTTCCAGTAGTTTTCTTGTGGATTCTTTGGGGTTTTCTGTGTATAAGATCATATCATCTACAAATAGAGATACTTTTACTTCTTCCTTACCAGTTTGGATGCCTTTATTTATTTTTTTCCTAGCCTAATTGCTCTGACTAAGATCTCCAGCACAATGTTGAGTAAGAGTGGTGAAAAAGGACATCCTGTTTCCCGTTCTCAAGGGGAATGCTTTCAGACTCTCTCCATTTAGGACGATGTTGACTGTTGGCTTTGTATAAATGCCCTTAATTATGTTGAGGAATTTCCCTTCTGTGCCTGTTTTGCTGAGAGTTTTTATCATGAATAGATGTTGGACTTTGTCAATTGCCTTTCCTGCATCAATTGATAAGATCATGTGGTTCTTGTCTTTTGTTTTATTTATTTGATGGATTACATTGATTGTTTTCCTAATGTTGAACCATTCCTGCATACCTGGCATAAATCCCACTTGGTCATGGTGAATTATTTTTTTGATATGTTGTTGAGTTCTATTGGCTAGAATTTTGCTGAGGATTTTTGTGTCAATGTTCATGAGGGGTATTGGTCTGTAATTTTCTTATTTTGTGGTGTCTTTACTTGGTTTTGGTATCAGGGTTATGCTGGCTTCATAGAATGAGTTTGGGAGTATTCCATCCTTTTCTATGCTCTGAAATAACCTTAGTAGTAGTGCTGTTAACTTTTCTCTGAAAGTTTGGTAGAATTCTCCAGTGAAACC
>NW_004443983.1:7083951-7109455 GCF_000243295.1 Trichechus manatus latirostris
TTTGTGTTAGTTTAGGTAGGTAGTGAGTTTCTAGAAATTTGTCCGTTTCCTCTAGGTTTTCAAATTTGTTAGAGTACAGTTCTTCAGAGTATTCTATTATGATTCTTTTAACTTCAGTTGGGCCTGTTGTGATATCACCCATCTCATTTCTTATACGGGTTATCTGCTTTCTCTCCAGTTTTTCTTTTGTCAGTTTGGCCAATGGTTTATCGATGTTGTTAATCTTTTCATAGAACGGGCTTTTGGCCTTAACTCTTTCAATTGTTTTTCTATTCTCTATGTCATTTAATTCTGCTCTAATATTTATTATTTGCTCTCTTCTGTTTCCCGAGACCTTCTTTGGCTGCTCTCTGTTTGTTCAATGTTTTGACTTTGTTCCTTTCTTCTTTTTGGATGTGTGCATTTATTGCTATAAATTGGCCTCTGAGCCCTGCTTTTGCTGTGTCCCAAAGGTTCTGGTAGGATGTGTTTTCATTCTCATTTGATTCTGTGAATTTCTTTATTCTCTCCTTAATTTCTTCCATAACCCAGTATTTTTTGAGCAAGGTGTTGTTCAGTTTCTGTGTGTTTGAATTTTTTTCATTGCTTTTTCTGTTACTGATTTCTACTTTAATGGCTTTATGGTCAGAAAAGATGCTTTGTAATATTTCAATGCTTTGGATTCTGTTAAGGCTTGCTGTATGGCCTAATATGTTGTCTATTCTGGAGAATATTCCATGTGCTTTGGAAAAAAAAGTATACTTGGCTGCTATCGGTGGAGTGAAGAACAAAATTCTTACAGAGCAAAGATTTCAAACTTTTTTCTTAATCTATTGCACTGGAGTGTAAACATCTTTCTCTCTCTCACACACACACACGCGTGCACACACACACACACATACACACACACACACACACATTGGAAGAGAAGCTGTTTTAGGGCCCTGATTATATTGGTCAGCCTCCCTTCCCCTCTGCAAGGGGTTGGGGCCTGTCCTTGGAACCTAGGCATTACGGTACACACGTGCAAAGCAATGACTTGGGGATGATATTATAGAAGTCCTTTGGTACCAAGCTCAGGATTTTAGACTTAGTTCAGGAGATAAAGAAAAGCCATGGGGAGTATTTGAGTATGGAAGCTTTTTATTAACTGAAAGTTATTAAATGCTAGCTGTGTGCAAGGGCATCTAGTAAATGATTATAGGAGAATAAAATAAAGCAAAATAAAATTAGTGTCCTATAACGGACAGTGAGTGCATTGTTTATGATGGTGCAAATGGTTAAGCACTCGGCCGCTAACCAAAAGTTTGACCGTTTGAATCCTTCCAAAGGCACCTTGGAAAAAAGGCCTGGTGATTTCCTTTTGAAAAGTCAACAGCCATTGAAAACCCTAAGGAGTACAGTTCTACTTTGACACACACGGGGTAACCAGGAGTCAGAATCAACTCGACAACAACTGGTTTTGTTTTTGTTTATGGTAATAGCTTTTTCTGAGACTTTCACTGAATGGACTACTTTGTGCTGCATCTCTCTCTGAACCTTTGCTGATTGTATTTCTAAATGTAAAGTCTGGGCTGAGTTACTGGGGAATTAATCTTCCACTACTCTTGCCAGTTTTCTCTGCCTTGCCTAAAATCCACACCCCAGATAAATTTTTGACAAAGAGCTTGATAGCCACCGTATCTATAGAATCTACTGGGTAACATTTCTCTCTCAGCAAGGTGGTCTGGCTCTAGTGGAATCCATCTTTGGGAAGTGTATTTAAGAAGCTAATGATAGGTAAATTCATAGATACCATCAGAAGTCTTATTGGTCATTTTGGAGTCATGTGTGATTAACTGGAATGATAGTAGAGAAAGGCTTAGTGAAAGGGAAGCTGGCCAGTTGAATGCAGTGAGTGGAGAAGGCCTTTGTGGTTCTTTTCAACTGTTGGCTTTTGGTGCGGGGTTATTATTTCAGACCTAGGCCACCAGTGCGAGGTCAGTTAGATAAACTTTTGGAGTTTACTGAAAAGACCACTAGCATTGGAGACCTTGCTCTTTTTTGTTGTTATTGGAGGAGGAGGATAGAAACTCATGAAAGATAATAACCTGTGTCAAAGTGAGCTGGAGATACTTTCAAGCATCACAGATTTCACTCTAGCCCTTTTGAAGCCTAAGTACACAGCTCTGACTTCAGCCGCAGTAATAGAACTAGTATTATTGAATACATGCCACTGAATACACAGAATTAACCTCAGTGCCCCATTCTCCAAAAGGAAATCATTTTGCAGAGCCCAGGCAAGACACTTTCCTTCACCCTCCCTCAAATGAAATGCCACCGTACTGCTCAGCCATTCTCATAAGACAAAAGCAATTCTCTTCAAATTTGGAGATACAGATGTTGGAGCAGTTTGGTGAGATTCTCTCATAAAAGAAAAGTTTTAGAAATGAGTAAAGGATGTATAAGCCTTTTTTCTCCTCTTCTGTTGTCTTGAGATTCTTTCTGTCTTTCTCTATGAGTGCCTGCACACATAGTAGCTGATGGGCCTGGGAACATAGCTAAACTTTAAGTCAGGTGAATGTTATTTCTCTAAAGTTGCCAATTAAATTAGAGGCTAAGCTTCTTTTAAGTCAGTTTCCTAAACCTTATTTATTTGTGTAACCTTTGTGGAACATACAAGATTTTTCCTTGAACCACATATAGCCTCTCCTATTATTTACTTAATTACGACCTGCGATATGCAGATGACACAACCTTGCTTGCTGAAAGTGAAGAGGACTTAAAGCACTTACTGATGACGATCAAAGACTACAGGCTTCAATATGGATTACACCTGAACATATAGAAAACAAAAATCCTCACAACTGGACCAGTAAGCGGCATCATGATAAATGGAGAAATGATTGAAGTTGTCAAGGATTTCATCTTACTTGGATCCACAATCAATGCTCATGGAAGCAGCAGTCAAGAAATCGAATGCTGTATTGCTTTGGACAAATCTGCTGCAAAAGACCTCTTTAAAGTGTTAAAAAGCAAAGATATCACTTTGAGGACTAAGGTGTGCCTGACCAAACCATGGTGTTTTCAATCACCTCATATGCATAGGAAAGCTAGACAATGAGTAAGGAAGACCAAAGAAGAATTGATGCCTTTGAATTATTGAGTTGGCCAGGAATATTGAATGTACCATGGACTGCCAGAAGAATGAACAAATCTGTCTCGGAAGAAGTACAGCCAGAATGCTTCTTAGAAGTGAGGATAGTGAGACTTCTTCTCACGTGCTTCAGACATTTGTCAGGAAGAACTAGTCCCACTTGGTGAAGTAAGGGGTCAGCGAAAAAGAGGAAGACCCTCAGATGGATTGACACAGTGGCTGCAACAATAGGCTCAGACACAGCAGTGATTGTCAGGATGGCCTATGACTGGGCAGTGTTTCATTCTGTTGTATATAGAGTTGCTATGAGTCGGAACCAACTCAACAGCAGCTAACAACAGCAACAACATTATTTACTTAATATTTTTAAAAAATTATTTAAAATATACTACTAAAATTCCATTTAAGTAACAGCTTTGAAATCACTTGTTTGTTACACATTAAATACGTAACTAGTAAAATTTGTGTATGACCTAAAATGACTTTGTTGGCTTCCAGGGGAGTTCATACCAGACGTCTCTTCTCCATTTATTCACTGATATCTCTTCCTCATTGCCAGAAAAGAATCTCAAACTCTTCTCAAAACCAAGGCTTCACCAACCCGAACTATCCTCACCAAACTCTCCCAGTGCCTGTTATCTTAGTGACTGCACCATCCTCCATCCTGCTGTTCAAGCTGGAAACCCCGAAGATCATCCTTGACCCCCTCACACCATATCCAATCAGTCACCAAGCCTTGTCAGTTTTACCTCCTAAAATTTTATCTCTTGATTTCATCCTAGTCTAATATAATATTATCCTTAATTTATAGAGTTGATCTTAGGCAACTGTAACCCTTTCCTGACTGGTTTTCAATGTTTCAGTCACACTTTCCAATCATCTCTAATCACTGCAGCCAAAGTGAGCATTTCAGAGAACGAAATCCTTAACAAGACACTCCTGCCTTATAGCACATCACACAGCCTCCCCATTCCCACCTACTGGTCTCTCTCAAACCTCTTTGCGTCTCACACTCCGTCCTGTCTTACGTTTTTTTTCAAACGCTGATTCCTCTGCCTGCAAACCCTTCCTCCCTTCTATGCAGTCTTTTGCCCAGTGACTTCCTACTCATCCTTCAGGTCTCAGATTAATTACTAGTTCCTCAGGGAGCCTTTTTTGATTTCAATAACTAGGTCAAATTCACTCATCTTCAGTTCTCATACTGCCACAACTCTACCTCATCCCACTTACCAAGGTTACAATTTTACATCTGTTTGTGAGATTATTTGATTAATGTTTGACTCCTTCGCTTCATTAATGTGGGGCAGAATCTGTGTCTGTTTTTCTCTCTTTTGTATAACCAGTACCTGTCATTGTTCCCAGCACATGAAACGGCCTCAGTGAATACTTTTTTAAGTAAAGGGATGGATTCATAATGGATTGTAAGGCTGGAGCCTGAGAAAGAGACACAGGCTGCGGGACTTGCCAAAGGAAGAAATTCAGTGACAACCACATTTTAAATTTTCATCTAGAATAGGCTTCATAAGCAAGGAGCCAGTCGGGAAGCTTCCCTCAGCAACTCTTTAAAGATTGATTGAAACAGCATCAGATATTGAGATTTGACAAATGTTTGAAGGAAAAGAGGAAGGAAAGCAGAAATAAAAAGACAGCTATTGATCAGCAAGAGCAATGTTGAGAAACTGAAGCCTGGAGGAGAGTTGAAAAATTGGTTAGGGTCAGAGCCTGGGAGTAAGAGCTAAAATGCTGGGTTTATTTAATCTGAGAAATCAATGACTGAGGTGTCATTTAGTAAATGCACTTAATATCCTACTGTGAAGGACCAAGCAAGAGAAAAAGGAATGAAATTGCACCTAGAGAGTTCTATTTGTTAAAGGAGGGCTTTTCTGTCTTTATGGATGATTAAACCATGGAAGAAGCTAATAGGGAGGGATGATGAATCTTACTTGGAGATCTTTTAGGATTGGAAGAGACAACCATTTATCTGGGACAAAGGCAAATGATAAACTAGGATACTTCTTAGCTCTTTTGTGTTTTTGGAATCTGTGATTTTCTCACTAAGAAACTCTTTCCCCACCTTTCTTGCCCAAATATACTCAGTCAGAGAGGCGAGTGTTTTATCTAAAAATATACTGTAGACAATGCAAGTTCCAGAGGCATAGCAATATGTATGGAATGGGGTACTCTACACCTCCAGGCTGACTCCTTCTAGTAAAGCCAACGTCTCCACCAAGAGAGGCTGCTGTTAATAGGCTTGATTCTCTCCTGCTCAATGCCATCCCTCCCTTTAGTTTCACCAGGATTTGTCTGGTACAATTAAGGGTGGCTTGAGAAGACAAAATAAAGTATTATAAAGAAATGTACTAAGACCAGAAGATAGAAAACCGAAAGGGAAGTATGGGCTTGGCATTTCTCAAGCTGAAAGAACTGAAAAAAAAAAAAAAAAAAATTCAAGCCTCAAGTTGCAATATTGAAGGATTCTAGAGGGAAATATTAAACGATGCAGGAAGTAACAAAATGTGGAAGGAATACAGAGAGTCACTGTACCAAAAAGAATTGGTCCACGTTCAGTCGTTTTAGGAGGTAGCATATGATCAAGAATCAATGGTACCAAAGGAAGAAGCCCAAGCTGCACTGAAGGCATTGGTGAAAAACAAGGCTCCAGGAATTGACTGAATAACAATTAAGAGATGTTTCAACAAATGGATGCAGCACTGGAAGCACTCAGTTGTCTATGCCAAGAAATTTGGAAGACAGCTACCTGACCAGCTGACTGGAGGAGATCCATATTTGTACCCATTCTAAAGAAAGGCGATCCAACAGAACGTGGAAATTATCAAACAATATCGTTAATATCACATACAAGTAAAATTTTGCTGAAGATCATTCAAAAGTGGCAGAGAACTGCCAGAAATTCAAGCTAGATTCAGAAGAGGACATGGAATGAGGATATCATTGCTGATGTCAGATGGATCTTGGCTGACAGCAGAGAATACCAGAAAGATGTTTACTCATGTTTTATTGACTATGCAAAGGCATTCGACTGTGTGGATCATAACAAATTATGGATAACATTGCGAAGAATGGGAGTTCTAGAATGCTTCATTGTGCTCATGAGGAACCTGTACTTACACTAAGAGACAGTCGTTAGAGTAAGGGGATACTGTGTGACTTAAAATCAGAAAAGGTGTGCATCAGGGTTGTATCCTTTCACCATACCTATTCAATCTGTATTCTGAGCAAATAACCTGAGAAGCTGGACTATATGAATAACACATCATCAGCACTGGAGGGAGACTCATTAACAACCTGCATTATGCAGATGTCACAACCTTGCTTACTGAAAGTGAAGAGGACTTGAAGCACTTACTGATGAAGATCAAAGACTACAGCTTTCAGTGTGTATTACATCTCAACATAAAACAAAAATCTTCATAAGTGGACCAGTAAGCAACACCATGATAAATGGAAAAAATATTGAAGTTGTCAGTGGTGTCATTTCACTTGGATCCACAATTAATACCCATGGAAGCCAAAACCAAAATGAAACCTGTTGCCGTCATGATGATTCTGACTCTTAGTGACCCTAGGACAGAGTAGAACTGCTCCACAGGGTTTCCAAGGAGCACCTGGTGGATCGAACTGCCGATCTTTTGGTTAGCAGCCGAACTCTTAACGACTATGCCACCAGGGTTTTCCCCATGAAAGCAGCAGTCAGGAAATCAAATGACGCATTGCATTGGGCAAATCTGCTGCAAAAGACCTCTTTAAAGTGTTAAAAAGCAAAGATGTCACTTTAAGGACTAAGGTGTGTCTGACCCAAGCCATGGTGTTTTCAGTCACCTCATATGCATGTAAAAGTTGGTCAAAGAGTAAGGAAGACCGAAGAAGAATTGATGCCTTTGAATTATGGTATTGGCAGAGAATATTGAATATATTATGGATTGCCAAAAGAACGAACCAGTCCATTGTGGAGTAAGTACAGCCAGAATGCTCCTTAGAAGCAAGGATGACAAGACTTTGTCTCATATACTCTGGACATGCTACCAGGAGGGACCAGTCCCTGGAGAAGGACATCATGTCTGGTAAAGCAGAGGGTCATCGAAAAAGAAGAAGACCCTCAACGAGATGGATTGACACAGTGACTGCAACAATGGGCTCAAGCATAACAATGATTGTGAGGATGGTGTAGGACTGGGCAGTGTTTCATTCTGTTGTACGTAGGGTTGCTATGAGTTGGAATTGACTCCATGGCACCTAACAACAACAACATTGTGTTCACTGAATTATTGCTGTTCTTGATTGGTGCTGCTTTCCTAAGACATTGGCTCCTCCAAGCATCCATTCACTTCTTACTTTCCTAGCTTCTTTTCTGACCTTATCTCCCCACTATCTTCAATTTATTTCTCTACTGGCTTCTTACCACCAGCATTTTACCATGCTCAGCTGCTTTCATCTTATAACGGAAATAAAATTCAACTGCAAGATCCCATTCACCTGCCGCCTTATCTCTCTTCTCTTTCCAGGAAAAGCCCTTTAAAGATTTGTCTACATCTGCCAACCCCACTTCTCTGTTTATTCTTTAACCCACTGTATCCTGACTCATCTTCTCACCTCTTCTCTGAAGCACTGTCTAACACCGCCAGTGACATCCTTGTCAGTGTATTAAAAAGTATACTTTTCATTCCTTGTCTTACTAGACCTCTTAAGAGCAAACAGCAGTTGACCACATCCTCCTTCTTGAAACACTCTTTCCTTGGATTTGGTAACACTGTAACCAAAAACCAAACCCTTTACCCTCCAGTTGATTCCGATTCATAGCGACCCTACAGGACAGAATAGAACTGCCCCATAGGGTTTCCAAGGAGCGCCTGGTGGATTCAAATTGCTGACCTTTTGGTTAGCAGCCAAACTCTTAACCACTGTGCCACTAGGGCTCCAGTGACACCATAATCTAGTTTTCCTTCTTTTTCTCTCTTTATTTCTTCTTAGTTTTCTTTGTGGGCTTCTTTTCCTCTGCCCATCACTTAAATGTTGGCCCTCCTTGGCTATTGTCCCTTGTATCTTCTTACTCTGTACACTCTCTTTGGTCAACCTGAGTCTATCCTCTGACATCAGTGAGCATCTAAAGTCCAGATCTGTTTCTGAGCCCTTTGTCATAATTCTGTCCTTATCTCTTGCCATCCCCAATGCTACAGCTACTTTCCATCCCTCCAAACTAAACCAAACCATTTCATGTCGAGTTGATTCCAACTCATGACAACCCTGTGTGTCAGAGTACAGCTATGCTCCTTAGGGTTTTCAGTGGCTGAAATCTTTCAGAATTAGATTGCCAGGACTTTCTTCTGAGGTACCTCTGGGTAGAGTCAAACTACCAACTTTTCATTCAGTAGCCAAGCATTTAACCATTGGCACCACCCAGGAACTCCTCATCCCTTTAAAGCTTTATCTTATTTCTTCTCTACTCCTTTGCAACTGCATTTCCTGATACCTGGAATTTCTTTCTCCCTTTGCTCAGTTAACTTCTTCATATTCTTAAGATCTCATCTTGAAGGTCACTTCCTCCAGGAATCTAGTTAGGAGATCCTTGTAACTTCTCTCACTGTATCGTCATTGCCAGTTTACTTGTTTATCTCCCCTAATGGTCCTGTATTCCATGATTCGTAGAGATAAGAATTTTCGTGATTATTGTGTACTTCCAGTCTTAGCACAGAGCAGGCAATTATTAAATTTTTGATTCAAAAGCAGTGACTATTTTTGAATAAAGTTATGCAGAAATATTAATGACATCTTAGTATGTTTATGCTGACAGAATGGATACTACAAGTTGGAAATAAATAACCCTGTCTGGCCCTTGAATTTTTATAAGAAATATTTTGTTGAGTTTTAGGTGAAAGTTTACAGGCAAATTAGTTTCCTATTCTATAAATTGTGCACAAGTGTTCCATGACATTGGTTGCAGTCCACACACTAATTCTGCTGTGTGTTCCCCATTTCCTTTCATCTGGTTTTCCTACCCCTTCCTGCCTTCTTATCTTTAAGTCTGGTCTTTTTTTTTATTAATTTGATTTTTTGTTCTACAACTCCTCCTGCTCTATCCAGGACCCTCTATTGTGATCCCAGTCAGTCAGTAGTGGTCGCCAGACACCATATAGTTCTGGCCTTGGGTCATGTAGGCTGTGGTGCTTGTGGTCTGTTTGTCCTTTGGACTGTTTGCTCTCTTGAGTCTTTGGTTTTCTTCACTCTCCTTTGCTCTGGATGGGAAGAGACCACTAGCTGTGTCGTAGATGGCTGGTCCTTGATTTTCTTTGCGTGTGATGTCAAAACACTTTACACTTTATTGAAAAAGAGTAAAAACTAATAACAGGGCTTTTTATGGGCATTTAACTAGGAGTTTCAAAACCTTCCTTGGGATTTAGCTTTGATGGGTACATGAGCTTAATTGACATTCTCTGATTTAGGATAAAGTCTTATGCAGCATTGTTTAAATTGAGTCTCTACCCTTCTTTTTTAATTTAAACAAAACAAAACCTCCCTCGAAACCAACAGTGAGTTGTGTTGTTGTCTGTAATTTATAGAGCTTGCAACTTTTCTGGGTGCTTTTGCTCTGTGAACCAGCAAAGAGAGGCTGTAACAGCCTATTCTGCTGCTGTCTATGCTCCAGGCTCTTTGGATGATGTGTATTTGCTTTGAAGTAGATGGTCTTGGTACATATCACATGGAGAGGAGTCTTGCTGAAGACGACCCAGCTGCACTGAGCAAGGTACAAAAGGACAGTGTGATGTTATACATTTCTACAACATTCCATAATATGAAATATTTAGAAGCCCTTGTTTATAGGATTTCTATTAAAAAGGGCTTCAAGAAAGACGACCCAAGATGATGGCTTAGTCACATACACCATGCCATCCCCCTACAGTAAAGAATGGAGAAACCAAGTGAAACAGATAAAGATAACAGTCTGGGAACCCAGAACAGCAAAGAGAAGGATGAAGAATGGATTGAACACCGAAGGCAAGGATAAACAATGAAAACAGTGAACAAGGAGACTTATGAACTGTAGGTGCCCTGCCAACAGGTCTGGTGCAGAGTAGCCATCTTGAGACAGTGGACAGCATTCCCGGGTGAGGAGCACAGGAAGGCAACTTCACAGAATCTGCAACAAGAGACAGAGATACTGTGTAGACAAACCTGGAGTGAAGCAAGGTAAGCAGAACATGAACTGGATCCAAGAAGGGAAAGTGCAGGAAGAGGGGGAGAGCCCCAGGGATCTAGGAGACCATAGAGCAGGGAGGGAGTCAGAAAATAGGGACAGAACTACTCACCAACAGTGGTCCCTGCTCATTTGGGCAGGCGGTGCTGGTGGAGTGGAGGACCCTTAGAGTGGTGGCTAGAGATTCCCCACCTGACTAGACTCTGGATAGCCACCCACTCCTCACATTTAGTCGGGGCTGGGTCCCGATGGCTGGCTGCACTCTGTGAGGAGTGCCCTGGCACCCATGCCAGAGACTGGTGGAATACGCTCTCTCTCCTCCAACCCTCTGTCCTCCCAAGTGACCAGCGGTGTTCCCCCCTCATCCCCTGCCTGCTGATCTGCAGCACACATTCCCGTACTGTTGAACCTGTGATCAGAGGCTCATGCCCACTGTGATCACCCCGGTACTTCCCTGCCCACCTGGTGATCAGTGGCATGTGCTCCCACCACCAGACCAGTGACCAGAGGTTTGAGACGCCCTTCCCACCCCTGCAACCCCACCCGCTCAGCAATTGGCGATACAAGTTCCCATGCCACCCACTCAGTGACTGGTGACCTGTGCACCCTCTCCTCGACCATCCAGAAACCGGTGGTATGTACACATGGTGCCCAATACAATGACTGGCAAGAATGATCCCTGCACTCATGCCGTGGTGACTGGCCGGACAGACACATCACCTCATCAGCAACACCAGTCACATCCTGACAGGCACCATCTGCACCTCTGCAAAACAACAAGCAGGAGAGGCTGGTCCCGTCATCTAACATCTGCTTGACTATAATGTCACACATCCCACATCCACACAGTTCCTGTAAGCTGTCTGCACTTGCACTAAAACCCCTTGATACACTACCACCTACTGAGATACCAATTCATGCACACACAGTGGGCCTACCCTGTCCATTTGGATAGCACTCCCTCACATCAAATATGGAGATATCCTTCCCTGACCTCCAGAGAATGCACTAGCTGCTAGCACCAACCCAGAAGGACCCCACAGTCCCACAGGAGCTGTGGAGGAGCCCTGACAACCCAACTCTTGTCACTGAATATCAGGGAAAGAACCTGCTCTCCGACCTCCACTCAGTACAGTCAGGGAAGACGTATGAGCCTAACCACAGAGGACTTGCATGTGGGTGTGACCTGCAATACCCACTAGTGAGAGAAAATCACACCCAGCCAACATACACCACCAAAGTCACACATAGACCAGAACCACAAAACAGCAACAATTAAAATAATACAAAGGAAGAAAGACATTCTAATGAGAAAGAAAAAAAACAAAGCTCCAAATACCTCAAAACAAACAAACAAAAGTTAGCACAAAACAAGCATACATAAAATTAATAAATACATTAATTAATTAACACCTTGATGCCTTAGAGACAACAGACAATAACAAATCATATGAAAAAATAGGATAAGATGGCTCAAACAAGTGAATAAAATAAAGGGGCAGAAACCCTTCCTGAGGAAGAAATGGTAATAGAACTACCACACAAGGAGTTCAAAAGACTTATATATAGGATCCTCAAAGAGATCAAGGAAAACACAGATCAAACCCTAAAACAATTCAGGAAAACAATACAAAAACAAAATGACAAAATAAGTAGACAATTAGAAATCATAAAAAATGACTAGAAATTCAGAAGATTACCAATAAAATATGTGAAATTGATATCTCAATGGAAGGACATATAAGTAGAATTTAATCAATGGAAGAAAGAATCAGCAAAATAGGACAAATTCCTTGATACTAATTTGTTTGAGGAACAATAGGAGACAAGAATGAAGAAAAATGAAGAAAGCTTAGGAGTTATGTGGGACACTGGCAACAGAAATAATTTACATGTAATAGGAGTCCAGAAGAGGAGGTAAAAACAAAAAAAAGTACCAAGAGAATTTTTGAAGATTTATGGATGAAAACTTCCCTAATATCATGAAAGACGAGAAGGTTTCCATCCAAGAAGCTCAACGAACCCCATATGGGATAGACCCCAAAAGAAAGTCACCAAGACATATCATAATCAAACTTTCAAAAACCAAAATGAAATATCACCTTCAAAGGGACACCAATAAGACTACGCGCTGGTTTCTCATCAGAAACCATGCAGGCAAGAAGGCAGTGTGATGACATATATAAAACCCTGAAAGAGAATTGCCAACCAAGAATCGTACGTCTGGCAAAATTGTCCTTCAAATGTGATGGTGAAACTAGGAGATTCCCAGAAAAGCAGAAGGTAAGGGAATTTGTAAAAACCAGACCAAACTTAAAAGAAATATTCTTTTTTAATTTTTTTATTGTACTCTAGATGAAGGTTTACAGAACAAATAGTTTATCATTAAACATTTAGTACACATATTGTTTTATGACATTGGTTAACAATCCCAAGACATGTCAACACTCTCCCTTCTTGACCTTGGGCTTCCCATTACCAGCTTTCCTGTCCCCTCCTGCCTTCTAGTCCTTGTCCCTGGGCTAGTGTGCCCTATTAGTCTCATTTTGTTTTATGGGGCTGTCTAATCTTTGGCTGAAGGGTGAACCTTGGAAGTGACTTCATTACTGAGCTAAAAGGGTGTCTGGGGGCCATACTCTCAGGGTTTCTCCAGTCTCTGTTGGGCCAGTAAGTCTGGTCTTTTTTTGTGGGTTAGAATTTTGTTCCACATTTTTCTCCAGCTCTGTCCAGGACCCTCTGTTGTGATCCCTGTCAGAGCAGTCAGTGGTGGTAGCTGGGTACCGTCTAGTTGTATTGGACTCAGTCTGGTGGAGGCTGTGGTAGTTGTGGTCCATTAGTCTTTTGGACTAATCTTTCCCTCTTACAAGAAATATTAAAGGGAATCCTTTGAACAGAGAACCATCGACATCAGACAACAACCTGAGATTAAGACACATGACAGTGTCACCCAGATACTAACCCAAATAAAGAATTCTCAAAAATTAAAGCTGCAAAACTGAAAAATAGGGAACCAGAGTAGCGTTAATCTGTAAATGACAACATCAAAACAAAAAAGAGAAATAAATGTTGTAGTTATAGAACTTCAACATGGAGAGGAAGTCAAGGCAATATCAAGATATAACAGACTGTTTTAAACTTGGGAAGATACCGGTAAATTTCAGAGTAACCACAAAGAAAATTAATAAATCTACTCACCAAAATAAAGAAGATGAAAATCAAAAAGACTCGGTAAACACAAAATCAACAAAAATGAAGGATACGAAAACACAATCTATAAACAAAAAGAACTCAGCACAAAAAATTAAGCAGAGCAAAGACATTGTTAACAGCACACACACACACAAAGCATAACAAAATGGTAGTAGTAAATTCATACTTATCAATAATCACACTGAATGTAAATGGTTTAAATACACAAGTCAAGATAATGACAGAATGGATTTAAAAAACCCAAAAAACAAAAACATGACCCCTCAATATGTTGCCTACAAGAGACTCACCTTAGATACAAAGACATAAATAAGTTAAAAATCAAAAGATGGAAAAAATATATCAAACAAACAGTAACAAAAAGAGAGCAGGAGTGGCAATAATAATCTCTGATAAACTAGACTTTCAGTCAAAATCCATTATAAGAGACAAATAAGGCATTATATAATGATAAAAGGGTAAATCCACCAAGAAAACATAACCATAATACATATTTATTCACCTAGTGACAGAGCTCCAAAATATACAAAATAAACTAACAGAACTGAAAAGAGAAATAGTTCTACAATAAAGTAGAGAAACTCAACAAAGATACAAAAGATCTAAATAACACAATCAACCAACTCAACCTCATAGTCATATACAGAACACACTACCCAACAGCAGCATAGCATAAATTCTTCTCCAATGGATCATTCTCCAGAATAGACCATATTTTAGGCCACAAAACAAGCCTCAATAAATTCAAAAACATCAAAATAATACAAAGTATCTTCTCTGATCATAACGCTATAAAACTAGAATAACAAAGAATAAGAAAAAAAATACATGGAAACTGAATAACACATTACTTAAAAACTATTGGATCATATAACAAATGAAATTAAAAAATTTCTAGAGTCAAATGAGAATGAAAACACAACATACCAAAACTATTGGGACACAACCAAAGCAGTGCTCAGAGGAAAATTTATAGCAATAAATGCACACATGAAAAAAGAAGAAAGGGCCAAAGTCAATAGCTTAACCCTACCACTTGAGCAAATAGAAAAGGAGCAGCTAGAGAAGTCCACAGTCACCAGAAGAAAGGAAATAATAAAGATCAGAGCAGAAATAAATGAAATAGAAAATAGAAAAACAATAGAATTGACAAGACTAGAAGTTGGTTCTTTGAGAGGATCAATAAAATTGACAAACCACTGGACAAACTGACAAAGGAAAAAAGTGAGAAGATTCAAATAATCCCAATAAGAAATGAGATGGGTGACATTACAACAGAACCAAGATAAAAAGGATCATAACAGAATATTATGAAAAATTGTCCTCTAACAAATTTGTAAACCTAGAAGAAATGGACAAATTTCTAGAAAAACACTACCTATCTAAACTAACACAAGTAGAGGTAGAAAATATGAACAGACCCATAACAAAAGAAGAAATTTAAAATGTCATTAAAAAAAACTCCCCAAAACAACAACAAAAGCCCTGGCCCAGACAGCTTCACTGGAGAATTCTACCAAATGCTCAGAGAAGAGTGGACACCAATTCTACTCAAACTATTCTAGAACATAGAAAAGGAAGGAATACTCCCTAATTCATTCTATGAAGTCAGCATAACCCTGATACCAAAGTCAGGCAAAGACACCAATGAAAAAGAAAATTACAGACCAATATCCCTCATTAATATAGGTACAAAAGTTCTCAACAAAATTCTAGCTAACAGACTTCAACAGCGTATCAAAAAAAAAAAAAGTCATGATCAAGTGGGATTCATATCAGGGATGCAAGAAAGGTTCAACATTAGAAAATCAGTCAATGTAATTCATCACCTAAATAAAACAAAGGAAAAGAATCACATGATCATCTCAATTGATGCAGAAAAGGCATTTGATAAATTCAATACTCTTTGCTGATAAAAACTCTCAGCAAAATTAGAATAGAAGGAGAATTCCTCAATATAATTAAAAGCATATATGCAAAACCAACAGCCAACATTATTCTCAACAGAGACAGGTTGAGAGCATTCCCCTTGAAAACAGGAACGAGACAAGGATGCCCTTTATCATCACGCTTATTTAACATCGTACTGAAAGTCCTAGCCAGAGCAATAAGACAAGAAAGGGAAATGAAGGGTATCCAAATTGGAAAGGAAGAAGTAAAACTATCCTTATTTGCAGATAACATGATCCTATACATAGAAAATCCCAGTGTCCATGAGAAATTTACTGGAACTAATAGAAGATGCGGTGCAGTGAATTACTTAGTATGGCCCTTCTAGCCGTGGTCTTTGTAACTCACACACAGTGATTGAGTGGGACTATGAAATAAGGTATATGAAACCTGTGGTGGTTGGGGTTATGTGTCAACTTGGCTAGGCCATGGTTCCTGGTGTTGTGTGGTTATCCTCCATTTTATATATTGTGGATCCTGACCTCTACATGTTGATGAGGCACAATTGGTGTAAGGTGTGTCTTGGGTTGCAGTCTTGCAGGAGGGCATGATTCAAGCTCCACCCTTACTAAAGTTACACCCTTCCCTGGGGTGTGGGCTGCATTTAAGATATATGTGTGTGTCCTGGTGAGGCTCTCTCTTTCTGCTTCTGGGTCTCATGTCCTGTTTGTAATCAACTGATCTCCCTGAAGTCCTGCTGTCTGATCTGCTGATTCTGGGATTTGCCAGCCTCCACAGCCCCTTGTGCCGGCAACCTATCATATGACCTGATTTGCTTCCACAGCCTTATGAGCCAGCAGCCTGTGGCCTTATCTGCTGGTTTGGGTTTGTCAGCTCCTGCAGCCACGTGGGTCAGGAGAAGCCTATACCTGACCCATGAATTTGGGACTTGCCAGCCTCCACAACCGCGTAAGCCATTTCCTTTATACAGTTCATGAGTTCTGTGAGACATTGCAGTGAATTGGGGAACCCAAAGACAGGAGGTAGAGTACTGAGGGGAGAGGGAGTAGTTGATGTCAAAAATGATGAAGTCGTATAGCAGCTTGGAAAAGTTGGACATTTGGGTCATCTTTAACCTCTGCTTCACAGGAACCAGCTTTGCGCTGATCCTTACAAAAGAAATTATCCATTTAGAAGGATTCAACAAAGTGGCAAGGTACAGGATCAATACAAAAATCAGTTGGATTCCCCTACACTAGCAAGGAGGACTCTGAAAAGGAAATTAAGAAAATGATACAATTTACAGTAGCCCTCAAAAGGATAAAATACCTAGGAATAAACCTAACCATGTAAAAGGCTTATACAAGGAAAACTATGAAAAAGTACGGCAAGAAATTAAAAGAGAACTACAAAAATGGAAAAACATTGCATGCTCATGGATTGGAAGGCTTAAAATTTTTAAAATGTCAGTACTACCCGAAGTGATCTATAGATATGATGCAATCCCAATCCAAATCCCTGCAACATTCTTTAATGAAATGGAAAAACTAATCTCCAACTTTATATGGAAAGGAACGAGGCCCCAAATAGCTAAAGCAATACTAAAGAAAAAGAACAAAGCAGAAGGACTCACACATCCCGATCTTTTTACTATATGACCATGGTAATCAAAACAGCCTCATACTGGTTTAATGACACATAGATCAATGTAATAGAATTGAGAACCCAGAAATAAATCTATCCACCTGTGGTCAGTTGATCTTTGACAAAGGACCAAAGTCCATTGAATGGGGAAGAAACAATCTCTTTAAAAAATGTTTCTGGCAAAACCAGATATCCATAGGGAAAAATGAATCAGAGTCCATACTTCACACCATGCACAAAAGCTAACTCAAAATGGGTGAAAGATCTAAATGTTAAAGCTAAAACTATAAAGTTCCTAGAAAATAACATATGGTCAAAACTAGAAAACCTTATTTTTGGCATAAATAGCCTATCAACAAAACTAAAAACACATGAACAACAGAAGATAAATTACATAACTAGGACCTCCTAAAAATTAAATATTTATGCTCATCAAAAGACTTTACCAAGAGACTAAAAAGAGAACCTACAGACTGGGAAAAAATCTTTGGCAATGACATATCTCGTCAGGGTCTAATTTCTAAAATAATCTGGAAAACTTCAACAACTCAACAACAAAAAGACAAACAGTCCCATCAAAAAATGGGCAAAGGACATGAACAGACACTTCACCAAAGAGAACATTCAGGTGATCGACAAATACATGAAAAGATGCTCATGATCATTAGCCATTAACCCATCAAAAACTACAATGAGTTACCATTTCATCCCTGCAGAAAATGGCAATGATAAAAAAATCAGAAAACAACAAATTCTGGAGAGATTATGGGGGAACTGGAACTCTTATACATTGTTGGTTGGATTGTAAAATGGTACAACCAGTATGGAAAACAGTATGGCACTTCCTCAAAAAGCTAGAAATAGAAATACCGTATGATCCAGCAATCCCACTCCTAGGTATATATCTTAGAGATAAAAGAGCAGTGACATGAATAGACATATGCACACCTATGTTCATTGCAGCATTATTCACAATAGCACAATCTAAGTGTCAACCAACAGATGAATGGATAAACAAATTGTGGTACATACATACCATGGAATACTACAAAACTATAAAGAATAATGAGGAGTCTGTGAAACATCCTATGACATGGATGAATATGGAAGAGATTATGTTGAGTGAAATAAGTCAATCATAAAAAGACACATATTGTATGGTTACACTCTTATAAAAAGTCAAGAATAGATACACACACTGAAAGCAAAATTCTTTGATGGTTACCAGGAATGGGAGGGAGAGAGAGATGGAATCACTTTCTACGTAGTAGGCGCTTGTTACTTTTGGTGATGGGAAAGGCAATCCCAAATATGGGTGAAGTCAGCACAACTTGACCAAGGTAAATAAAGGCACTAAGAAGTACATGAGAAAACGGGACAATTTCAGTAAATGCTGTAACATGTACAATTTTGCAACAATAGTAAAAACAACCAAAAAATATGTGTGTGGTTACGTAGGTAGATATGGATGCATATATGAGTATAAGAAGGTATATGCGAGCGAGTGCACTTGCAAGTATAGGTGTATCTGTAGGCATATGTACTGTATTTTTACACAAATAGCACACGTATTCTATGTTTGTTTGCTAACCACACCTTCCCCCATGAGGTATTTTCGTAAGGGCACTATATGCTAATTTTTTTTTTTTTTACAGCAACATGTAAACAAAAATTGGCATAGTGGTGCTTACAAACATATCTCATGGGGAGAGGGTGTGGTTGGCAAACAGACATAGAAGGTGTACATTATTTGCTTAAAAATATCGAATATACTTATTTGTGTGTGCTGTATTTATGTCCATACATGTAACAAACCACATAGGAGGTGCAGTTACCGAGGCATCCTAGACATATCCAGACAATTTGGGGGATTGGTTTCCTGGGTCAAGAGGCTTGGGACCATAGTGTTGAGGGACAACTTACCATACTTTTATGCAAATAATGTGTACCTTCTACGTTTGTTTGCCAACCGTGGCCAACCCCTGTGAGATATTTTCGTAAGTGCCACTATGCCAATTTTTTCACATGTTGCTGTAAAAAAATTAGCATAGTTCACTTATGAAAGTACCTTGGGCGGGGGGTGGGGGAGTGCGCTGTTGGCAAACAAACGTAGAAGGCACACATTATTTGTGTAAAAATACAGCAGTCAGTTGGCATAACATAGTTCACAAACATAATGTTTTACGTCCTTGTTGGGTGAGTAACGTCTGGGGTCTTAAAAGCTTGTGAGTGGCCATCTAAGATGGCCATCTATTGGTCTCTACTGGTATGGAGCAAAAGAGAATGAATGAAATCAAAGGCTCCAAGAAGAAACTAGTCCATGGGACTAATAGAGCACACGAAGCAGAGCCTCTTCTAACCTGAGACTAGAAGAAGTAGATGGTGCCTGGTTCCCACTACTGACATTCTGACCAGGGATGCAATAGAAGGTCCTAGGATAGAATGAGAGGATAATGTAGAACTATACTCAAATTCCTAAAAGAGGCTAGACCTACTGGAGCTATAGAGACTAGAGGACCCCCTGAGACTGTCGTCCTAAGATACCCTTTGAACTTTATTTCTGCAGGTCTCCTTTCAGCCAAATAATAGATTGGCTTATTAAATAAACAATATCACCCATGATTAATATGCTCCCTTTAACAATTAACTATATGATTCCAACGAGCCTGGTGGTGCAGTGGTTAAGAGCTATGACTGCTAACCAAAAGGTCAGCATTCGAATCCACCAGCCACTCCTTGGAAACCCTATGGGGCAGTTCTTGTCTGTCGTATAGGGTCGCTATGAGTTGGAATCGACTTGATAGCAACGGGTATATGATACCAAATGGTCAACATTTATCCAAAAGCAAAGATGAGATGGCAAGGAGGGGAAGGGAAGCTAGATCAATGAAAACAGAACAAACAGAATGGAAATAATGAGAATACTGACACATTGTAAAAATTGTAACCAATGGCACAGAAAAAATTACATTAAAATTGTTAAAGGAGAACCTAATTTGCTGTGTAAACTTTCACCTAAAACACAATAAAATATTATTAAAAAAAAAAGAAAGAAAGAAAAAAGGAAAAATAAAAAGGGGGCTACAAAGCATTTTCTAACAAAAATCCTGTGAGGTGTACATATATTTTTTTTTTCAGATTTTATTTCATAGTTATAAGATCTTGGTCTTCAGTTTCTTCATATTTAAAATGACATTAAGATCTCGGTGTCTCAAGATATGCTTCAAATAGTATATCTGAAATACTTTTGTATTGTTTGAATTCTCTTTAATGCAAATATACTTTAAAAAACAAGTTTGAAAATCTCATACATAAAAATAAAATCCGGATAACAAACTTGAAAAAATACCTACAAGTCATTAAGAAAAAAGCAAATGGGACAATGATCAAAATAAATGAATTATTTCAATATAAAAATAATAAATGGTTATTACAACTTATGGAAAAATTTAATTACACTTATCAGATAAATGAAAATTAAAATAACAAGATTAAATTGGGAAAGAGGAAAGAGATGTCAAGATACTATGCTCAAAGATATGGTGCTTAGTGCTTTACTTTTACTAATACATTGTGTCATCCTGAAAAACATTTGCAGTAGATACTATTGTCAACCTTAATTTTACAGATGAGGAAACTAAGGCAGAAGGATGATGAATAACTTACTCAAGGATATACATGTAGTAAAGAACAAGGCCAGAGAGTTTGATATAATAACATTATGCTACATTTCTTCCCAAGCTGTTAGGCGAATAGGTGCTATCACACAGGACTACTGGGAGTGTACGTTGGTACAAACATTCTGAAAGTCAATATTGATCTCATTTTGGCCAACTGAACATCTGGTTTATCTCTGTAGCAGGTGATCATTTCTGTTTCTCTTGCTTAGGAAATCTCTTTATATCGTTTTCCTTTATCCTTATCTTTTTATTCCCCCAACTATGATCACTATAACCACAACTTATAATTTTACATCCTACACCAATACACATCTGCTCAGGAATTCACTTATCTAGGCAGTCATCTCTTGTTAACTATCATATTTTAAGTTAAATTTATAACATCAGTATATCTTTAGCTCAATTACACATAGAATACAAAGGACTAAACAAAATTATTACTGCTCAGATTCAAAACTGTGAGCTACAATCCAAACCAAAATCAAACCCATTGCCAATGAGTCGATTCTGACTCATAGCAATCCTATAGGATGGAGTAGGACTGCCCCATAAGTCTTCCAACCGGCAGCTGGTGGATTCAAACCACCAACCTTTGGTCATTTAAATTTATTGTGAAGTTTTTTTTTTGTTTTTTTTTTTTTTTTAAGTAAAAAGAAAGTTTTATATGGCATATATTCAAAAGGACAAAGTGGGAAGCGGACAAGCATGCTGCCGCAGCCATGTATGCCCGAGTCCAAAGAATATCACAGAATAGGCAAGAATGGGAAAACGAACAAGCATACTGTCACAGCCATGTCTGCCCGAGTCCCTTGTGAACTATTTTTATCTCAAGGCACCCAAGGAATAAGAGACAATGAGAGGGTAAATGTTTCATTGAAGGAGGAGAAATACTGTTTTGAAACATGTGGTGTTGTCTTGAAACAGGCAGCATAGATTGTCATATAATATGATCTGAGCATTCAGGGGTACAACAAAGGGGCACTGGGCCTCTAGAAATGGGGGCAGTAAGAGTAAAGGCATCCAGTGGGCTGAAATGACCTCCATTAGAAGAGATGCGTCTGTACCAAAGCCATATTTTACAATTGTGCCCAGCGGCAGCTCTGGCCTGGATGACCCTGTGTGGCTGGTAACTTGGGAAAAGGAGCCTTGCTTTGGGGATAACACATTCCAGTGACTCCCTATGTAAATGTCTCTATTAGATAATCTTAACTATCAAAAGCAGTGTTTCTCAACATTTTTTTTGCTCCTCTGCACATAGGCTGCTCTTAGACAAAATACATATGAAGTTATAAGTCACTCCCTGCAGCTCTGCTTCTGTTTTTCCTACTCAAGAAGGTGTACTGGGAGGTGGGGCAAAGATGGCAGAGTAGTCAGATACTTCCGGTGGACCCTTTTACAACAAAGACCCAAAAAAACAAGTGAATCCATTATATATAAAAATCTAGGAGTCCTGAACATCAAAGGCAAAGTTGAGGAACCGGACTGATTGGCAGGGGGAGGGAGAGACAGTTTGGAAGCAGTGACAAGTTGCCAGACCTGACCTGGCAAGAGCCTGAGCCCTTCAGGCCGGAGCAGATCAAGGGTGAGCAGTAAGGCAGGCAAGCAGCAGTGCTTGGGAGGTGTTTTCTGCACTGGGAGAGGCCTAGTGGCAGAGCGTCTACTTGTCCATCCAGAACCAGTGAGAAGGAGCCCTCAAAAGGCAAAAGATAACTTGCCTCTGGCCTACCTCACAGATCAAAAACACCCCCCTTAGGGAAAAACCTCTCTCCTATTTTGCTTCCTGCTCTGCACGGGGTCCAGGATGGCTTCAGCAATTGCCGAGTCCCCTGGGACAGAAGTACGATCCGTCACACACCCTGAGCCATTCTTCTGGTCATGGAGAGTGAACAAATTAACAAATGGGAAAAAAAAAACTGCCAGCTCCCGTAAGCCAGGAACCCAGGGTAGGCACAGCTCCTTTGCCTAGGCACAGGCATAAGGGATTCATGGACTTTGAGTGCCTTTCTACCTGCATAGACTCGTGTGGGCCCATTTCAGCAGCATAGGCCCTCATTACCACAGTACAACAGGTATATACCTGAAGTCTAACTTCAGCTGTTTCAGCTGTGAAGTGGCAGGTTCGTGACATCTGATACTGCTCTGCCCATTAAGCAGGGAATTCACCTACCCACATCAGGGGCCTGAGGACTGGTGGCTCCAACCATGCCACCTAGCCACCTGCGATAGGGGGCCAAGAATAAGAGGTCCACCCACAGTCCTTAACAGCCAACAGCATTGGGTACTCATAGTCTGGCTGCAAAACCCACCCACCTACACACTGTAGGGAACAGGGACATGCCTTCCTCCTGGACACTCGGGAGTGGCTGTCAGCCCCCTGCCTTGCTCAGAGTGTGTCCCCCTGCTGCAGGCAGATGCCTGTGCCTACACCAATCACCCATGACTGTCTAGGACTGTAAGTGAGAGCCTACACCACACACTTGGCAGCTATTTACCTGGGCACCTGACCTGAATTCAAAAAAGGAGGAGTGTTTGGACTCCTGAGCTCACACATAGTAACAGATCTAAATACCTGGTAACAGGACATTAGAGCTTCAAAGGTGCCAATAATCAAACTAGCTCACACGAGCAGCCTATTTGGGCATATCAAAACAAAACAAGCTAGGACACACTAAGCAAACATAAAATAAATAAATATGATAACTTATTGATGGCTCGGAGACAACAGTAAATATCAAATCACATAAACAGGCAGTCCTTGATGGTTTCAGCAAGCTCCCAAAATAAAGAATCTAGAAATTTTCCAGAGGAGGAAAATTTCTTGCAAAATACTGGAGGCAGGATGCAAAAGATTAACATACAAAACTCTTCAAGAAATTAGTAAGGAAATGAAGCAAAATGCAGAATATGCAACAGAAGAAATTAAAAATATTAGAGAAGAGCATAATGACAGATTTAACAGGCTGCAAGAATCCATAGAGAGACAGCAATCAGAAATCCAGAAGATTAACAATAAAATTACAGAATTAGACAACTCAATAGAAAGTCATAGGAGCAGAATTGAGACAATGGAAGTCAGAATCAGTGAGAATGAAGATAAAGCACTTGACATCAGCTTATTTGAGGAACAATCAGATAAAAGGATTTAAAAAAATAAGGAAACCATAAGAATTATGTGGGATTCTATCAAGATGAGCAACCTATGAGTGACTGGAGTAACAGAACGGGGGGGATAACAGAAAATACAGAGAAAATTGTTGAAGATTTGTTGGCAGAAAACCTCCCTGATATCATGAAAGATGACAAGATATCTATCCAAGATGCTCATCAAACCCACATAGAGTAGATCCTAAAAGAAAGTCACCAAGACATGTTATAATCAAACTTGCCAAAACCAAAGATAAAGAGAATTTTAAGAGCAGCTAGGGATAAACGAAAAGTCATCTACAAAGGAAAGTCAAAGGAAAGAATAAGTTCGGACTACTCAGCAGAAACCATGCAGGCAAGAAGGCAATGGAATGACATATATATAAAGCCTTGAAGGGAAAAAACTGCCAGCCAAGAATTATATATCCAGCAAAACTGTCTCTCAAATGTGATGGCAAAATTAGGAAATTTCCAGATAAACAGAAGTTTAGGGAATTTGCAAAAACCAAACCAAAATGACAAGAAATACAAAAGGGAGTCCTCCAGTTAGAAAATCAGTAACATCAGATAACAACCCAAGACTAGAACACAGGACATAGCAACCGGATATCAACCCAGACAGGGAAGTCACAAAAATAAATCAAAGCTAACACAACGAAAACAGGGAAACAGATGTCAGTATGTAAAAGATGACAACATTGAAACAAAAAAGAGGGACTTAAAAATGTAGACATAGGCTTTGCATATGGAGAGGAAGTCAAGGCTATATAAAAAAATAAAAGACTGGTATAAACTTAGAAAAATAGAGGTAAATATTAAGGTAACCACAAAGGAAACCAATAATCCTACAAGTCAAACTAAAAAACTATTAAAATATAAAGACTCAGCAAATACAAAATCAACAACAATGAAAAAGATGAAAAGAAAATACATAAAGAAAAACGCTCAGCACAGAAAATTAAGTGGAACAAAGAAACTGTGAATAACACAGAAAAAAAGACATCTAAATGACAGCACTAAACTCATACCTATCAATAATTACACTGTGAATGTAAATGGACTAAATATACCCATAAAGAGACAGACAGTGGCAGTTTGGATAAAAAAACACAATCCGTCTATATGCTGCCTACAAGAGACACACCTTAGACTTAAAGTCACAAACAAACTAAAACTCAAAGGATGGAAAAACTATATCAAGCAAACAACACTCAAAAAAGAGCGGGAGTGGCAATATTAATCTCTGACGAAATAGACTTTAAAGTAAAATCCACCACAAAGGATAAGGAAGGACACTAATGAGTAAAGGGTCAATACACCAGGAGGGCATAACTGTAATAAATATTTATGCACCCAATGACAGGGCTCCAAAATACATAAAACAAACTCCAATAGCACTGAAAAGAGAGACAGCTCCACATTAGTAGTAGGAGACTTTAACACGCCACTTTCGGTGAAAGACGGAACATCCAGAAAGAAGCTCAACAAAGACATGGAAGAGCTAAGTGCTGCAATCAACCAACTTGATCTCATAGACATATACAGAACACTCCACCCAACAGCAGCCAAGTATACTTTCTTTTCCAATGCACATGGAACATTCTCCAGAAT
>NW_004443983.1:7110667-7126092 GCF_000243295.1 Trichechus manatus latirostris
AATGCTCTTTATCACCACTCTTATTCAACATTGTGCTGGAGGACCTAGCCAGAGCAATTAGGCTAGAAAAAGAAATAAATGGCATCCAAATTGGTGAGAAGAAGTCAAAGTATCTCTATTTGCAGACCATATGATTTTATACATAGAAAACCCCAAAGAACCCACAAGAAAACTACTGGAACTAAGAGAAGATTTCAGCAAAGTTTCAGGATGCAAGATAAACATAAGAAAATCAGTTGGATTCCTTTACACCAACCAAGAGAACTTCAAAGAGGAAATCACCAAATCAATACCATTTACAAAAGCCCACAAGAAGATAAAATAATTAGGAATAAATCTAACCGGAGACGTAAAAGACCTATACAATGAAAACTACAAGACACCACTGAAAGAAACCAAAAGAGACCTGCATAAGTGGAAAAACATACCTTGCTCATGAATAGGAAGACTCCACATTGTGAAAATGTCAATTCTACCCAAAGTGATCTACAAATACAATGCAATCCCAATCCAAATTGCAATGGCATTGTTTAATGAGATGGAGAAACAAATCACCAACTTCATATCAAAGGGAGGAGACCCTGGATAAATAAAGCATTACTCAAGAAGAACAAAGTGGGAGGCCTCAGACTACCAGATTTTAGAACTTATTTTACCGCCACGTTAGTCAAAACAGCCTAGTACTGGTACAACAACAGATACATAGACCAGCGGAACAGAATTGAGAATCCAGACATAAATTCATCCACCTATGAGCAGCTGATATTTGACAAAGGTCCAAAGTCCATTAAATGGGGAAAATACAGTCTCTTTAACAAATGGTGTTGGCACAACAGATATCCATCTGCAAAAAACTGAAACAAGACCCATAGCTCACACCATGCACAAAAACTAACTCAAAATGGATCAAAGACTTAAATATAAAATCGAAAACGATAAAGATTATGGAAGAAAAAATAGAGACAACGCTAGCAGCCCTAATACATGGCATAAACAGAATACGAACCATAAGTAACAATGCTCAAGCACCAGAAGAGAGACTAGATAACTGGGAGCTCCTAAAAATCAGACACTTATGCTCATTAAAAGACTTCACCAAAAGAGTCAAAAGACAACCTACAGACTGGGAAGAAATTTTTGGCTATGACGAATCTGATCAGCGTCTAATCTCTAAAATCTACAAGATGCTGCAACACCTCAACAACAGAAAGACAAATAACCCAGTTTAAAAATGGGCAAAAGATATGAACAGGCACTTCACCAAAGAAGACATTCAGGCAACTGACAGACACATGAAGAAATGCTCATGATCATTAGCTATTAGAGAAATGCAAATGAAAACTTCAATGAGATATCATCTCACCCCAACAAGGCTAGCATTAATCCAAAAAACACAAAATAATCAATGCTGGAGAGGTTGTGGAGAGACTGGAACACTTATACATTGTTGGTGGGAATGTAAAATGGTACATCCATTTTGGAAATTGATTTGGCGCTTCCTTAAAATGCTAGAAATAGAAGTACCATAGGATCCAGCTATCCCGCTCCTTGGAATATATCCTAGAGGAATAAGAGCCATCACACGAATAGATATATGCACACCCATGTTCATTACAGCACTGTTTACAACAGCAAAAAAGATGGAAACAACCTAGGCGTCCATCAAGGGATGAATGGATAAACAAATTATAGTATATTCACACAATGGAATACTATGAAATGATAAAGAACAACGATGAAGCTGTGAAACATAACATGGAGGAGTCTGGAGGGCATTATGCTGAGTGAATTTAGTAAGTCACAGAAGGACAAATATTGTATAAGACCACTATTATAAGAACTCAGGAAAAGGTTTAAACACAGAAGAAAACATTCTTTGATGGTTACGAGGATGCGGAGGGAGGGTGAGGGTTGTTATTCAGTAACTAGATAATAGATATGAATTATCTTAGGTGAAGGGAAGGACAGCTCTCACTACAGGGAAAGTCAGCACAACAGACCTAAACCAAACCTAAGAAGTTTCCTGAATACAATCAAACACTTTGAGGGACAGAGTACAGGGGTAAGAGTCTGGGGACCATGCTTTCAGGGGACATCTAGGTCAACTGGCATAACAAAACTTATGAAGAAAATGTTCTGCATCCTACTTTGGTGAGTGGCGTCTGGGGTCTTAAAAGCTTGTAAGCGACCATCTAAGATGCATCAATTTGTCCCAACCACCTGGAGTGAAGGATAATGAAGAATACCAAAGGCACAAGGAAAGTATTAGCCCAAGGCACAGAAAAGGCCACATAAACTTCATCAGCCTGAGACCCGAAGTACTAGATGGTGCCTGGCTACCACCAAAGACTGCCCTGACAGAGAACAGAACAGAAAGTCCTGGATGGAGCAGGAGAAAGGTGGGGTGTAAAACTCAAATTCTAGTAAGAAGACCAGACTTAATGGTCTGACTGAGACTGGAGGAACTCCAGAAAGCATGGCCCCCAGATTCTCTATCAGCCCAGAACTAAAACAATTTCTGAGGCCAGCTCTTCCGACAGGGATTGGATTGGACTGTGGGACATAAAGTGATACTCATGAGGAGTGTGCCTCTTAACTTAAATAGATACAGGAGACTAAATGGGCAGCTTCTGTCCGGAGGGGAGATGGGAAGGCAGAGAGGGTTAGAAGCTGGTTGAATGGACGTGGGGAATCAGGGGTGGAAAGGAGGAGTGTGCTGTCACACTATGGGGAGAGCAATTAGGGTCACGTAACAAAGTGTGTATAAATTTTTGTATGGGAGACTAACTTGAAATGTAAACTTCATTTAAACTACAACAAGAAACAGAAACAAACAAACAAAAAAGATTCTGACTTGTAAAAAAAAAAAAATAGAAAAGAAGGTGTGTCTATACTTTTTCAAACTATACCTTGTCCCCATCCCATCATTCTAACCTACCCCTCCACCCTCAGGAGTATTCCTCCCACATCCACCAAAATGCTGCTCTAGATAAAGAGAAAAAACTTATGAAAAATCTAAGAAGGATCTATTTCATCAAATGAAGAACTCCTGAAACTTAAAAAAAAAACAGCAAAAAAACAGCTCCTCCACATATCAAGCTGCTCAAGGCCTGAGAGGCAGCTGTGTACTGATCTAGCTCCTTCTCTCCAGCCTCCCACCCAGCGTCTGGCCTTCCCACTCCTTTAAGCAATTGCATTGCATTAATGAAAATGTAGCCCCTGATACTTTATTTCTACAACTATAAACAGTGCCAAGCATGTATTCATGGGCTATGCTTATTTGAATATGGATATGTCTTAATTTAAAATGAATATATTAAATTACTTTACCTAAGGTGGGGATGATGTAAAGTAATTTAGCACTTTTAAAAAGAAGAGTTATGGAGTTATTTAGCTAAGGGAGTATAGATAGCTGCAGCTATAGAAAGGTTCAGTACTATTTACTAAAAATAGAGAACTAACTCTAAAGCCCATTGAGAGACACTCATCTAGGAGAAAGAGTAAGGATGTGTTTGGCCATTCTAGGAAGAAGCAGCTTCTGTACGTTGAAAACAACACAACAAAAAGATTGTTTGCTTTGAAAATTAGGATGTTGTCTCTGTTAGCAAATTAAACAGCAATTAATTAGAAACAATTAACAGTAATAATAAATAAACAATGCTAACCAAAATTTAAAATATGTGGATTTTGGCTAATTAAAATTGTTCAAATAGAGAAGAACAAAACTATTACTATAGTAAAATTAAGAAAGGGGATCTTTTTTTATTTAGAAGCACATTTCTTTTGCACTATTGATTTATATTATCTGGCAAATTATTTAACTCGTATATTTATTATTTTAAAATATATTCCTATTTTATTTACTCACTGGCCACACATTTCCTGTGGAGTTTTTATTTTTCTAGTTCTAAAGCTGTTTATGGTTATTCCAAATGGAGGAGAAATTTAAAATGTTCCACAAAGCTGAGAGATTTCAAAAAGAGGGTAAAAAACCAAACCCATTGCTGTCGAGTTGATTCTGACTCGTAGCGACCCTATAGGACAGGGGAGAATTACCCCATAGGGTTTCCAAAGAGCGGCTGGTGGATTTGAACTGCTGACCTTTTGGTTAGCAGCCGAACTCTTAACCACTGCACCACCGGGCCTCCATAAAAACAGGGTAAATGAAAAGAGGATAAATAAAAAATAAGGTAAATAAAAAGAAGGTAGATATATCTAAATTTGGGGTTCTCCTCTCTCTACTGTTAATAACCTCCTGCTTGTCATGGGATGCAAATTATTATGGTGAAGGGAAGGTGGTTGAAACTGGAAAAGGAATGTAATATGTTGATAACAGGAAAACATTTTTTAAAAAGTGATAGCGTAATTTGTCAAAGTGTGCTTTTTTAAATTAATTTTATTTACTTTGTTGTTGTTGAGGCTGTATACAGTAAAACATACACCAATTCAACAATTTCTTCAGGTACAGTTCAGTAACACTGATTATATTCTTCAAGTTGTACAACCATTCTCACCCTCCTTTTCCAAGTTGTTCCTGTCTCATTAACATAAGCTCACTGCCCACTAAGGTTCCTGTCTATTCTTTCAAGTTGCTGTTGTCATTTAGAATGAGTGACTCACTGAATTGCCTGTTGGCTTTATAGAGGCAATAAAATCTCCTAAGTTATTGCAGGTCATCTTGGTCCTTTGTCATCTTTATGTTTTCCTGGTGACATTAGGGATCTTTTTGTAGGAACATATTCCACTTCCTACATGTTGAGCTCATGCCTAGTACTAAGGCCACCAAAGGATTGGATTTGCTGCCACTGAAACATTGCCCACACTAGTCTCATGGGACTGCACTGCCATGATAAACTACCAGACTACCACCAAGGCTGGCCTTGCCTGCTTTGAACAAATGGTCTTCTGTACCATGTGTCTTTTCTCCCACAAACCAATTTCTCAGTTTTCTCTTAACTTCAGACTCATGCCCTTGAATGTCTGATGAACTAGAGAAGCTCAATAGTAGTCTGCAAAGCCGTAGGTCTTTCTTTCATGAGCTGTAAGGTTTTATACATCATACTTTATAGATGAAACGAATCCTTTTACCTTTGCTATATAGATGATTGGGCCATGTACTGACAAACAAGTCAAAGCTAACCATGATTAGATTGGGTCTGAGTGAGGCCAGCATTCTCTGAAATGAATTAGTATAATTTGTTTGTTCATTTTTTCATTCATTCAGCAAGTATTTATTGAGGACAGATCATGTTATAGGCACTATGTCTGCTCCTAGGATGTGAAGGTGAGGAAAGACAGGTACAATCCCTGTCCTGGTGAAACTTTGGGTTTATAGAGGGAGACAGACATAATTATAATCAAATAAAAACACAAACAAGTGAATTAATTGCAATATTGATAACTGCTATGATGTAGCAGAATATGGCATTATGAGAGTTCATAATAGGAACATTGACTTAGTTCAGGAACAGTTTGCCTGGAGATATGACATTTGATCTGAGTATTTTGTTTTTTTTTTTTAATATTCCCTGCAGTGGGAGTCCTGAGACTGAGTGTTGGTAACTGGTGAGGTGACCTCTCATGCTTCTTCATGTTTCTTTGTATTAGTGCACCATTACTGAAGGTCATTGGCACATATCTCTTCTGTGAAATGCTAAGACATTAGACAGACTTGACTAAAACAATCAACTTTGGAATAACCAAGTCTTTTCCTTATTCCCACATTCTCATCCTGGGTCTTCTGGAGATTGCAGGTTTGCCTGGATCCTTGGTCCTGGTCTAGTATGAAGCCAGTGCCTGGAAGGGAGTGGGTAAAATGCTGACTGTGAGCACAGTGGCCTAGGAGGAACACTGGTTTGACCAGTTCGTCAACTCTGCCAGCCTCAGTAGGGACTTCAGCGTTTTCTGAGAGGATTCAAGACATTCATGTAAGAATATGAAATGCTAGGTGACAGCAACCTAAGAAGTACATGTGGTCATAGGAAGATTGGGTAAAATACCTGAACTCAACACACATGCATACACACACACGCACGTGCACACACACACGTGCACACACCCATACACACACACATGGAATAAAGGTTTTCACTAAACCTAGAAAAGGCAAAGACTGGAAAACTGGCATTCCTAACAGATCATATGTGGCTCGTGCTGACTAATGTCAGCACAAGGAAATGTGGGTTATATTTTGTCCTTTAAGAGCAATAGCGTCTTAGGCTGGGTTCTCTAGAGAAGCAAAACCAGCAAAGCATGTAAATATACAGAGAGATTTATATCAAGGAAATGGCTCATGTGGTTGTAGAGGCTGGAATGTCCCAAGTCTGTGGGTCAAGATAGAGGCTTCTGCTGATTCATGTAGCCCCAGGGGCTGGCAAACACAAGATTGGCAGGCCAGACAGTGGGGCTCTTGCTCACAGGCTGCGAAGATCGACGAATCCCAAGATTAGCAGGCAAGATGGCAGGTAAGCTTCTAGCTCAGGTCCAAAGAACTGGAGGTCAGATGAACAGTAGCCAGCTGCAGGATCCAGAGTGAGCAAAAGCCAATCAGTCTTGCCAGAAAGTCCACTTATATATTTGATGCAGGCCACACCTCCAAGGAAACGCCCTTTCAACTGATTGGCTACTCACAGCAGATGCCATCATGGAGATGGTCACATTATATCAAATCTTATCATGGAAATGATCACATCATCAGACTGCCAAACTACATCATAATTACCAAATCACTAGAGAATCATGGCCCAGCTAACTTGACATATAACCTTAAAGATCACAAATAGTGAGCTAGCTTAGGCTATAACCTGCTTTTCAGGATGTCTCTGCTATGGAAACATGGAAGCACTATTTAATTTATGGTCACCTTTTAGGTGAACATTCCTCATCTTTTTAAAGGTAATGGGGAGGCTTAACAGAAGCAATAACTGCCTTGTTATCCAGACTTTTCTTAATGATGAAAGGAGAGGCTGGAGTCTTCTCATACACTGCATATTTCAGAATAATATGGTTCTTGGTTTCTTCTTAATTTTGTAATATGTTTGACTTCTAAACTTTACTTTCTGAGCATTACTGGAAAATCTTAGAAGAAGAGAAGAATTTAAGATAAGTTTAAAAATGTTTTTAACTTTCCTGGAGCCCTGGTGGCGCAGTGATTAAGAGCTTGGCTGCTAACCAAAAGGTCAGCAGTTCAAATCCACCAGCCACTCCTTGGAGACCCTATGGGGCAGTTCTACTTTGTCCTGTAGGGTCACTCTGAGTCAGAATCGACTCAACAGCCATGAGTGGTGTGGGAATTAATATACAGAACTGTAAAAAGTTTTATCAACGCGTAAGACTGTAAGTTAAAAAGGGTTGGTCTGTCTCCATTCGTTTTTAAACACACCTATTCCCTTGAGTGTTCTTGCTAATAATTGCTAAGACTGTATGTGTTGTTGTTAGCTGCTTTCAAGTCAGCCCTCGACTCATGGCAACCCCCTGCACAATGGAATGAAATGCTGCCTGGTCCTGTGCCATCCCTATGACCATTTGTCAGTTGAACTGTTGGGATCCATAGGATTTTCACTGGCTGATTTTTAGAAGTAGATCACCAGGCCTTTCTTCCTAGTCTTTCTTAGTCTGGAAGCTCTACTGAACCTGTTTAACATCATAGCAACATACAGGTCTCCACTGACAGGTGGCTGGTGGCTTCACATGAGGTGCATTGGCAGGGAATCAAATATGGGTCTCCTGCATGGAAAGAAAGAATTCTACCACAGAACCATCAGTGCCGTCTCTCCCCCTTCCGTATAAGTGTTAGCTATTATTATTTTCTCTTTCTATACAGTCATAGTATATACATATCTATACATATATATGTACACACGTGTATATATATGTGCATGTCAACACTTTCACACATATGTACTTTTTTAACTCATGAGATTACGCTGTACATATTATTAAAAATTGATGTTTTTCACTCAACACATACCATTTAACATTGTTTTATGTCAGAGTAGACTGATATAACTGATTCTGTTCAAAGACTGTATAGTGTTCCTAGTTTCAATATTTCATGGTTTATTTAACCATTTCCAAATTGATAGACAGTTATATTGACTCCAGATTTTTACCATTACTAAAAACACTACAGTGAACATCACTTGTCCAATTACTTTTTATACTTATACAAGAATTCATTCAGGATGGATTTCCTAGAAGTGGAATTTCTGGGTCAAGTTTTGAGCATATATATTTTAGATTTTTATAAATACTAAGGATAGAACTTTCCCCATGTATCTGTCAGTTTGTTGTACTGTGGGGGCTTGTGTGTTGCTATGATACTGGAAGCTGTACCACTGGTATTCAAATACCAACAGGGTCACCCACGCTGAACAGGTTTCAGCCGAGCTCCCGGACTAAGATAGACTAGGAAGAAGTACCTGGTGGTCTACTTCTGAAAAGGATTAGCCAGTGAAAACCTTATGAATAGCAGTGGCACATTGTCTGATATAGTGCTGGAAGATGAGCCCTTTAGATTGGAAGGCACTCAAAAGACGACTGGGGAAGAGCTGCCTCCTCAAAGTTGAGTCGACCTTAATGACATGGATGGAGTCAAGCTTTTGCGATCTTCATTTGCTGATGTGGCATGACTCTAAATGAGAATAAACAGCTGCAAACATCCATAAATAATTGGAATGTGGAATGTACGAAGTATGAATCTAGGAAAATTGGAAATTGTCAAAAATGAAATGCATAAACATTGATATTCTAGGCGTTAGTGAACTGAAATGGACTGGTATTGGGCATCTTGAATCGGACAATCATATGGTCTCCTATGTTGGGAATGACAAATTGAAGAGGAATGGCGTCACATTCATTGTCAAAAAGAACATTTGAAGATCTATCCTGAAATACAATGCTATCAGTTGTAGGAAAATGTCCGTACACCTACAAGGAAGACCGGTTACTACAACTATTATTCAAATTTATGCACCAACCATTAAGGCCAAAGGTGAAGAAATTGAAGATTTTTACAAATTTCTGCAGTCTGAAATTGATCAAACATGCAACCAGGATGCATTGATAATTACTGGTGATTGGAATGAGAAAGGTGGAAACAAAGAAGAAGGATTGGTAGTTGGAAGATATGACCTTGGTGATAGAAATGATGCTGGAAATAGCATGATAGAATTCTGCAAGATCAATGACTTCTTCATTGTAAATACCTTTTTTCACCAGCATAAACAGTGACTGTACACATGGACCTCACCAGATGGAACACACAGGAATCAAATTGACTACATCTGTGAAAAGAGACGATGGAAAAGCTCAATATCATCAGTCAGAACAAGGCCAGGGGCCAACTGCGGAGCGGTCCACCAATTGCTCATATGCAAGTTCAAGTTGAAGCTGAAGAAAATCAGCATAAGTCCACAACAGCCAAAGTCCAACCTTGAGTATATCCCGCATGAATTTAGAGATCATCTCAAGAATAGATCTGACTCATTGAACACTAATGACCGAAGAACAAATTGTGGAAGGACATCGTACATGGAGAAAGCAAGAGGTCATTAAAAAGACAAGAAAGAAAGAAAAGACCAAAATAGATGTCAGAAGGGACTCTGAAACTTGCTCTTGAACGTCAAGTAGCTAAAGCAAAAGGAAGAAATGATGAAGTAAAAGAGCTGAACAGAAGATTTCAAAGGGCAGCTCAAGAAGACAAAGTAAAGTATTATAATGACATGTGCAAAGACCTGGAGTTAGATAACCAAAAGGGAAGAACACACTCAGCATTTATCAAGCTGAAAGAACTGAAGAAACAATTCAAGCATCAAGTTTCAATATTGAAGGATTCTACGGGGAATATATTAAATGACACAGGAAGCATCAAAAGAAGGTGGAAGGAATACACAGAGTCAGTGTACCAAAAAGAATTGGTTGACGTTCAACCATTTCAGGAAGTGGCATATGATCAGGAACTGATGGTACTGAAGGAAGAGGTCCAAGCTGCACTGAAGGCCTTGGTGAAAAACAAGGCTCCAGGAATTGACAGAATACCAACTGAGATATTCTAACAAATGGATGCAGTGCTGGGAGTGCTCACTTATCTATACCAAGAAATTTGGAAGACAGCTACCTGGCCAACTGATTGGAAGAGATCCATATTTATGCCTATTCCAAAGAAAGGTGAGCCAACAGAACACAGGAATTATTGAACAGTATCGTTAGTATCACACACAAGTAAAATTTTGCTAAAGATCATTCAGAAGTATCTGCAGCCAGCAGTAGTTTAACAGGGAACTGTCAGAAATTCAAACAAAATCAGAAGAGGACATGGAGCAAGGATATCATTGCTGATGTCAGGTGGATCCTGGCTGAAAGCAGAGAATACCAGAAAGACGTTTACTTGTGTTTTATTGACTATGCAAAGACATTCGACTGTGTGGATCATGACAAATTATGGATAACATTGTGAAGAATGGAAATTCCAGAACGCTTAATTGTGCTCATGAGGAACCTGTACATAGATCAAGAGGCAGTCATTTGAACAGAACAAGCGGATACTGTGTGGTTTAAAATTGGGAAAGGTGTGCGTCAGGGTTGTATCCTTTCACCATACATATTCAGTCTGTATGCTGAATAAATAATCTGAGAAGCTGGACTATATGAAGAAGAATGGGGCATCGGGGTTGGAGGAAGACTCATTAATGACCTGCATTATGCAGACGACACAACTTTCTTGCTGGAAGTGAAGAAGACTTGAAGCACTTACTGATGAAGATCAAAGACCACAGCCTTCAGTATGGGTTATACCTCAACATAAAGAAAACAAAAATCCTCACAACTGGACCAATAAGCAATATCATGACAAATGGAGAAAAGATTGATGTTATCAAGGATTTCATTTTACTTGGATGCACAGTCAACACCCATGGAAGCATCAGTCAGGAAATCAAGTGACGCATTGCACTGGGCAAATCTGCTGCATAAGACCTCTGTAAAGTGTTAAAAAGCAAAGATATCACCTTGAAGACTAAAGTATGCCTGACCCAAGCCATGATCTTTTCAATTGCCTCATATGCATGTGAAAGCTGGACAATGGATAAGGAAGACCAAAGAATTGATGGCTTTGAATTATGGTGTTGGTGAAGAATATTGAATATAGCATGGACTGCCAAAAGAATGAATAAATCTGTCTTGGAAGAAGTACAGCCAGAATGCTCCTTAGAAGCAAGGATGGCGAGACTAAGTCTCACATACTTTAGACATGTTATCAGGAGGGATCAGTCCGTGGAGAAGGACATCATGCTTGGTAAAGTAAAGGGTCATCAAAAAAAAAGGAAGACCCTCAACGAGATGGATTGACACAGTGGCTGCACAATGGGCTCAAGGATAACAATGGTTGTGAGGATGGCACAGGACCAGGTAGCGTTTTGTTCTGTTGTACATAAGGTAGCTCTGAGTCGGAACCAACTCGATGGTACCTAACAGCACAACAAAGATAGAACTTGAGACATACAAAAGTATTTCCTTGCCTCCTCTCTTTCCACAAAAGTAATGTATCCCTAATACTTTGGCAGAGCTATGTTCTAGGTTAGGGTGTCTTAGGATAAATTGCCATGTAAAGGAGAATCAGCCAGCCAATTTTCCTTCCTAGTAAAAGAGATTAAATTTATAAATACAAAGGAATTATTGAATTTCTTATAACTCACGCTGTGTGTGAAATTGCTTCCCAAATTTAAAAAAAAGTAATTTCATTTGTTTTCCTAGCCCAATTTCAAATGGTGTAGCCCCTACAAGCCTCAAGATGACTATCTCAGAGTCTCATAAGTCACTTTCCTGTTGGTCAGTTCTACATTCTTTCTTTATTGAATCATTTTTCTCTTATTGTGTCTCTTGCATTTCATAATAAATAATGACTTTGCTGACTTACTACTGGAAGTCTTAGGCTACTATTTATAATTCTGCTCATACCAACTATAATGACTGTTTAGAAATACTATGATGGTAAAGGTAAGGTCTTTCTTAAAAAAGAAAAGGAAAAGAAAAAACATGTGATTCCCTTTTTGTGTAATTTTTCTTGAGTTTTCTTATCTACAACAACCCAAATGGAGTAGGTGAACATGGCTTATTCACTCTGCCCTTGATTTTAATAGATCTGGCATCCTTGTTAAAGCAAGAATGATGTTTCTGCTTATATATATGTAGCTCAAACATATAAACTGATTTTTAGTTACCTCATCAATTTCAAGTTAATGTCTACATTGTTTTCCTCACTGACCTTTAGTTCTGTGTGTTAGCAGTTCCTTGGTTTCTGTCTTATGCTGAATATGTTCCTGCTAACTGTATATTCCCTTAGTTGCATATTTTTCTTTTAGTTTGTCTTACTATACAAGTAATGTACATTTATTATAAAACTTTTATAAACAACATAAATGGAATTTTTAAAAAGTAACCTTTATTTTATTCCTTAGAAAGATTGACTGTTAATATTTTCTCTATTTTTTTTCCCTGTGATATTTTATTTTTTATTATTTTTAATGGCCACATGAAATTTCATAATAGAGAAAATTATTATTTATATTACCATAAAGCTATGTTTGGAATTGAAGATTTAAAAATATTTTTGTAATAAATTATGCTTTGATATCCATTTTAAAAATAAAGATTTATTAGTATTTTGGATTATTTTGTTAGAAAAAGGGACTGGATTAAATGGTGTGAATAATTTTTTATAGTCTTGATACATGTTGCCATACTGTCCTCAAGAAGGGTTATACCCATACAAAAATCAGTTGGATTCCTATACACCAACAAAGATAACTTTGAAAAGGAAATTAGGAAAACACTACCATTTATAATAACCCCTAAAAAGATAAAATACTTAGGAATAAATCTAACCAGGGATGTAAAAGACCTATACAAAGAAAACTACAAAACTCTATTGCAAGAAACCAAAAGAGACTTACATAAACGGAGAAAACATACCATACTCATGGATAGAAAGACTTGACATTGTGAAAATGTCAGTTCTACCCAAAGCGATCTACAGATAGGTATAATGCAATCCAGATCCAAACACCAACAGCATTCTTTAATGAGATGGAAAAACTAATCACCAACTTTATATGGAAAGGAAAGAGGTGTCGGATAAGCAAAGCATTATTGAAGAAAAAGAACAAGGTAGAAGGTCTCACACTACCTGACCTCAGACACGGTGGTTAAAACAGCCTGGTACTGATACAATGACAGACACATAACCAGTGGAACAGAATTGAGAACTCAGAGAATAAATCCATCCACCTGTGGTCAGCTGATCTTTGACAAAGGACCAAAGGCCATTAAATGGGGGAAAAGATAGTCTTTTAAACAAATGGTGCTGGCAAAACTGGATGTCCATGTGTGAAAAAATGAAACAGGACCCATACCTCACACCACAAACAAAAACTAACTCAAAATTGGTCAAAGACCTAAATATAAAACCTAAAATGATAAAGATCATGGAAGAAAAAAAGACAATGCTAGGGGCCCTAATACATGGCATAAACAGAATACAAACCATAACTAACAATGTATAAACACTGGAAGATAAACTAGATAACTGGGAGCCCCTAAAAATTAAACGCTTACTGCTCATCAAAAGGCTTCAGCAAAAGAGTGAACAAAGAACCTACAGACTGGGAAAAAAAATTTGGCTACAACATTTCTGACAAGGGTCTAATTTCTAAAATCTATAGAATACTTCAATACCTCAATAACAAAAAGACAAATAATGCAATTAAAAAATGGGCAAAGGATATGAACAAACACTTCACTAAAGAAGGCATTCAGGCAGCTAACAGAAACATGAGGAAATGCTCACAATCATTAGCCATTAGAGAAATGCCAATCAAAATTATAATGAGATACCATCTCAACCTGACATTACAGGCACTTAAAAAAAAAAAAAAAACAAAGGTTGGAGAGGTTGCAGAGTGATTGGAACTCTTATGCACTGCTGGTAGGAATGTAAAAGGGTACAACCACTATGGAAAACGATATGGCACTTCCTTAAACTGCTAGAAATAGAAATAACATACGATCTAGCAATCCCATTCCTAAGAATATATCCTAGAGAAATAAGTCACCACATGAATAGATATATGCACACCCATGTTCACTGCAGTATTATTCACAGTAATAAAAAGGTGGAAACAATCTAAGAGCCCATCAGCAGATGAAAGGATAGACAAATTATGGGACACACAAAATGGAATACTACGCAATGTTAAAGAACAATGATGAATCAGTGAAACATCTCACAACATGGATGAATCTGGAGGGCATTATGCTGAGTGAAATAAGTCAATCATAAAAGGACAAATATTGTATGATACCACTCTTATAAAAACCCTAGAAAAGGTTTACACACAGAAAAAAAAAAATCTTTGATGGTTACAAGGGAGTGGAGGGGTGAGGAGGGGCAATCACTAACTAGATAGTAAACAAGTGTTAACTTTTGTGAAGGGAAAGACAGCACACTATGTAGGGGAAGTCAGCACAACTTGACCAAGACAAAGCCATAGAAGCCTCCTAGACACATCCAAACACCTTGAAGGACTGAGTTACTGGGGCTGAGATCTGGGGACCCAGGCATAAAGAAAAAGTTCTACATCCTACTTTGATAAAAGCTTGTGAGTGGCCATCTAAAATACATCTCTTGGCCCCATCACATTTGGAGCAAAGGAGAAGGAAGAAAACCAAAGACACAAAGAAAATATTAATCCGAAGGACTAATGAACCACATGAACCACAGCTTCCATCAGCCTGAGCCCAGAAGAACTAGGTGGTGCCCGTCTACCACCACTGACCGCTCTGACAGGGATCAAATAGAGGGTTCAGACAGTATGGGAGAAAAATGTAGAACAAAATTTAAATTTACAAAAAGCCAGATCTACTGATCTAACAGAGGTGGGAGAAACCCCTGGGACTATGGCCCTTGGACACCTTGCTAACTCAGAACCGAAGCCACTCCCGAAGTCCACCTTTCAGCCAAAGATTAGACAGCCCTATAAAACAAAATAACACATGAGGAATGTGCTTCTTAGTTCAGTGAAGTATAGGAGACCAAACGGGCAACACCTGCCCCAAAGCAAAGACTAGAAGGCAGGAATGGACAGGAAACCAGGTCAAATGGACAGTGGGAACCCAGGGTATAAAGGGAAAGGGAGAGAGTGCTAATGCATTGTGGGGATTGCAATGTCACAAAAAATGTGTGTAAAAATTTTTGAGTGAGAAACTAGTTTGCGCTGTAAACTTTCAATTGAAACACAATAAAGTAAAAAAAAAAAAAAAAAAGGTTATGCCAACTACATACCCAGACTACACCTCTCACCACATCCTCACTAGTACATAGAATTCTTGTTTAAAGAAATTTATCTAAGTTGATATATGAAAAGTAGTTT
>NW_004443983.1:7134548-7190109 GCF_000243295.1 Trichechus manatus latirostris
TTAGTTTTTCGGATCTTTGTTGTGGAGGGACGGCGTGGTGTTTCTGCCTAGAGCGCCATCTTGCCGGAAGTCCGAAAAGTAGTTTCTGATTTACAAATTTTTTTTTATTGGAACTGTGATTAGCATTTCTTTTTATATTTCTTTATGCATTGAGGATATTAACCCATTTCCATTTGATCTGAAATAATATTCCCTTCTTATTTTGTTTAAAGTTTTATTTAGTCAAATATCTATATTTTCCTGTTTTGATTTCTTTATTTTTGGCTTAGAAAACTGTTCTCTATCTCTAGATTTAATCAATATAGTATTTTTAAAACACTTTTAATGATTGGTTTTTCTTACATTTTACTGTCATCTATTTGGAATTTATTTTGGCATCTATTGTATAGTAAAACACACAAACTCTTAAAATCTCAGTGGCTTGGCATGCTCAAGGTTTATTTTCTATTCACGTTACATGCTCAACATGACTTGGCAGGGGGATTTGTTCCACACAGTCACTCAGGGATCCAGGCTAATGGAGGCTCCTTCACCTTACGGTGCATCATCTAGAATATATGGCTTTCCAGGTCTCCATGATTGGGGAAGAAGAGAGAAGGAAGCACACTGGCTTTTAACTACCTTGATCTAGACAGGACACATACCACTTTCCCTCACAGTCCACTGTCTAAATAAGCTGGGGAGTGTAGGGGAACAAGTGGAAAATTTGGAGAGCAGTAACTCTCTCTACTCACTTCCCTACTTTTTATTACTGGTTGATACAATGTCAATTTTAAGATTTTTTTTTTTTAATATAAGAAGATGATGTTATTTTCTTCTTAGAATCCTTCAGTGGTTTCTCATTTACAGTTTGAATAAAATCTAAACTTTTACAGGGGCCTTCCCAGCCTGGCCCTCACGTACCTTTACAACCTTATGCCAGGACACTGGGCCCTTTCTTCACTTCGTTCACCACTGCTTTCCCTCTGGGCCCTGAGCATACCAAGCTCTTCCTAACCTTAAGACTTTCATTCTTGCCGTTCCCTCTCCTTGGAATGCTCTTGCCATAGCTCCTCCCCCCCAACTCCATTTCATCCTGCAGGCCTCAGGTGGAACATCACCTGCAGGACAGCTTGGACTATGTTTTCTTCTGGAGGAAGAGACATAAGAGGACGTTGATAGGTAGACTCTGGTCTACTTCGGTTGCCTTCTGTCCAGCCCCAGGAATACACGAGTCTTAATAATTTGCCAGGAAAAACTTACAGGCAGAAAGTGGACATTAACTGCAATTTTGAAAGATTTAGCTGCAGAGGGTAAAATATGTTAAGATAGTATTCTGAAGAGACTTGAAGGACAGAGATTATGCTATTTAATTCTTTGTTCATAATAAACCCATTGCCGTCGAGTCGATTCTGACTCATAGTGACCCTACAGGACAGAGTAGAACTGCCCCATAGGGTTTCCAAGGAGCACCTGGTAGATTTGAACTGCTGCCCTTTTGGTTAGCAGCCGTAGGTCTTAACCACTGCGTGAACAGGGTTTCCTTGTTCATAATAGCTATGGATATTTGTTGTTTGAACAATGTGTATGCATTTGCCAGCTATGGTCATTATAAAGAATACTTGTTGGTAGGTTGATTTCTATGTAGTTTCATTGCATTAAAAGAAATTGTTGGTAAGTAGCCTAGTGTCTAGACTGATTTACTGTGTTTCTGTATTTTCTGAGCCTCTAGCAATGTACACAACCGATTCAATTATTTATTCAGTCATTCATTCAGTCACTCATTCATTCAACACCCATTTACTGAGACCTCTACATGTCAGAGGATGTGGGAATACCAATGAATAAGGATTGGCTTTTTCCTCAGAATTCAGAGTTTGGTGGGGGAAACAGAAACTGCCATAATGGTGACCAAGGTGAGAACCAGGAAAGAATGTTAATCAGACTTCAACTAAAAGGATAACCTCTGAGCAAGTTTGTGGAGAGGTGTAGGCCTGGCAGGATGTGTGAACACGGGCAGGAGAGTGTAGAGATGATTTGCATGTTTGAAGAATGAAGTATAGTTCAATGGGACTGGAATATAAATTGTATGGGGGGAGAAAGGGAATGGCAAAAGATGAAGTAAGAAAGTCAGATGGGGCCAGATGGTGAAGGGAGCCTTGAATACCATGCTACTGTGTTTGAATTTTCTTACGGGAGGGATGGCGAGTGTTAATAGGAGTGACCTAATTTAGCACAGTAATTCTGAAATTAGTATGGAGAATGGCCTGGACCAGTAGATAATGTGTTGACTGAATTAACTACCTTGTTTACTTTTCCAGGGGTATATAAAAATCCTTTGTTGCCACTTAAAAAATAATATAGCCACCCTTTTTATGGGAAAGGAAGCAAAACTACAGTAAAACAGTCAAGGGAGTAAATCATGGGGATTAACCTCTCTCTGAAGAAACCAGCCACACCAACTGAATGATTTATCTCCATCCAATTATTTTTTTTCCTATTATTAAGGTATTTTTTCCATTTTAATATTCCATCATAGTTTTTAACTACTATGCTTTATAACATTGACTGATTATATGCTTACACATAGATTTTAAACTTGCCAAGATTCAGGACTTGTTTCTGGCAGAGAAGAAATAAACGTAGCCATTTAAGGGTTTATGACATAGTGCATCTGTCAAGAATAAAAAAGCTGACACGGACAGACTTCTGCAAAGGCCTTTTAAATCCCGTCAGTCACTCTTTGGGCTTCCCCATTCAGAACATTTATGAACAAATTTGAGAGATTTGCAGTCACCCCACTAACAGTATGTACATTTATGGGTCTAAATGAAAATAAAACTACTTCATGAGTTAAAATTGCCCTTGCATAAGAATCAGGCGTAGTACAGCATTATGTCAGTGGCATTTTATTGCTTTTCTGCATCGTTGGATCTAAGTAGACGCAAAAGGGGAAGCAAATCATTTTGGTGGTTGGAAACAATGCCAGTTGTTTTGAGAGACTGGGAAACATCAGGTTTGCTTTTGCTTTTTATAAAAGGTCAATCTCATCAAATGATTTGAAGTTTATTTTGAAGAAACATTCTGTTTCTACAAAAGAGAATTTCCCCACTGAATGGTTGGAAAATAGTTTATGCGTCATCCTCACAGCCAAGAATAAAGAGATCAAAGGGAAATGCCTATTTCCATTCTAAATTCTCTGGGATCATTTTTGATTGGGAGAAACGCTAATCCAATCAGAGCTAGAACTCATATGCATGTCCATACATGATTGTTAGGGTTTTTTATTTTTTTAATCTGCCCAACAAATATTTATCGTTTTATTTTGGTTTTCACTGGCACAGTTTGGGCAACTTTTTTGAATCTGATGAGGTAATGACTGGGTGATGGGCCACAAAAGATATGTCCTGGCTCCACCTGGAAAAGTCCCAGAGTTCAGGCTATTTCTTAGCCTGCCTAGCCAGTGCCTGCCTAATCCCTAGCAAAGTCTAACTGTGGCTAAGACAACTGTAAACATCAGGACAGAAAGGTCTCTTTCTGCCTCTGGGAAATGGAATATGAGCTCTTCTGTGTTCTCTTAGGGGTGGACATAGTTTCTCTAACCAGGGACAGCTCAAGGAGAAATTGTAGTCTCTTTAGAAAGATTATTTTTTATAATTAGGGACTGGTAGTCATTTAACGTAAGTCATAGTCAAGACCCTCAGGGCTGGAAGGGACGGTAAAGGTCATTTGATGCTGAATCCCCACTACAGCATCCCAATCAATTCACAATTGAATCTTTCCTCCTGTAGGGAGCTACCTGTATCCCAGCACTGTCTGTGACTGCACTTGTTAATGACGCTTAGACATTTTTTTCCTTATTTCAGTCTAAAATCTGTTCTTTTAACTTCCAACCTGTTTGTCCTAGTCTTACACTTTAAAGCCTGAAGTAGGCATATGCTCTTTGGACCAGTGCTTCTCAAACTCTATCATGTGTAAGAACTTGTTACAATACAGACTCCTGGGGCCACCCCCAGGGATAGTAATTCAGTAGGTCTGAAGTTCTGCCAAAGAATTTGTATTTCTAACAAGCTCCCAGGTGCTGCTGCTGGTGCTGCTGCTCTGCAGACTGTGCTTTTGAGTACCTTTGATTTAGACTACTCAACATTTCTTCCCCCTTCCTTTGGGAACTGCAGCTGGTTGGTTTTTCCTTTGAGGACTAACTTGTCTCCTATAGCAGGCAGACTGGCTGGGACTACCAGCCAAGATTCTCCACCATCTCCTGGCCAAGTGGTGGACATGTGACACCAGGTGGTCAAAGGTACACTCTCTCAAGAATTTGAAACAAAGGCAGAAGACAGTAGTAACCACATAATCCTGTTGCCTGTAACTGCTACCTGGGCCACTAGACCTGCCATGCTCCCCATTGCTTCGGAGTCCAATATTCAGCTTTCTCTCTAATTCTCTGAACTACCTCATATCTTTCAAATAAGTGATAGTTTTTCTTTGGGTTCCACTTTAGTTTTTTTTCTCTTCTTCCTCCTCTTTTTGTATATTAACCAGTGGTTTTGACTTCTTGCCACCAAAAACCCAAAGAGATGTAAAACTATGAAGAATATATGTGCTCTCTTGACCACAGTACGCGCTTCCACATATTGAAAGGCAACCCAGACTCACTTCTTACCTAGATTAAATACTCTGGGTTCTTTCATTGGCTTTTTGGAGGACATGTTTTTCAAGTTGACATGCTATCACCATTGTCCTCTTTTGATCCATCTATAGTTGTCTCCATCCCTTTTAAAGTGAGATGGACAGAAGTAAATTCAATACTTCAACAGTGCAATATGGCACGATCTAGACTTCAGAGAGGAAAGAGGTGTTAAATTCCCTTGCTTTGGGCACTCTACTCTGAGTAATGCCACCTAATATGATTTAGCAGTGTTGGCTACCACATCACATTACTGACTCATTGACCCTCTAGACAGCTCAAACCACAGTCTCTTCTGAACTCTGGCTGAGTGACTTCTTCCCCTTCTAAATTTGTGTAGTTATTTCTTTTTCTTTATACAGCTTGTTACATTTTCCCTATTAACAGTTAGTCTTGTAAGAATGTTGGTATCTAAAGATTTCTTCTAATTAAAATAAAAAGTCCAAATAGTAGCCTGGAATATATTCCTATACCATGAAGTATATCTTGCCCATTTAGGGGAAAGTCTTTATTATCAACTTTGTGTTTCAGAAGTGAAGATGGGTTGTTGTTAGAGGAAGAGAAAGCTTTACGGCTTATGTCAGGAATAAAATAACCCCTAAGTCAGTGGTTCTCAAACTGTATTATGCATCTGAATCACCTGTTATATACAGCTTACTAAAAATGAAGATTATATTAAAAATGCTTATATAAAGTATCTTGGATTCCCAGACTACATTTACAGAATTTCCAATTAAATAGATCTTGGAAAGGGCCTTGGAACCTGTATATTAACAAGCAGCCAAGAAACATTGTCCTAAGCATTGCTATACATGTCTTCCAAGCAATTCCATATGAAGTGTCAGGATCTTAGTGTATTTTTTAAGGGTACTGAGAAATAGGAAGCCTATGACAAATCACACCTCTTTACAGATGGAATAAGCTGCAGGATCTTTAAGTTCATCCTTTGAAATTTGAGTGTTTTTATGGTTCTGCTGCTTTATACACAGAAGGTGTCTTACACAGCAGAGCAATTAGGAATGTGGATTTCTTTCTGACTCTGTATAGCACAGGCAATGGGCTTTTTCTAAAAGCAGGCAGGTAAAGGAAAAAAATGACAAGCAGTTTATTTGATCAATATCAATTACTGTATTTTTACACAAATAATGCGTGCCTTCTACGTTTGTTTACAAACTGCTCCCTCCCCTGCAAGGTATTTTCATAAGGGCCGCTGTGCCAATTTTTTTTAAAAGGTTGCTGTAAAAAAAAAAAAAAAAGCATAGTGTGCTTACAAAAATAACCTCGTGGGGGGAGAGAGCAGTTTGCAAACAAATGTAGAAGGCGTGAATTATTTGCTAAATATGTGGTAATACAGATTATCCAGCTCCCATATTGGATCCTTTGTACTGGATGATTAAGTTTGGATATGATTTCTCTCATTCCCTTTGTGCTAGGTAGATCAGATAATATACCAGACATCTCTTACTTCTGCTGGTCGGCATGCTAGGAAACGGCCCAAGAAGGCAGAGAAAGCAAGGGTACCTTTGTGCTGATTATGTTCATTCCTTGCTGGTCTTGTGTACAGGAGAAGGGAGGGCAGAGCCATCATTGTGTGCTCAAGGAGTGTGTTGTGAGTTTGAAAAATAGAAGAAACAAAAGGCTAGCTTGAAACAAGACATTTATACATGGGTTCCTTTCAGGCCCTCTTCATTCGGGAGAGTCAGAGATCTGAGAAGAAGGGATGCTCAGGAGCATAAGGAATTTTAAAAAACAAATTATTGCTGCCATTCTGTCGGAATACTGAGAAGTATAACTTAGCTACTTGGCATGCATTTTCATAACTAGTTATTTTTTGGGTGGGTACTTCTCAGGCAATAACAAATGATCCTCTTTGTCCTTGCTAGAGTGAATTTAAAACAGTATGACACTAAACATTTGGCCACTTCTGATAACAATGGTACGGAACAGAGGAATAATAGACCTTCGGATTTTCCCCTAATTTACTTAAAATTGTTTTTGTATGTTCTTGAGATTTAGTTCAGAAGGGTCCCTTCTCCTATTTTCCTTCATCCCTACCCCCAAACTACATTTTCTAAAATTTCTTTTGAATTGCTTAAATAAGAAATAATTATTTTTCCATTTCTTTGGTTATCTAAAAATATACAAAATTTCCATCAGAGTTGTTGATGTAGACTTACCGTTTTAGATTTCTGTAATGCAGATAAATATATGGTTTCTACTTAACTCTCCAAAAGAGAATAGCGTGATGAGGCCACCTTTACAGAACCCTTCCTGGAACCTCAGGGAGTGAACTACTAATCTGATCTGCCTCCCAACTTCCCAGTGACCCAACAGAAGCTCAGTAGATATCAGAGCTTGGACTAGAATATGGGTCTCCTGACTTGAACTCTGATGCTCTTCTCAATTGTACGACAACACTTCCCCTCAGGAGCCTTCTTACTTCCTGTAGGCCATTGTCAAGGTCCTTGCTGCCCATTATTGCTGTTGTTGTTAGGTGCCTTCGAGTTGATTCCGATTCATAGCAACCTTATGTACAACAGAATGAAACACTGCCCAATACCGTGCCATCTTCACAATCGTTGCTACGTTTGAGCCCATTGTTGCAGCCACTGTCAGTCCATTTTTCTGAGGGTCTTCCTCTTTTTCATGACCCTCTACTTTACCAAGCATGATGTCCTTCTCCAGCCACTGGTCCCTCCTGATAACATGTCCAAAGTATATGTGAGACAGAGTCTTGCCATCCTCACTTCTAAGGAGCATTCTAACTGTATCACTTCCAAGACGGATATGTTCATTCTTCTGGCAATCCACAGTATTTTCATTATTCCTTGCCAACAGCATAATTCAAATGTATCCATTCTTCTCTAGTCTTCCTTATTCATTGTCCAGCTTTTGCATGCGTATGAGGTGATTGAAAATACCATGGCTTGGGTTAGGCGTACCTTAGTCCTTAAAGTGACAACTTTGCTTTTTAACACTTTATAGAGGTCTTTTACAGCAAATTTGCCCAATGTAGTATGTCATTTGATTTCATGACTGCTACTTCCATAGGGGTTGATTGTGGATCCAAGTAAAATGAAATCCTTGACAACTTCAATATTTTCTTTGTTTATCATGATGTTGTCTATTGGTCTCCTTGTGAGGATTTTTGTTTTCTTTATGTTGAGGTGTAATCCATACTGAAGGCTATAGTCTTTGATATTCATCAGTAAGTGCTTCAAGTCCTTTTCACTTTCTGCAAGCAAGGTTGTGTCATCTGCATATTGCAGGTTGTTAATGAGTCTTCCTCCAATCCTGATTCCCCATTCTTCTCCATATAGTCCAGCTTCTTGGATTATTTGCTCAGCATACAGGGTGAATAGGTATGGTGAAAAGATTCAGCTTTGACACACACCTTTCCTGATTTTAAACCACACAGTGTCCCCTTGTTCTATTTGAACAACTGCCTCTTGGTTTATGTACAGGTTCCTCATGAGCACAATTAAGTGTTCTGCAATTCCCTTTCTTTGCAATGTTATCCATAATTTGTTACGATCTGCACAGTGAAGTGCTTTGTTTAGTAAATAAAACACAGGTAAACATCTTTCTAGTATTCTCTGCTTTCAGTGAAGATCCATCTGACATCAGCACTGATATCCCTCATTCCATGTCATCTTCTTAATCTGGCTTAAATTTTGGACAGTTCCTTGTCTGTGTACTGCTGCAACCATTTTTTAATTATCTTCAGCAAAATTTTACTTGCTTGTGATATTAATGATATTGTTCAATAATTTCTGCATTCTGTTGGATCACCTTTCTTTGGAAATGGGCACAAATATGGATCTCTTCCAGCTGATTGGCCAGGAAGCTGTCTTCCCAATTTCTTGGCATAGATGAGTGAGCACCTGCATCTGTTTGTTGAAACATCTCAACTGGTATTCTGTAAGTTCCTTCCATGCAGCTCGGACTTCTTCCTTCACCACCATTGGTTCATGATCATATGTTACCTCCAGAAATGGTAGAACACGAACCAGTTCTTTTTGGCACAGTGACTCTGTGTCTTCCTTCTTTCCTTCTGCTTTTGATGCTTCCTATGTCTTTCAATATTTTCTCCACAGAATCCTTCAGTATTGCAACTAGAGGCTTGAAATTTTTCTTTAGTTCTTTCAGCTTGAGAAATGCTGAGCGTGTTCTTCCCTTCTGGTTTTCTAACTCCAGGTATTTGCACATTATAATACTTTACTTTGTCTTCTTAAGCCACCCTTGAAATTTTCTGTTCCGCTCTTTTACTTCATCATTTCTTCCATTTGCTTTAGCTACACAATGTTCAAAAGCAAGTTTCACAGTCTCTCTTCTCACATCCATTTTGGTCTGTTCTTTCTTTCCTGTCTTTTTAATGACCCTTTGCTTCCTTCATTTGTGATGTCCTTGATGTCATTCCACAACTCTTCTGGTCTTCAGTCATTTTGTTCAATGTGTCACATCTGTTCTAAATTCAGGTGGGATATACTCAAGATGGTACTTTGGCTCTCATGGACTTGTTTTAATTTTCTTCAGCTTCAACTTGAACTTGTATATGAACAATTGATGGTCTGTTCCACAATTGGCCCCTAGCCTTTTTCTGACTGATCATATTGAGCTTTTCCGTTGTCTCTTTCCACAGATATAGTCAATTTGTTTCCTGTGTATTCCATCCAGAGAGGTCCATGTGTATAGTCACCATTTATTAGCAGGTGCCATTTCTACCAAAATGCTTGTGCTCCTTTCCTGAGTGCGTTTTTCTGCCTGCATTTTCCTCAGCCTCACTTGCTATATGGAGATTGCTTGAGCATCAGGCTTCCATTCTTCCTCCAGGAGGGTCCACCTCAGGGGAGAACATGATGTGGAGTCTTGTTAGTTAAACTCCAGTTGTTAGTCCCTTTCCCAGAAGCAGTTCTTGGTGGATTAGCCTTACCAGAGAGCTCATCCCCAAATTGCATATACAGTCAGGATGGAGGGGACACTGGTCATTTGTTCCTTGCCTGTCAGGTTCATCTGCATTTGGACTTTCCTGAGAAGAGCAACACTGAAGATCAGGGGTGGAAGCTGAGGCATGATTTTAGGGGAGGCACTTTGCTAAGGATGAATGCCTCTGTAGTTACTAGAACTGGATTAATTCAATAGATGGATTCTTGGGCTTGATGGCCTCCTACTATTGGACTGGGAATCAAGAGAATTAGGTTCTAGTCCTTACTCTGCCACTCATCTGTAATGCTGTCTTGAGAACATTTCAACTTCTGTAGGTTTTTGCTTCTTACTTTGCAAATCAGGATAATAATACCTGTTTTAGCTTCCTGACAATTTATTACCCTCTCTACCATAGTCATCTCTCCCTGGACAACTGCAAAGCAGGCTCCTAACTGGTTTTACTCTTGCTTCACACAAAGTCCTTTCTCCACAGAACAGCCAGAGTAATCTTTCAGAAATCACTTAGGGGGGAAAAAAAAAAGTAAATACAACTTTGTCATTCTCCTGTTTATGCCCTCCAATGGCTTCCAATTAGATTTAAGACAAAATGCTAGCTTTTGTTATGACTCTTCATAATCTAGCATCTATTTCTGTCTCCATCCTCGCCTTTCCCATGCCTTCCTTGGAATACCATGTTCCAGCCATACTGATAGTCTGTTCTTGGAACACACTAAGCTTTGTTCCTGCCTCAGGACCTTTGCATTACTCTTTCTTCTTTTCCTCTTTCTGGACTGCTTTTCTGCTCCTGGCTGCCTCCTTCTTATCATTCAAGTTTTAGCTCGTTATTTCCCCAGAGAGGCCTTTCCTGATCATCTTATTTAAAGTGCCCCTTCAGCCCTGCCCTTCAGCCCTACCCTCAGCCTCTCTTTATTCCATTAAAATTTGTCTTAGTTTCCTAGGACTACATAACAAAATACCACAAAATGAATGACTTTAAAGAACAGAAATTTATTTTCTCACACTTCTGGAGGCTAGAGGTCCAAATCAGGGTGTCAACTATGTCAATTCCTTGTGGGGGCGCTGAGAGAGAAAATGTTCCATGCTTCTTTTCCAGCTTCTGGTTTCTGCTGGCAATTATTGACATTCCTTTGCTGCTTGTCAGTGTGTTTTCACATAGTGTCTTCCCCCTGTGTGACTCTATTTCCAAGTCTGTCCTCCTTTTTTATAAAACACCAGTCATATAAGATTACGACCCATCCTACTCTGGTATGACCTCATTAACTGATAATATCTTCAAAGAAAGACCCAATTTCCCCAAACAAGATTCACAGGTACAGAGGTTAGGATTCAATATAACTTTTTGGGCATACAATTCAATTCATAATACCCTTTATCACTCTTTGAGATTATATGATTTAGCTATTATTCATTTACCCATTTAATAGGTTTTCCCCCGCTAGAATGCAAGCTCCATCAGGCAAGGCCTATGTTGACCTTCACTACCATGTTTACCAGTCACTAGACACCCAGAGTAGATGTTTATTAATCACGTTTTGAATGTTTTTATTCATTTTACAATACTTATGGGGCTGCTACTCTGTGCTAGGTTCTGCTCTAACCCTGAGAATTAGCAGGGAACAAAACAGACAAAGCTCCTGCCGTCATGGAGCTTATATTCTTTGGGGGCTGGTTTGGGGAGAAATCAGAAGGCATAAGTCGATAAACAAGTAAATTTATGGTAGAACTATATATGTATGTAAGTATATGTAAAAGCTATGGACTAAATAAGCCAGAGTAAGGAGTTTTGGGATGTCAGGGGTGGGGTGGGAGTCAGGGGAAGCCTCACTCACATTTTTTTTTTTTTTCCATCCAATAAAAATTTATTGTTTACTGTGTTCCATGCACTCGGGGAGAAAATCAACCCTAGACTGTCCCTACAAAGGACTTAAATTGAGAGGGCCAAGCAGGAAATAAACAAATATGCATAGTTATTATTACAAATGATGGCCAGGGCTCTGGGGAATGGAGTTTTTAATTCTTGTGGAATCCAAATGTTGGGAATTCATCAAGGTGGAAAATAGACCCACCCAAACTATTGCCCTGAGACAATCCTTGAGCCTCAAACTTCAGCCTAGAAACTGGTCTCCTGAAAGTCACCCTTAAGTCGAATCAGTCCAGCCTAATCAGCAAAGAACGTTTGCCTTGGGCATGGCATTCTCCTGAAGAATTATCTACATGCAGTCAGTTTCAACAAACGGCAACTCCAAAGGTCAGACTAGAAACTAGTTTTTTTTTTTTTTTAAATTCTATTTACTTATTTATTTTGTTGTTGTGATAAATATATGTAACAAATCATTTGCCACATCAACATTTTCACGTGTATAATTCAGTCTCACTTCCATCTGATGAGACACTTTCAGGGAGGGACGGAGCATGCCATGAAGTTGCGGGTGGTGGTAAGAGACTGTTTTGGGCAAAGGTGCTGAAGTGTGCGCTTACCTGGTGTGTTGAAGGAATAGCAAAGAGCCTGGTGTAGCTGCAGCAGGGAGAACAGGGGGAGAGTAGTAGGAAGTGAAGTCAGACAGGTGGGGGAATCAAGTCAGATCAAGTAGTGTCTGGTGGACCGTGTACTGGCTTGAGTATAACTCTGAGTGAGAAGGAAAGCCTGTGGAGGCTTCAGACCAGAAGAGACACACAATCTGTCTTATTTTCTAAAGGAGTCACTGGCCATTGTGTTAGAATAGACTGGGAGAAGGGGAGCAAGGATAAAAATAGAGACACATTTAGGAGACCAGAGTAGGGGTGCACCGATTCTAGGTATAGTTCAAGGTAAAGCAGACAGGACTAGCTGATGGATGGGATGTGGGGTGGGAGAGAAAAGAGACAAAGAGGATCCCCTTGTTTTGGCTTGAGCAATTAGAATAATGGAGTTGCCATCTACTGAGATAGGGGAGGCTGTGGGGAGCGCAGGTTTGAGGGAGAAATCAGACAGCATTTTAAAAAAAGAATTACATCTTCTTAAGGTGATATTGGAACCCCGGTGGCGCGGCGGTTAAGAGCTACGGGTGCTAACCAAAAGTCGGCAGTTCAAATCCACCAGCTGCTCCTTGGAAACTCTATGGGGCAGTTCTACTCTGTCCTGTAGGGTTGCTATGAGTTAGTGTCTACTTGACGGCAACAGTTTTTTTTTTTGATTAGGTGGTATTATTATTAAGGTGATCCAATTGTAGACTTTCAGGGAGCCCTTTAGAGTTCCAGAGGAGCCCTAGTGATGCAGTGGTTAAAGCACTCTGCTGCTAACCGAAAGGTTGGCAATTCAAACCCACCAGCCACTTCACTGGAGAAAGATGTGGCAGTCTGCTTCTGTAAAGATTTACAGCCTTGGAAACCCTATGAGGGCAGTTCTACCCTGTCCTATAGGGTCGCTATGAGTCGGAGTAGACTCAATGCCAATAGGTTAATGGAGTTTAGAGTTCCTCTAGTTCTTCTAATATCCCGTCTTAAAAAATATTCTGAAATATAATAAACATATATTCTAGAGTGTGTGTGTCTTATGGAGTGTATATAAATGGCTAGAGGGCATGTATAAGTCATGCTGATAATTGATAGGAAAACTTAGTATGTGTACTCGCTGGGGTGGCTTTCCCTCCCCACCACCACCTTATATTGAATAGGAGAAGACCAAAGCTCAGAGAGGTGAGGTAGCTTGTTTGAAACCAAATAGCCAGTGAGTAGAAAAATCAGCATTGGAGCCCAGATCTCCGTTCTCTCTGGCTTGTGCCCCTCCCACAATATCACACAATTCTCCACTGTTCATCTGACCACAGGGAACTGGCATCACTTGGAGAGCAAGGATTAGAAACAGGTCAAGCAAAATATATACATACTGAAAAATCATTGTGTCCTCAGAAATATTCAGAACCTCACAAAAGCCAGAGAGAGGGGAAGGGAAGGCAGAGCAAATGTTTACAGTCACAAGACACGATGCACTGAAGCACTTGCTTGTAACCTACCAAAAATCTTGAGCATTTATTTCCTGTTCTTTGTGCCTGTAAAGCAGCAGGAAGAGACAAGCTGTTTCATTAAGAAACCACAGAAAAATGCTTCGGTGATCTGAGGCTGCCTATAACATACGGAGTAAATTCTTTGGATTTAAGATGCAAAAATTCAACAGACTGCCCTTCTCTCTCAGAGTCTCAGCATGGGGGCCGTAGGCCTGAAGGACTGGGTGGCCGAGCTTGACTTGGGGAGTGAATGTGAATCTGCACCTCCTCATCTTCTGTCCCTTCCCCAAACAGAGGGGTTTTTGCCTCACAAAGCTGTGTCAGGTCAATAGAAAAATTGGCAAGTGTAGTACGCTCCTTGGATGTTTCTTACGGTTGAAAGGTGAACAATATAAATGTCTAATTAGAGGAGAAAGATACTTGCACATTTAATCTTGGTGGGGGCTGGGATCACTTGGTCTCATTATCGCTTCTGCTACCTACAGTCTTCCCTGACACTTCTCCTGTTACTTTCCAGCAGCCCTGCCAGTCACTGTACTTGAGCAGCTGAGCCACGGTTCGCTGCGGGCCATCTTTGATAGAGACATGATAGTAGGACCAAAGCCCTGGTTCAAGTTTCTTTTGTACCTTGTGGAGAAAAAGTCACCAGTTCTAATCTGGTCAAGGATCATGATCAGACTTTTGCCAATGCTGGTTGTCTATAGGAAATTCTCTACCTAAAAGACGGACTGAAGGGTTCATGCATGGTAGGCTTCTATAGAAAATGCCAGGCTGTCATCTTCCGGGGTGGCATGATTTTTAAAGCAAATGAGCTGCCAGCATTTTGATGAGTTTCAGCTTCTGAGCTTTTCCTATAGTGTGTGGGAACTTAATAGAGTACTACTCTTGGGATTTGAAAAGCAAATATATGAATACTCAACACTGTTCATAATTCCCAGTCCTGCAGGAGTAAAACACTGGGAAAGAGGTTATTAAAAAAGAAGAAGAAGAAGAAATATAGCTCCAAGGGCAAAACTTTACTAGCAAGAAGTCTTTTTTTGGGGGGTGGGGTGGGGGCCGTTGTCTATCATCTTGGCTAATCACCAACTCTCCCTTTCATTTGAGAGAATAAGCCTGTTTCTTTCAGGGGTTGCGGACTCCGTGGCAGAGTAAAAAAAAGTACAGTTAACATTGGAGAGTTGGTTGTTCTTTGTCATCGAGTCAGTTCTGATTCATAGTGACACTATATGACAGAATAGGACTGCTCCATAGGGTTTCCTTTATGGGAGCCGATTGCTAGGTCTTTTCTCCTGTGGAGCAGCTGGTGGGTTCAAAATGCTGACCTTTCAGTCAGCATCCAAGCACTTAACCATTGCTTCACCAGGGCTCCTTTTGGAGAGTTAACATTTGCTCAAGACTTTACAGCTCAAATAGCAGAACTTGTCCTTTGTATTCAAAACCTTTTTCATTGATTCAAAGAGATTGGTTTCATGCCCAATCACTGCTCAGCCTTTTGTTGAAGGAATCCAGGATGAAGCAGGATGGCAAACTTCAGATGTGGACCCCAAAACCAGTTGCTGTCACGTCGATTCCAATGCATGGCGACCCCATGTGTGTCAGAGTAGAACTGTGCTCCATAGGGTTTTCGATGACTGATTTTTTTGAAAGTAGATCGCTAGGCCTTTCTTCTGAGGCACCTCTGGGTGGACTTGAACAGCCAACCTTTTGGTTAGCAGCTGAGTTCATTAACCTTTTGCACTACCCAGGGACTCCTTCAGATGTGGGCAGTGGGATTTTAAATTCAGATATTAGAAAATGCACTCCTGTGAAGATGAGCTGTTAATGCTGCTGAGAACAGGCCTCAGCACCCACTGATTATTTTTTTCACTCCCTTCCTGGCAAAATAGCATGAAAAACAAAACCACAAACTTGTTGCAAGAATAAAACAACATCATGCAAGACAGGAAAACCCCGTAGCTGAAAGCGAAGCCCCACAGGAAAAGTGCCATGTTGCCTGTTCCCCTCTGCGTGCTAGTGGGAGTTGCACGCAGAGCTCCTCCCCATGCAACCGGCAGGGCCCTCAGCTTCACAGCACTGTAGTCATCATAGCCTGCCATGTTCACAGAACAAGAGCAGCTGGGCTCCCCCACCCACCTAGCCGTCTGTATCAAGGGAGAGTACAGGCTGTGCAGCGTACTGGGAGAAGGCAGATGGCAGGTTGTTCTGTTATGGCAAGGACTGAGCTTTCCTTATGAGCAAAGTGTCTACTTCATGACAGTGGTTGTGCTCCGAGGGACTGTGTGGTTCCTCTTAGCCATTCAGTTTTTTTCTCGGGGCTTCTTGATCTCATAGATCTAAGCTGCATTAAAATATAAGGGATGAGCCACAGGAGTCCTCCTATGGAGAATCAAACCGATGGAAGCATTCTCTCTCCTACTCTCCCCTTTTTGGTCTTTCATGGATCTTAGAGCTTGATTGGAAAATCATTAGAGAAGTAGCAAATGCTATCAAGACTGTAGTGGGCCAAGAGGGAACAGAGTATTAATAAAGGGATAATAATAAGTATGGCTAAGGGTCAAAGCAAGTGGACAGACGTCCAGGACGGGTGGCCAGGAATGTTCTGTACATATGTCACATCCGCTCTTAGGTGGAGGTTGTGACACTGGGTGATATCACTGGATTAGAGTACAACGTTTGGGAACTATTTCTGCTCTGCTCTGCAGGACACGGGCCATCCATTCAGGGCCTCCCACAGGTATATTCTATCCAAACTTCTTGAAATCTCTTTCTGCACTTCTAGGCTCCTTTTATGGGGTGGTGAGGGTGGAAAGTCTCTTAAACCACTCTCTGACTAAGCCTGCAACAAGTAGTTTCTTTTCTAAAGCTCTAAGTGCCTCCCCAAAGCCATTTAACAATTATCTTGTTAATTGGGAGACCTTAGATTTTGTTAATTGGGCTTCAGTATTCTCCATGCCCTTCTCAATTAACCCAATTTCATTTTGAAACAGGGAAATTCCCCAGTGTAGGTAACCCTTTCTAGTGCAGACTTCTAAGCAATGGAGAGATTTTTTTCCTCCCCATTTTTCTAACAAAATAAAGCAAACACACCTGAGAATTGGCCATTGCAAATTAAGCCCATGAAAACTAGCAGGAGCAGAAGTAAGTTTCCCCATTCACTGCAGGGTCTGGTGGTCATGCAAAAAGGACAAATGCATCAGGGTGGTCTGCCCGTGCTGGAGCTGTTCTTCCAGAGCTGAATTCCCATTGTCCCCAAGAAGTGAGCAGGATAAAGAAAGAAGAAAAATAGAAAGAGAAGGAGCCAAACGAGGCCCAAAGCAACTCCAGGCTCAGATGATGAAAGGAAAGAATAACCAAAGTGCTCTTTCGGGTTATAATAAAGGCCCAAGATGGTTTATGTTTAACTATATTCCTTTTTTTTTTTAAAAAAAAAAAACATTCTCTGGTTTGGTTTTCATTTCCCATATTTGGTTCATATCCTCTTTCTGAAAGGCCTTCTTATTTCTTCTGTCCTTTTCCATTTACTTCAGTTTATTTTCACTTTCTAGTTGTTTTCCCTTCTCCCACCTTCTCTAACCCCCACTGCACACATGCGGGATATTGGGAAAATGATTGCCAGAGCCACAGGCTTTCAAACAATTGAGAAATGAAGCTTCTTCCTACAACAATTTTGTTTGACTTTTATCCTTGAGCAGTTTGTTTATTTATTAATAGACATGAGTTCACCCATTGAACATTCATAGAGCAGCTGCTAGGTTCTTGTCACTGTTTAGAATGCTGGGGCTATGGAGGTAAATAAGAGTCAAAGCAGCTTTCTCTCACTGAACATGTTCTCTGACCCAGGCACAGTGCTTAGCATATCCCAGTCTTTTTCTCTGCTGATCCTCACAGCCACACTTAGGAGGAAAGTTCCATTTCCCCCATTTTCAGATCACAGCCATTAAGTGTTGGGACCTCCGTAGGAACCCAGCAATTTGGCTACAGAGCTCCTACTTTTAACCACTTTGCTGTACTGCCTTCCTGCCATAGCAGAGCCTGCAGTCTAGTGGAGTGACTGACAGGTAAAGTGAGGGGTGCTGCATGGAATGTGTGGGGTGCTGTCCTGGGCCATCAGGTACAGTTGGGTAGACTGTACATTGAACAACTCCAGGAAGTGCCATTCTCATTCTGAACCCTTAGAAATGTGCAGTGCTGTACCAGTCAGGAGATAAAAACCGTATAAATAATTTGAACAGGGAAAACTGAATGTAAAGAATTATTAACTAGTAAAAACCAGTCTCTGTGGAGTTGATTCCAACTCATGGCAGCCCTCTCATGTGTGTCAGAACAAAGCTGTGTTCCGTAGGATTTTCAATGGCTGATTTTTCAGAAGTAGATCACCAGGCCTTTCTTCTGAGGCTCCCTTGGGTGGACTCAAACCTCTAACCTTTCCATTAGGAACCAAGCTTGTTAATCATTTGCACCACCAAGGGATTCCCATTAACTAGCAATAGGGGACTAACTACTGAAGGATAAAGAAAACTTTAAGGAGTATGAGAATAGCAGATATAGGGCTCTACTTTGATGGCTACTACCAGGACTGAGGCAGAATACTCAAGGAAGGAGCAGATTTGGAAAAGAGCTCACCCCTCACCTCCCTCCCTACCCTCCCCTGCCAGGGCTGAGCTTCAGCCCCCTTTGGAGAGGGTGTGGTTGTGGCCCACTGGATTGTGGAGGAGTTCCCTGAGGTGACGCAAGCTGGGGTTGGCAAGCCAGAAACTGTTCACTGGGTTATTAGCAAGAAGCTGCCTGGGTGATATCACCTGTGAAACTCCCTGGAGGGGGAGCATCACTGCATAGCCTGCATGTCACTGGCAGAGTGCAACAGCGTCCAGGAAAAAGAAGAAAGCAGACTGGCACCAGGAAGAGAAGCCCCTTCTTCCTGCAGGGTCCCTGTAAGCACTCTTTAGTGACAAAATTTTAATATTATTTCGCTGGGAAAGGAGAAATGTTTACAGGGTCCGGTTTCAGTATCACAAAGCAGGACAAAGAAAGGTAGATTTGGAGCTGAGAGGCAGTCGGCTGAAAACGCGTAAGAGCCCAGCCTGCACAGCTATGCAAGGTGGCCCTGGTTTGGGGAGTGCAGAGGAAGAAATACCTGGAGGTAAAATATGGAGGCTGAGTCAGAATTCTCAAGTCAGAGGTTGCATGGACAGGCTTGAGGGTGCTGGTAATGTTGAGGAGAGGGAAATGTAGGGAGACCAGGAGGCTGAGATAGTTTGGGATCAGGTTGTGAACAGTGTTCTGTGTTGTGGTAGGGAGTATAGATATGGCATAGGTTAGAGATCACAAACTGAGGACCTGAATCCCAGTTGTTTTGAAGTATATAAAAATGTTTTGAGTTTTTGTCAATATATAAAACAGAAACTTCACATAAAAAAACTGGATTTACAGTTTCTGTTAAACATTTGGAAGAGTTGGCAATATTTGGCCCACCTTCCCACAGAGTAACAATCAGCTAGAGCTAAGGAAGTAAGTGGCTTCCTCCTTAGGCAGAGGACACAGTGTTCCAGTTCCCCGCAGTCCTGACCACTCCATTCCACAGTTCCAGCTTCGCTCACTTATGCTCTTCACTGCTTGACTTCTGTAGGTATTTGAGTTACAAACCCTAGTGCGGGTGCTTCTCAAACTTGCATGTGTGTATCCTGGGGGTTCACAGAGGCATGTCAGGAGTTGAGAAGCCACAGGATAAGCATAGTGCATCATCCTGGAGAGTCAGTTTGAGTCTGGGGGATTGGTATGCGGAAATTAAATAATTTAACATGCAAGTGAATGATACTGTTCTCTCTCTTTTTTTTTTTTTTCATTGTACTTTAGGTGAAAGTTTACAGCTCAAGTTAATTTCTCAGACAAAAATATATACACATTTTGTTTTTGTGATATTAGTTGCAATCCCCACAATGTGACAGCACACTCCCCCTTTCTACCCAGGGTTTCTTATGTCCATTCAACCAGTTCCTGTCCTTTCCTTCCTTCTCATCCTGCCTCTGGACAGGAGCCGCCCATTTGGTCTCATGTATCTGATTGAACTAAGAAGCACACTCCTCGTGTGTATTTTTTTTTTTTTTTTTATTGTCCTGTCTAGTCTTTGTCTGAAAAGTGGGCTTCGGGAATGGTTTCAGTTCTGGGTTAACAGAGCATCTGGGGGCCATAGTTTTGGGGGTTCCTCCAGTCTCTGTCAGACCGTTAAGTCTGGTCTTTATATGTGAGATACTGTTTTCTGTATTTAAGTAAACACTGGGGCAGTTTGGAGTAGAAAGCAGTAGATGAAGCCATTATGGAGTGCGATGGTGTAGTTATGGAGTAGACTGTGAGGTCACTCACAAAAAAAGAACTTCAAAGAAATGGCTGCCACTTGGGTACCTCTAGGCATAAGATTTGAGAGAGAACAATTTGAGAAATTCTTAAGTAATGGAGGTAAAATAAAACTTCCTATTCAACGAGAGCTCCGTATTCAGTGATTGCCACCTTCATGTAGTATGTATCCTTTAGTAAAAAAGAAAATGACTTATTAGATGTAGGTCTAGCTCATTCCTGAGTTTATAGTAGGTGCTAACTGAAAACGTATGATGGATATTTTGGACTTCAATTTTTTTTTTTTTCATTGACTAATTTTCAGAAATAAGCCTTTATTCCTAGTCTGTCTTAGCCTGGAAGCTCCGCTGGCACCTATTTAGCATCATACTAACGCAAGCCTCCACTGATAGGCAAGTAGTGGCTGTGCTTGAGGTGCATTGGCCAGAAATCAAACCCGGTCTCCCACATGGAAGGGGAGAATTCTACCACTGAACCACCCCTGCTCCCTGAACGTCTAAGACCTTTAGAAGTTATAAGATCCCTAAGGATGGTAGTCCTTGACATTTGCATGTTCCCAGTCTATATGGTGCTCTACGAAGCTGGCTGAAGAATTAAATGAAGGACTCTCAAGAGTGCTTATCTCATTCTGAGTTAGACTATTTCTTTTAATCACATACATTTTTGCCAGGTTTGATGAAATTGAGTATAAAATGGTATTGAGCCGTTCATTTCTTCTGATATTACCACCTTGTCCTGATTTCTTTCTGAAATCAGAAAGGACATAAGGTATAAAGAAAATATTTTTAGCAATTCTAAAGAATATTTCATTCACATCTCAAATGTAAATTAATACCTTAACAACTCAAATACAAATACAGAGGTGTGAATAGGAAATAGTGTGTCTGAGAAATTTTATTTCCCACAAGCAAACTAACTTCAATGTGCTCATGTATGCTAGACCTCCAGAGCAGGACATCCCTCTGGTAGCAATGTCCAAACCCCAGCTGTGGGTGAAAGGACAGAGGGACCCATCACATTTAAAAGTAGTCTGATGTTGCCTCCAGGAGTTGTCAGAGAGGTTGTATCGTTAGCATTTACCCTTTCATGTTATATGGAGTCAGGTGGCTTATTAAGAGCCAGTGAAATCAATTTGTGGTTGTGGTCTACTTTTTCTTTTCTTTCTTCTGGGAAGAATTAAGGTTCATAGTCCATGGATGGAAGTGACCAGGGGACATTTTAGAGGATAAAATGGCTGCCTGATTTTTGCAACACTGGAGCCTCTGAGCGTCATTCAGTCTCATCGTGAATGCCTTTTCTACAGAGTGACGCGATGGCTGCATCGTCCTCACAGGACCAGGGTGTGGCAAGCATCCCAGAAACAGGTGGGTTTGGTGTTCAGCCTGACAGGTAAAGAGCTTGAAAGTTGTCTCTCCCATCCTCACAATAAGAAAACTGAAAATAGACAACTCTTCTTAGATCCATCAGAGAATCGAGGTCAAAGAGCAAACCACTATCCTGAAAGCTGACAATACAGAGCATCATACCTTACCAGGATCAGAAACCGCAGCTGGACCAGCATAAAGTAAAAATACTTAGAGTTATTTGACTAATTGCTGGAAACTGAGCGTGGGCTAGCTTGAGAGAGAAAAACTTCTGGAGGCCCAACCTTGGTTTGGAGGGGGGCACGTTTTCTTGAGTTTTACCTTTGGAAACCCCACCAGACTTTCACTGTAGTTTGAGAAAAATCCCCTTGTGCTTCTGGCTGGGGTAGGGGAAAAACCGTTTTGGAATATGTGCAGAACATTCTGCTCCCCTTAACAACATTCAGCCCTCAAAGGAAAGTATTTTACCAGAGCCTAACTCATGTGTTGTTGGTTACTGTCAGTTATAACAAAACAAAATGTTGCCCAGGTGTGCACCATCTTCATGTTCGTTGGTATGTTTGATTCCATTGTTTTGGCTATTGTGTAGTCCTTTCCAGCCTACAGGGCTCATCTACCAGCATTATATCAGACAGTATTCTGTTGTGATCCATAAGGTGTTTGTTGCTGATTTTTGGAAACAGATCACCAAGCTTTTCTTCCTAGTCTATTTTAGTCTGTTTCAGTGCTGAAACCTGTCCACCATGGGTGACCCTGCTGGTGTTTGAAATATCGATGGCATAGCTTCCAGCATCATAGCAACATGCAAGCTACCACAGTTTGACAAACTGACGGATGGTGGGGTCCAATGTGGGGGAAGGGAAACCCGAAATCCATATCTTTTCTAGCCTTCCTCACTCATCTAAGGAGTGAAAACTAAAAAAAGAAAGCTGAGAAGCACTTGTGAAGGTCCCAGCACAGAGTCACAGGCTCACTAAAAGACTGAGATCTAGTCATAGTATCATAGAGCCCTTCCCCTTCTCCCACTTCTTCAATCACATCAGTAGGGTTGCTGAATAATAACAGGAATTACAGTTGAAGATAACTGCAAGGTTTAGACACTATTTAAGGAACAGGTGGATAGCTCAGGTGGGGGTCAAGACCTGAGTCATATTACAAACACATCTTGGTGCCTCCTGTGTGCATTGTTGTTGTTAGGTGCTGCCCAGTCAATTTTCTCCCCATAGTTATCCCATGTGACAGAGTAGAACTTCCCCATAGGGTTTTCTTGGCTATAATCTTCATGGGAGCAGATTGCCAAGTCTTTCTCCCGTGGAGTGGTTGGGTGGGTTTTAACTGCCAAACTTTTGGTTAGCAGCCAAGTGCTTACCTGTTCCGCCACCAAGGCTCCTTGCTATGTGCGTTAGCCCTGTTTAAAATGGTAATTTCTTCCTCTGGGTTCTACCACTAAATTTCTGTATGCAAGCAGAGAGGTCTCTGTATCACTCAAGCATCCCCACCATCGGGGTTGGGGAAAATCTCAAGTGGCCAATCTGAAAAATCAGGTACTCTCTCTCTTCCTCCTCGTTTCTTTCTGGCAATTCAACAAGGTATCCTATAAATGCATCATTGGAGCCTTCTTCCATCCCGTAGGAAACAGTGTTAGCATGCTTTAATTGTGAACTTCAGGCTCTACATTTTCCAGAGCCATCATTAAAGATCTGTCACTTGACTGGCTGCAACTTAATTACTCTGTTTTTGGTGGGAGGGAGTACAAAAATGCATTGAGTCAGGGCAAGGGAGACAGATCCTACCCCCCACCTTGGTTCCAGTGTCACACAAGGACTCACGTGCTGCAGAAGGCTGGAGATTTGTTTGTTTTGTTTTTATTCAAAGGTGAAGCAGTGCACTTTGGTATATGTATTTGGGAAATCAGAAACTAGCTCAAACCAGAGAGGGGTGAGGGTCAAGGGCATATGGCTCATGCCTTTACATACTTTATTTTTCTAATTCTACAACAGGATTTTTTTTTTTTTTTTAAATAATACACATGATTTCATGCAGAATTTCTGAGAATAGAGTCTTGTTTTGTCAGCATGATGATGAGATGCCAATTCTTACAGGCCTTGAGGGGACTAAACAAAGCCAAGTGAATAAGGACTAATGAAGCCAAAAGAGGAGAAAACTCCAGCTCTGTGTTATACATATAGATGGGTTTTCACTTGGGTAAGCATTGCCCAAGAGGAAATGGAAGAATTTCTATTATGGAGCGGAGTCTGGATGAAAGGCCATCACAGAACAGACTCTGTACCCAGGGAAGGGCTTGTGGTATATATCCTGGCAGCCTCTAACACTTGTCAGTCTGCCACTCTCAGATCTGGATGCCTCTGCCCTTTCTGGTTGTCCTCCTTTTAGGTAGGGATATATATATATATATATATATATACATATATAATGTTAATTTTGGTGAAAATATACACAGCAGAACATACACCCATTCATCAATTTCTACGTGTATAATTCAATAACATTGGTTACTTTCTTCGTGTTATGTCATCCTTCTCGCTGTCTCTACCCATACTGTTACACCAGCATTGACTTAGACTCACTGTCCCCTAAAATTCAAACTCCATGCTTTAGAGTAACTGTTGATAATTTGATTTCTTATAGATAATTCTTTAAAGAGCACAATGGTCATGGTGAACATTCTTTACTAATTTAGCTAAAAAGGTAGGGCTATTTATTTTTTTTAAACAGCTTTATTGGGATGCAATTGATATACAGTAAACTGCACATATTTAAACTGTATTATTTTGATATGTTTTGACATATGTATATACTCGCCCCGCAATCAAGACATTAAAAGAAAATATGTAAGTAACTTAAATAGAGGTTAAAGACTTTATTCAGCTGATGTCCATCAGGGAACAATTGATGAGCAGGTAACTGAGTCAGAGCGAGTTGGAGTTTTATAGGGGGAGGAGAAGAGAGGGAAACACGTCTTCGTGCGGTGACTCAGGTAGAAGTTTTAGTATGTAACTGCTGCGAAACTAACAGAATGATTGGAAATTGTTCCCTTTCTTCTACTTTTTACTTCGTGTCATTGGCACAATCCCATCCAGAAAACCTTCAGAGCAATTCTCTTGAGAGCTATTTTTGCAAGCCTAGCAGTTTGTTACTTAGTCAAGGTTCACGGAAGGAAGGGAGGTGGCAAAAAAAAGTGGGGTAGGGGATGGGGAGAGGGGAAAAAGAAAGGAGATAAGGGTCAAGAGAAACTGGGGTGTTTCTAGCATGTTTGTCTTAATTATTTTACACAGATAATATTCATTGTACCCACAAGTTTCCTAATGCCCCTTTGTAATTCCTCCCTCCAGCCCTTCACCCCTGAAAGGCCATCCGTGATTCATTTTTTGTCACTATAGATTAGTTTGCACTTTCTAGATTCTTATGTAAATGGAATCCTACAGTATGAACTCTTTTTGTCTATCTTCTTTTTCTCAGCATAATTATTTTGAGATTCATGTTGTTGAGTGTAGCAATAGTTAATTCCTTTTTATAACTGAATAGTACTCCCTTGTATGGTTATATCATAGTTTGCCCATTCACTTGTTGATGGACTTTTGGGTTGTTTCCAGGTTTGGGCTATTACGAATAAGATTGTTATAAATATTCACCTGAAAATCTTTGTATGGATATATGCTTTTGTTTCTTTTGGGTGAAATGCCTAGGAGTGAAATGGATGAATCATATGATTGCCTAGGTAACTGTCAGGGATTGAATTGTGTCCTCCCAAAATATGTGTCAACTTGATTAGGCCATGATTCCCAGTATTGTGTGGTTGTCCTCCATTTTGTGATTGTAATTTTGCTATGTGTTGTGAATCCTAATCTCTGCCTGTGGTTGGTGAGGCAAGATTGAATTATGTTGAAGAGGATTAGGGCGGGATTTTAACACCCTTACTAAGGTCACATCCCTGATCCCAAGTAAAGGTAGTTTTCCTGGGGTGCGACCTGCACCACCTTTTCTTACAAAAGATAAAAAGAAAGGGAAGCCAGCAGAGTAGGGGACCTCATACCCCAAGAAAGAAGCATCAGGAGTGAAGCGTGTCTTTCGGACCCAGGGTTCCTGCACAGAGAAGCTCCTAGTCCGGGAGAAGATTGATGAGAAGGACCTTTCTCCAGAGCCGACGGAGAGAGAAAGCCTTCCCCTGGAGCTGACACTCTGAATTTGGATTCTAGCCTACTAGACTATGAGAAAATAAATTTCTCTTTGTTAAAGCCATCCACTTGTGGTATTTCTGTTACAGCAGCACTAGATGACCAAGACAGTAACAAAGCCAGAGGGTAGGTAATTCTTTAAGCCCGGTTCCTTCCTCAAGAATATATCAGAATGATAGAAAGGAGAGCTTGATTAGAGGGAAATATTAAGGGGAAATATTTAGAAAGGTTTTGGTCCAGTGGAACCAAGTAAAAGATGGATCTTGTGATATATAAATTAAGTGATGGCTAATATATTATTCTAATAGTAATATACATAGTAGTCTGCTATTTAAGGTACTGTAACATATATCTCATTTGCCAAGAAGCTTAGAGGACTGGTGTTCCTAGAAAATAAACTTTCACCCAGTTGGACATCTCTCAACCTTTTTGAAAAAAGATAGAAACACATATGAATGTAATTCCTGATCTTCAACTAGAATTAAGACTTTCTCTTTTAGCCAGTTTTAAAACCTCAGACTGTCTTTGAATAGAATCAATGCCTAGGAAGAAAAATGCTTTTTGGATGAGTTTATTTTATGATTTTTGTGGAATCATCCCATGGAATTTCTGATATCATCAAGGAGCACAAGAGTACGGCAAACACATTGATTACCAGTCAAAGAGTTTTCCTTTAGGACTGAGTCAGCTCTTTGAGAATTGTTAGAAATATGAGATTCTCTCCTCTTCTGTGTTTCATTAGTTGAGAACATTGCCACTTTATTTTCCTTTTGAAAGCTTATGGGCTTCTAGCCTCCGGAACTCAAAATTCAAGGCCTGGAACAAGGCCCTTTAAGGAACAGTTTTTTTCACTCTCTCGTGGCCGTAACTGTGGGATTCCTTCTTATCTCAAAGCCAAATAGCACCACTTTCTGTGGACACTGACTGGCCATCTGGGGCTCTTTTCTAGGAATCATGGTATTTTTAGGTTCTTTTATCATACAATATAAGGGTAGCTTTGAAGACTTTTCAATTTTAAGAAATTTCAGAGCTGAATGAGAGTAGATTGGTATACATTACAGTATCAGGAACATACCAGGTACTCAGTGAATATTTATTATATGTAATTATATGACAATAAATAGCTTATGAAAAAAGATTTGTTGTATTAAAGATACACTGTAGGCTAGAGAGCTCGACTGCTAACCAAAAGGTCAGCAGTTCGAATCCACCAACTAACTGCTCCTTGGAAGCCCTATGGGGCAGTTCTACTTTGCCCTGTAGGGTTGCTTTGAGTCAGAATTAACTTGACAGCAATGACTTTCGGTTTGGTAGGCCAGACAGCCAACTGGAAAGATCTGATCATAAAATAATTAAGAAATTATATTATCATTTGAGATAATTATTATAATTCCAACATGCATTAACACCTTTAAACATATCATTCACATGGCAATCTATATTAGGGGATTGGTATTTAAATATGAAATACAGATTTGGTGTTTGTGCTATTGGGATGGAGTCTATATTACAATTTGTAGCTTACTATTACAGAAATGAAATATCAGCAAACTTTGCCTTGTTATCTTCCAATCATTCCAATATTCTAGGATCCAGAGGCACCTACATTTTCATTGTCTTCCTGACGCAGACTGTTGTGTGGGCTTGCGACACACATCCTAGTGTCTCTGTGCTTCCCTTCTTCTCCTCACGTGTGGGAAGAAGAATCACAGTGTCTTTCCTGAGTGTGCCTTAGGGTAAAAGAGTGGACATTTGTTTTTCATTTCGGCTTAAGGACAAGCGTTCTTTCTCCCCTTGGCAGTTGCCAGAATTGTGTATATCAGCTAAACGAGCTTGTCTCTTTGTAAAGTGGTATCCTGCCTATGTGGTTTGCTGCCATGCTGAGGTGAAGCCCTCTTTGTCTGTCACCTGCCCTCTGCCAAGGTTAGGAACCTTCAGCTATTCAGCTGATTTTGTTGCCTATTCGAGGCAAACCCACCCCCCACCCGCCCCCCACCTCCTTTTCCCCTGTGGAGCTCCTCTGCCTTTGGATTCACATCAAAGAGGCAGGACTCTCCGGTGCTCACACGCCACACTTGCCAGCTGGAACTGGGGTTCTGCGAGCCCTGCTGTCAGGCTGCTGACAGACACACAGCTGGCTCCTTCTAAGTATTCTTCTTCTGTTGAAAAAGATGGTCATCTACAGTCTTTGAAACAATAAAGAAGAGGAAACAAACAGCGACAAGGCGGTCGAATTATGCAGAATTATTCCCAGGCCAAGATTCTGCCCATAAACTCAAAGGAAAACGGTTGATTAAAATAACCTGACTTTTGTTTTTCTTAATCATTATTATTCTTATTTTCAGAGAAAATAGTGAGGATGTTTTGTGGGGGAAAGCAGAGGGAAGAAGTATAGACTCTACATTAAAAACGACAGCAAACAAATAAAAAATAAACAGAAAATAAGGCTTCCTTGTGTGACCAGACTTCGAGCAGGTTTTCTGGTCTGGCCTGGGTGTGAAGGCTTGAGTTTGGGTGAAGGAAGGAAGTACACTTTGCAGAGAGGATTATGGGCTTTGCAGTTAGAGCTCTGCCACTTACAGCTGTTGACATTAAATAAGTGACTTCATTTTCTAATCCTGTTTTCTCATATCTCTTACTATTGGAATGGTAATCATATCTTCCTCAGAGGGTAGATAGGTCCCTGGGTGGTGCAAACGGTAAATGTTTGACAACTGACTGAAGGGTTGGCGATTTTAACCCATCCACAGGCACTTTGGAAGAAAGGCCTGGCAATCTCCTTCCAAAAGGTCTCAGCCTTGAGAACCCCACTTCTACTCTGTATTCATGGGGTCACCATAAGTCAGAATTAACTCGATGGCAACTAACAACAGCATAGGTTGGTTGGTGGGAGGACTGAATGAGACACTGGATAAAGTGTTTGGCTCCATGACTGTCACTCAATAAATGCCCAATTAATCACCACTTTTTCTAGTTTTTTCATTCTATGTTTTAGGCAGCTTTGGAAAGACTCAGGCTTAGTTCTCTTTTTATGCAGGTCTCCTCTCTCCTGAAAAGCGTTCAGTGAATTTGAGTGTGGAGTGTGTAATGTCTACGATGGTGATCTTGATGATGATGATGATGTTGTGCAGGGACATTCCACAGTGAGGACCAATGTGCCTGTTGGCCTTTACGGCAGCTCTAACTAAGCAGGTATGTAGCAGGCAGATCCTCAGCTGCATTCCGCCCTCCCACCAGTGCTGTGAGGAAGATACTGTAACTACCTTCACTTTACAGATGATGAAACTGAGAGTTAGAAAATGAAGTAACTGATTTAATGTTGCCTAGCTAGAAGAGGAGAGCTCTGTCTGTCTGCCAAGCCCACACCGCTCTGCAAAGAGAAGAAGGAACCCTGTTCAGGTAAATGGTCTGAACTCCAGCCTTCACACCAGGCCTGTGGTTGTTCTGGATGACTTGGAGCCAACAAATCACCTCACTATGAGAACGGCCTGTGAGGAAACAAGAATGGCATAGAGCATTTCTCAGGAGTCTTTGCAAAGCCAGTGGTCAGTTTTGATCTATGTGGATGCTAACTCACCATTCAGAACTAAAGTCTTCTGGAGTCTATTTTCCTCAGTTTCTTTAATTCATATTTGTGTTCTCAAGGTTTAGTAGGGATCACTGACTTTCTGGTGTTTGAATCGTAAAATACTCAGACAGAAGTTTTAGAAAAGTGTGGCAAACTTTCGGAGATTTGAAATTTCTGTTATAGTTGTGGTTAAAAACATGTTAACTACCTGTTTTAAAAACTGATGAGTTTGTGGTATAAATGTCAGTGAGGCAAATTCTTCTGAAAGATCTGATTTTATGAAAAATAAATGTTTATTAAGCTTCTACTGGGGGCTGAGTTTGTAACATTTGTCACATAGTGTGCTCCATTTAAATTTTTACATCGCTAAAATATAAGTTCCTAGAAGACCCAGGAACGCAACATCTTGAGTCCTCTGTGCCTTCCTGGATGCCTAGCATGTGGTAGCCCTGCATTCACTTAATGATCACATGAAGGAGTTATTCCTGTTTACACACTGAAAAACAAATGTAAGGATAATGTCTCTAATGCTAGGGAGCATCTCCATCAATTAATTAGTCAATAAAAACACAGATTTCTTACAGGCAGGGGAAGCTCCAGGATACCTACATAGGAGGGGTTTAGAGGGGGCACTAGTTTCAAGGGAGGGCTTCAGGACAGGTCTTAAAACTCTCGTAGTACAGTAAACACAAGGTTTTTGCTTTTATTGTGTTTTTATTTGGAGTGGCTTTGGAGGTGCCGCTCTGCTGCTAACTGAAAGGTCAGAGGTTCAAACCCACCAGCTACTCCATGGAAGAAAGATGTGGCAATTCTGCTTCCATAAAGATTTACAGCCTTGGAAACCTCATGGGGCAGCTCTACTCTGTCCTATAGGGTGGCTGAGTCAGGATCGACTGGTCATCAATGGGTTTATGGTTGGAGGTGCTGATAGAGATAATGGAGGAGAGGAGATAAAGCTCTTCCAACCACTTTTTGGTGCATGATTATACATAAACTTCAGGAAGAAATACTCCCAGAAGCAGATAATGCTACATGGGTATACACTTCACTTGCCTCCAGTAGTCTGCGGTAACATTAGAGTAGAGGGGCCACAGAAGGGGTTAGCTATCCCCTGCTTCTTGACTTGAGTTGTAAAAAGACAGTTATTTTCCTTTGGTGAAGGAGTCAAAGGTTCTGGCAGTGGTAGCAGAATGACTACAGGCTGTAGACCCTTAGAGAGACTAGAAAAGGACTTCTGACCTAAGAATTGAGAGGGTTATCGATGATAAGGGTAGCTATAATCACTGAGTGCTAAGGACTTTTTAGATGCCTCATTTAATCCTATGAGTTAGGTGCTATTATTTCTACTGCATGGATGAGGAAATTGAGGCTTATACAGGGTACAGCACTTGCCCAAAGTCACACAAGTAATAATGGTGAAATAAGCATTCAACCCAGGGAGCGTCTTGCTCCTGAATTGCTGTTTGTGGTTGCTTAGCATTTGAATGGCCACATCACAAAGAAACAGTCTCCTTAGGGAATGGGGCTCATCTAGAGGCTGGATTGTGTGAGTGAGAGTTGAGGGCTAGTCTGGAGAATTTTGTCACATTTTGATGTTTTCTAGGAGTATCTGTTTTGTTTTTCTGTCCTTTTAATCACAAGATTGATTTTTAAAAGGATGATCAAGGGGCAGAGAAGCTAGTGTGAGCCTTGGTTAACCTTATCAATGAAGGACTACAACTGTTTGAATAAGTGGTTCCCAGAATTCAATGTGCAAAATAATTCACCTGGGAGGCTTGTTAAAGTGCAAATCCTCATTTTCTTCCCCCAGAGATTCTGATTCGGTACATATAACCCACTGCCGTGGAGTTCATTACAACTCATAGTGACCCTATAGGACAGAGTAGAACTGCCTTGTAGAGTTTCCTAGGCTGTAAAACTTTACAGAAGCAGACTGCCCCATCTTTCTCCCGTGGTGTGGCTGGTGGGTTTGAACTGCTGACTTTTTTATTAGCAGCTGAGGGCTTCAACCACTGTGCCACCAGGGCTACTTCAGTAAATATAACAACAACTACAATAAAAAAACCAAACCTGTTGTCATTGAGTTGATTCCGACTCATAGCGACCCTGTAGAACAGAGTAGACCTGCTCCATAGGGTTTCCAAGGAGTAGCTGGTGGATTTCAACTGCCTACATTTGGCTAGCAGCTGTAGCTCAACATAGCTCTTAATCACTGCACCACCAAGGCTCCTCAGTAGATATAGGGATCTAGAAATCTGCACTATTAACAAGATCCCCCCAGGTGATTCTGAAGCCCGTGAGCCACACTTAATGAGGCCTTAACAACAGCACCACCTACTGGCAGTGTTCTCTAATTGCAGGGAAAGAGAAGATTGTCAGGAGAAATTAAATGGCTTCCTAGGGGCTGAGCTGGTAATCCTGACCTCTAAAGAGACAATAATGTCTTCGCAGTAAACTGTTGAGTTGTTGTGGTGAGTATGATGTAATGTCTCTTCAGACCTCAGAATTCTACCAGACGTTTGCCAGATGATGTAGGATTATTAATTTCTTGCTTAGGTTAATTAACAAACAAATCTAACTGCTTAAAAATATATGGATTTTCCTTTGCTTCTGAGCCTAAAATACAGATACAAGTGAAAATCCTTTTAAAGATCCAGAGATTTCTTTGTTTAGTGTGAGGTGAACCAAGATGTGTTTAAGTATTCTGTCTCCACTTGTGTAAGGTTTGCATCAACTAGAGGTTTTCCGGTCTGCTGGAAGGCACTATACCTCTTAAAACAAGAAGGGACAACTCCAAAAACAGCACACCACCATGTAAGAAATTCCAAAAAAAAAAAAACAAAAATAACTCTGGCCCCAGAAGATATTTTTGTTTTTGAAGTTTGTGTTATAATAAAAGCCTTCCTACCAGATAGGATGAACACGCCAGTTGCCAGTTGACTGACCTGATCATTTATTTATCTTTGCTGTCCAGACAAGAAGTGTCATTGGCTCAAAGATTCAGTCCCTTGGCAAAGAGCTGACCAGGGCCCAAGAGAACACCGTCAGTAGCTGCTATTACTAATTTAGCTGGCTGTCCTGCATTGTATTTAAAGATCACCACCACTCAGCAGAGTGCCGTGGTATTATAAAACACTCAGAAGAGAGGGGAGCTGCTTGCAAGGGCTTAACAGGAATCGGAGCTTTCAGTCATATTGTGTTACAAAGATATAAGAAACTGCTCTAGCATTTGAAAGTAGGATGTAGCATAATTACATGCAATTAACTAAGGACTCCTTGGGCAGCAGCCCAACGTGAGACTTTATCTCACAGGGCTGCAGAGAAGGGAAGAGAAGGAGGGAGAGACTTTATTCTAGCTGTGTTAGGGAAAAAGTATCAAAGTTTGAGGCTGACTGAAGTACATCATGTATACTGAGAAATGAAAAGCAGTTCAAAGAATACAGACGTTTTTTACTTTTTGATTTGAATTGTCTATTTGAAGCAGTCATTTTCCAGCTATTTAGTACTATATTAGGGAGCCTTGGTGGCGCAGTGGTTAAGCGTTCTGCAGCTAACCGAAAGGTTGGCAGTTCAAATCCACCAGCTGCTCCTTGGAAACCCTAGAGGGATGTTCTATTCTGTCCTATAGGGTCACAATGAGTTGGAATCGACTCAAAGGCAATGGTGGACGGGTTTATGGGGATGCAACAGATAAGCGCTCTGCTGCTAACAGAAAGATCTGTGTTTTGAACCTACCCAGGGGCTCCAAAGGAGGAAAAGACCAGGCAATCTGCTTCTATAAGGATTACAGCCTAGAAAACCCTATGCTAAAATCCACTGCCATCGAGGCAATTCTGACTTGTAATGACCCCATAGGGTTTCCAAGGCTGTAAATCTCTATGGAAGCAGACTGCCACATCTTTCTCCCGTGGAGCCACTGGTGGTTTTGAACCACCAACCTTTCGGTGGTGGGCACCTATAGGGTCACTGTGAGTCGGAATCAACTTGACAGCACCCAGCAACAGTAACAATGCTATATTATTTGTCCACAGGATATTTTTTTCCTTCTCCGTGTCCCTTTCGAGAGCTGGAGAGAATGTTAAATGAAAGGCAGAGTGGGAATGGAATTGAGGCAAGCCACCAAGCCAGTTAGCAAACTTGAAAATGAGAATCCACTCTTCTGTACAGAACAAAACAAAAACAACAATTTAGATATTGATTTCATAAAATCTTTGTATGACAGGACTAGTTGATAAGTTTGGAAATAACTCCTGGCTGTGAATATGCTGGTTAATGCCTTTTCTTACCTTTTTTTTTTTTCCTGCTTGTTCAGTGTGAATATTATCTTTATAAAGAAACCAACACACGTCTTTGATACATATGCTGAATTCAGTTAAAATGCAAGAATTCATCTAGAAATCTATGATTTCCCTTCTGTTTTTTCCTTAGCTTGGTTTAACTGTGCTTTGGATGACAACAGAAATGTCCTGTTGGGCTAGGGGGAAAATGTTTCTTAAGACAGAATACCTTCGTATAACTTTGAGGATTTAGATGTTTGTGTGTAGAATGGTTTCTATTAACCATAGAGGGATTATTTCAGAAAAAAATATTTCAGGGGAAGAATGTGGATAGAATTATGAGTAAAGAATTATACAAGAGTGAGAAAAGAATTATGTAGCCCTTCGGGAAATTGGGTTACCAGCTCTGACATAACAAATCTGAGAGACACTTCTTTCATTATTCTTTCTAATGTTTTTAAAGTTGAAAAATATTATCTAAGTATTGACAGTTGTTTAAGGGCTGCTTAGGAAAGTGATTTTTTTTTTCTGGTTTTATTATGGACTAGTTAATTGACCTTGAAAAGGCCATTAACTTTCATCTCCCTACATTCATAGAGGTTGAAAACAGTGTATTTGTACCTTTTATTTATGCCCATGGAAGCAGCAGTCAAGAAATCAAAACAATGTATTACACTGGGCAAATCTACTGCAAAAGACCTCTTTAAATGTTAAAAAGCAAAGATGTCACTTTGAGGACTAAAGTGAGTCTGACCCAAGCCATGGTATTTTCAGTCACCTCATATGCATGCAAAAGTTGGATAATGAATAAGGAAGACAGAAGAGGAATCGATACATTTGAATTATGGTGCTGGTGAAGAATATTGAATATACCATAGACTGCCAGAAAAACGAACAAATCTGTCTTGGAAGAAATACAGCCAGAATGCTTCTTTGAAGTAAGGATGGTGAGACTTCGTCTCACATACGTTGCACATATTATCAGGAGGGACCAGACCCTGGAGAAGGACATCATGCTTGGTAAAGCAGAGGGTCAGTGAAAATAGGAAGACCCTCGATGAGATGGACTTGACACAGTGGCTGCAACAACAGGCTCAAACATAACAACGATTGTGAGGATGACGCAGGACCAGATGGTGTTTTGTTCTATGGTACATAGGGTCACTATGAGTCAGAACCAATGCAATGGCACCTAACAACAACGGCAACATTCTGCCATTTTAAATTGAATCAAGAATATTTCTTTTATTTTTATTTTGTGCAAAGATCTATAAATGCTCAAAGAATATACTTTGCATTCACATATATTGCAGGAAATAATCCCATAAGAAGCTCTGAGGAAAACTTCACAAAAATGCCAAGATAGTAAAGGATTGGCCTAAAAATCCAAGACATAAATAGCTTTGCCACACAGCATAAGGTTTCATATAGCGCTCACTGGAATTTTGTTTTCAGCCAGTATATGCCATCTTTATCCATTATTGGGCTGCTAGGAGAGTATCTTTGAGTCAAAGCCATCCCAGGCACAAGCCTCCATCTTTCGTGTCTCCTTTCATCTTAAAGGACCGTGTTTTCTCTTTGCTTAATGACTCTTGAGACTCTGGCCTTTGGCTCTGCTACCACGCATCTCTCCCCCGTCCCTTGCGCTCTGAGCGAATGTGAGACTCTTCACTCACTAGGAGCGGTCAACATCTATATTCTGTAGGTCACAGGATCCTGCAGGGCTTTCCCTCTGACCGATTCTGTGCAGCTGAAAAGGTGCTGGATGAGCTTATGTAGGTAGTGGGGCTGCAATGTCGTAAAGAAATTATTTTATTTTTGCGGTAAAATACACAAACATAAAATTAACCATCTGAAACTGTACAATTCAATGGCATGTAGAAGGTTCACAATGTTGTGTAATCACCAACACTGTTTCTAAAACATTTTGATCACCCCAAAAGGAAACCGCATATCCTTTAAGCAGTTGTATCCACCCCATCCTCAGCTACTGGCAACCACTAATCTACTTTCTGTCTCTATGGATTTGCCTTTTCTAGATTTCATATAAATGGAATCATGCCTTATGTGACCTTTGTGTGGCTTCTTTCACTTAGCTTAATGTTTTTAAGGTTCCTCCACACTGTAGCATGTATCAGGACTCCATTCGTTTTTATAGAGGAACAACGTTCCTCTGTATAAATTTTGTTTATCCATTCATCAATGGATGGACATTTTGGTTATTTCCACTTTTTGGCTATTGTGAAAAGCACTGCTATGATCATCAGTGTACAAATTTTTATTTGAAAAAGGTGTTATTGTACCTCGTTCCAGTTAATATCTGCTATCCGTAGACATCAGTATTTTTGTTACTGACATCTTGGCATATATGTCAGTAGTATCACTCGTGTTCTTGCTTCAGAGCCCTGTGGAAGTTATTCTGCTGGAAGCCACAAAAAAGTCTCCAGTTTCTGATTGCCTAGATGCGTGTATTTGCTTTAGAAATAGGATATTCAATAGCATTTTCACAAAAACCCTTCAAATTTTTGAAATAGTTAGAAGGATTGCATATGATTTTACTTTAATTTCTATGCAGTTTACACCTGCCTGCAGAGCTATGGGACATACCAGTAGACTCTTTGACAAGTTAAGGATCCTAACTTGTAACCCCATGGGTGGATTAACCAGTAAGCAAGGTACACACAGGCTTGCTTGTGTTTACTTACTAATCTGTGATGCACAATTTCACCTGGGTTTCACGACATCAAACCTATGTGAAATGGTTTACTACACATTAAAAATTAAACACAAGTAAGCCCGTGCATACCTTGCTTATTGGGTAATCTGTCCCTGGTTGAAGTGTACAAGTACTCCTCTTATATTGTCATTTCTGTTTATTTTTCTCCCCATCCTTCCTACCAAACACATTTAGGTATGAAGGTAGGATATGAGTCACCAGTAGAGTTTCTGAAAACAGGGTGATACTTGTAAAGTAAGCCTGTCAGAAGGGAGAAAGAGACTAAACAACATTCCAGTTTTATGAATAAGATAGATCTCCTACCTTACAGACTTTATAGTAAGATCTCTTTACCTTACTTATTTCCTTTCCTGAAGGAGGGCAATGATACCTCAGAGGAACTAGTACTTACAGGGTGTCTATCATTAGTTATAGAGTGCAGTTCTACTCTTAACACATACGAGGTCGCCGTGAGTCAGAATTGACTTGATGGCAACATTTTTTTTTTTTTTTTAACCATGAGTTAGGCCCATGACCTGGCAACTTTAAATGTTAGAAAAATTATCTCATTTAGACCTCCCAGCAACCTAGGGATAATCTCTATTATAAGATTTATAATCTCTGTCTTACAGGTCAGGACACTTCGGTTTAGAGAGTTTGATTGAATTCTTAAAATCACATAGGAAGTGGTCTAGATCTGCTTGATTCCAAAGACAAAGTTCTTTTCACTACATCCTGCTGATGAAGGAAAAGAGGTGGGGAATGAGAACCACTTCTATAGCTAGTCAATAATGGGGAGAATACAGCATCAGGGAAATCCATAAAATTCAAAGTCCATTGGAAGAGCTAGGGAAGGTAGTTGTGGAGCCCTGAAGGCTGACAACTTCAGCTCCCCATAGCAACTCTTTTGTTTCTGATCTATAGAAACGTTTATCTTGGTTTTTTTTTTTTTTAATTTTATTTATTTTGTTGTTGTTGAGGACATACACAGCAAAACATACACCAATTCAACAGTTTCTACATGTACAATTCAGCGACATTGATTGCATTCTTCAAGTTGTGCAACCATTTTCACCTTCCTTTTCTGAGTTGTTCCTCCCCCAATAACATAAACTCGCAGTCCCCTAAGTTTCCTATCTAATCTTTCATGTTGATGTTGTCACTTTGATCCCATATAGATAGATCTTGAAAGAGGACAGTGCTTAAGGTAGACAGTTTTACTAGTTAAGGTATACTATCATTTGGTTTTAAGAAGATGTCAGGGAACATTTTTGGTTTAAGATTTAAAGACTATCATAGGGCAATAGTTTCAGGGGTTCATCTAGCTTCCATGGCTCCAGAAAGTCTGGAGTCCATGAGAATTTGAAATTCTGTTCTACATTATCTCCCTTTTGAGCAGGAGTTTTCTATAGAATCTTTGATCAAAATGTTTAGTAATGGTAGCTAGGCACCATTCACTTCTTCTGGTCTGACGGCAAAGGATGCTGTTGTTCATGGTGGTAATTAGCCGTACATTCCATATCCTTCTCCTATTCCTGACTCTCCTTCTTCTTCTGTTGCTTCAGGCAAATAGAGGCCAATTGTTGTGCCTTGGATCACTGCTTGTGAGCTTTTAAGACCCCAGGCACTCCACAGGTGAACTTCAAAGTAGAACAGAAACACTAAACACGTTATTAGGCCAATTAACTGGGATGTCCCTGGTTATCTTGTTTTGAGGGTGGCTATTTTTATTTTTTAAATTGAGGTACACCTTACATATAGTAAAATGCAGAGATCTTAACTGTATAGTCAGTGGGTTTTGACAAATGCACGCACATCTATCAAGCTACAGAACCTCTATCAAGATACTGAACATTTCCATCTCTCCAGAAAGTTCTGTCATATCCCTTTCCAGTCAGTCCTCACACTCCCAGAGATAGCCACTGCTCTGATGTCTATTACCTTAGATTAGTTTGGGTTCTGTCTTTTTAATCTTTACTTTTATATTTTATCTATCACTACTTTGTATTTGGAGAAAAGGGGCCTCAAATGGTACATTTGACTGGAGGTCTCCGTTTTTGTTCTCCTGACTTCCAGTCTTTTAGTAAGTTATTTTAAAAATTTCCCTTGAAATACATTATTTTATTATAGGTTACAAACAACTTTCTTTTATATTTCCCTCCTTCTCTCCCTCCTTCCCGTCCTCCTTTCCTTTGTGTTTTTTCTTTTTTTGAAATACAAAACAAACACTTGTTCTCTGTGTATTTTAAGTTTACACATTATAGGTCAAAGTTTGTTATGGCAACAGAACCAGTGGGTAAGATTTTCTAGCCTAGCAGAAAGTGTACTTTTTGATGAAATGTTATTTGTGCTGGATATAGCTTGCAATCAGTTCAAACACCAAGTTTCCAGTAGAACAAAAGAGAAGCCATGCTGTAGAAGGAACGCTGGACTGGAACCAGGGGCTTGGACTGGTATTTAGTTCTCCTTCTATTGAGAACCATTGTGTGGGCCTGAAAGAAGTCACTGCACCCCTCTGGGCCTGCGTCTTCCTACCTGTGACATGAGAGCTTTAGGTTTAAAATCTCTCTGTATTCTCTCCCATTCCTAAGAGCCTTCTTTGATTCTTTATATTGGCTGAAATGGATTCACCTGGACTTCTTAATTTTCAGGGCCTTTTTCTTTCTTTATGTCCTCCCTTCTTTCTTTCCCTCTTGTCTTCCTTTTCTCCCTCTTTTTCTTCTTTTTTTTCCATCTTTACTTTTATTTTGTTTTCTTAGGGTCTATTATTTTCTAGTGGAGTCCTTGGGTGGTGCAAACAGTTAATGCACTTGACTGCTAACTGAAAGTTTGAAGGTCTGAGTCCGCCCAGAGGTGCCTCAGAAGAAAGGCCCGGTGATCTACCTCTGAGAAATCAGCCCCTGAAAATCCTGTGGAACACAGTTCTGCTCTGACACACATGAAATCTCCATGAATCAGAATTGACTCTGTGACAACTGGTATTATTTTATAGTAGGGGATCAGAGGATCAGGAGTATTAAGTGATTTTTCTAAGGTCTCATAGTTAGTGGCTTAATAACCTGATTGCATGTTTAGGACTGTGCCTCTCTTTCTTTCATGGCATGTGCTCATAATTTCTCTCTTGCTTTGTCCCAGGCTAGTGATTCTTTCTGTAGACAGCATGAAGCCTCAAAAACAAAAGATAGTTACAGATGATCGGATTGTGTTTTTATTCTACAACACAGGAAGGGTAAGAGAGGAATTGTTGATGAGGTTGGTACCATGGCTCCTCACTCTAGAAAATGGGGAAGGATCATGCTTGGGCAGCCTAAGAGAATGCTAGAAACATTTTGCTCCTATAAGATACAGGAATGTGAGTGAAGTGTTTAATAGTCAGAATTTAATTATTGAAGGTTCTGAGAATCAGCAACCCCATGGCCACCCAAACCTGCATTCCAATCTCTGCTCCACGCACTAACTGAATGACTTTGAGAAAATAACTTCACCAACCTCTGAGGGCCTGAGTTGCTCAGAAGGTGATGATCTGTTAAGTGTTGATGATAATAATTAATAATATAGGACCTGCCTCAAGGCAAGGAAATGGGATCTTCGAGGCCCCTCTGGACTCTACATTCTAAGATTCAGTTTTATAACTGAAAAGTAACCTTGAACAGACGTTGCGAAAACTGAAAAGCTTGAGGCACCATGTGCCTCAAAGATTAATAAAACAAGTGGCTGGAACCAGGGTTTCATCACTCTGAGCTGAAAAATGATAGCTTCGTACTAAAAGGCAATTTCTCCCCTTCCCCTTCTTGCTCTATATATTATTGCATGGTATTTATAATTACAAGTGAATTAATCTTTTTTTTTTTAATAGTCAGTTTTCCTGAGTGTTGCTTGGACCTCTAAATGCAGGGCTCCAGTTCCCTGCAAAGTTTCCCCAGCAGTAGGTGTGGGAGTCATTGTTTATCCCTCTTCCCCTGCTCTATCTCCCTGCTGCTGGGCATGGCCCCTTAACTGGGCAGGCACTGTCTTCTGGGCACCACTTCTCTTACAGATATTGCTGTGTCACTAGGCGCCGTAGTCCCTGTGGCATTGCTGCTGTGGTGCTACAGTCCCTGGTCTAAAAGCTGGACCATCCCATGCTCTCTGAAAAAGTAAAGGAGAGCCCTCCCTCCCTGTCTGGTATCGCCCACTTGCAGAGGTCTTCTACATGGCACTGCTGGTGCCTTGATAGTTCACAGAAATTTTAGTGAGATAGCAGGTTTAATTTTCTTCGTATTTTGTTTTTTTAGTTCCCAAATAGAATCTGGGCTGTGTGTTTTAAAGAGGAAGTAAGGAGGCTGGGCCGGGAGATGACAAAGCTGAATGATAAACTCTGTGATAGACTCAGACGCTGGCTTAGGCTTTGTTTTTTTTTTAAGATTTTATTGTGTTTTAGGTGAACGTTTACAGCACAAATCAGTTTCTCATTCAAAAATTTATACACAAATTGTTTTGTGACATTGGTTGCAATCCCCACAATGAGACAGCACTTCCCCCTGTCCCTTTCTACCCCAGATTCTCTGTGTCCATTTGTCCAGTTTTCCTGTCCCTTCTTGCCTTTCGTCTTTGTTTTTTGGGCAGGTGTTAGCCCATTTGGTCTCGTATACTTGACTGAGCTAAGAAGCACGTTCGTCACATGTATTATTGTTTGTTTTATAGGACTCTCTAACCTTTGGCTGAAAGGTGAGTTCGGGAGTGGCTTTGGTTCTGAGTTAGCAGGGTGTCTGGGGGCCATAGTCTTGGGGGTTTCTCCAGTCTCTGTCACGCCAGTAAATGTTTTTTTGTGAATTTGAATTTTGTTCTACATTTTTCTCCTGCTCTGTCGGGAACCTTCTATTGTGATCCCTTTCAGAGCAGTCAGTGGTGGTAGCTGGGCACCATTTAGTTCTGGGCTCTGGCTGGTGGAGGCTGTGGTTCATGTGGTCCATTAGTCCTTTGGATGAATATTTTCCTTGTGTCTTTGTTTTTCTTCATTCTCCTTTGGTCTGAACATGGTAGGACCAATAGATATATGTTAGATGGTCTATTGAAAGCTTTTAAGACCCCAGACACTATTCACCAAAGTAGGATGTAGAACTTTTTCTTTCTGAACTATGTTATACCAATTGACGTAGATGTCCCCCAAGACCATGGTCCCCAACCCTCAGCCCCAGTAACTCGGTCCCTCAAGGTGTTTGGATGTGTCTGGGAAGCTTTTATGGCTTTCCCTCGGTCAGGTTATGCTGACTTCCCCATATTGTGTGTTGTCTTTCTCTTCAGAAAAGTTAACACTTGTCTACTATCTAGTTAGTGATTTCCCCTCTCCTTCCCTCCCTCATAACCATCAAAGACTGTTTTTTTCCTGTGTGTAAATCTTTTCTTGAATTTTTATAATAGTGGTCTCATATGATATTTGCCCTTTTGTGATTAACTTATTTCACTCAGCATAATGCCTGCAGATTCATCCATGTTGTGAGATGTTTTGTGGATTCACCCTTGTTTTTAATCTTTGTGTAGTATTCCATTGTGTATATGTACTATAATTTGTTTATCCATTCATCTGTTGATGGACACTTAGGTTGTTTCCATCTTTTTGCTATTGTGAATAATACTGCAATAAACATGGGTGTGCATATGTCTATTTGTGTGACGGCTCTTATTTCTCTAGGATATATTCTTAGGAAGGGGATTGCTGGATCGTATGGTATTTCTATTTCTAGCTTTTTAAGAAGCTGCCATATCATTTTCCATAGTGGTTGTACCATTTTATGTTCCTGCCAGCAGTGCATGAGTTCCAGTCTCCCTGCAACCTCTCCAGAATTTGTGATTTTCTGTTTTTTTGGCTAGTGCCTGCAATGTTGGGGTGAAATGGTATCTCATTAGAGTTTTGATTTGCATTTCTCTAACAGCTAATGATCATGAGCATTTCCCCATGTGTCTGTTAGCTGCCTGAATGTCTTCTTTGGTGAAGTGTCTGTTCATATCCTTTGCCCATTTTTTAATTGGATTGTTTGTCTTTTTGTTACATAGGTGTTAAAGTGTTCTATAGATTTTAGAGATTAGACCCTTGTCGAATATGTTGTAGCCAAAAATCTTTTTTTCCCAGTTCTTAGTTCTCTTTTTACTCTTTTGGTGAAGCCTTTTGATGAGCATTAAGTGTTTAATTTTCAGGAGCTCCCAGTTATCTAGTTTCTTTTCTGGTGTTTGTGCATTGTTAGTTATGGTTTGTATTTATGCCATGTATTAGGAGTCCTGCCTAGCTTTGTCACTATTTTTCTTTCCATGATCTTTACCATTTTCGGTTTTATATTTTGGTCTTTGATCCACTTTGAGTTAGTTTTTGTGTATGGTATGAAGTATGGGTCCTGTTTCATTTTTTTACAGATGGAGTTTTGCTAGCACCATTTGTTAAAAAGACTGTTTTTTCCCCATTTAATGGACTTTGGTCCTTTGTCAAAGATCAGCTGACCATAGGTGGATGGATTTGCATCTGGGTTCTTGATTCTTTTTCATTGATCTATGTGTCTGTTGTAGTACCAGTACCAGGCTGTTTTGACTACCATGTCTGTATAGTAGATTCTGAGGTCAGGTAGTGTGAGGCCTCCTACTTTGTTCTTTTTCTTCAATAATATTTTGCTTATTTGGGGCCTCTTTGCTTTCCATATAAAGTTGGTGATTAGTTTTTCCATCTTGTTAAAGAATATTGTTTGTAGTTGGATCTGGATTGCATCATATCTGTAGATTGCTTTGGATAGAATTGACATTTTCACAGTGTTGAGTCTTTGTATCCATGAGCATGGTATGTTTTTCCATTAATGTAGGTCTCTAGGTTTCTTGTAATAGTGTTTTGTAGTTTTCTTTGTATAGCTTCTTTATGTCCCTGGTTAGATTTATTCCTAAGTATTTTACTTTTTTAGGGGCTATTATAAATGGTGTTGTTTTCCTGATTTCCTTTTCAAAGTTGTCTTTGTTGGTGTATAGGAATCCAACTGATTTTTGCATGTTTATCTTGTATCCTCCTACTCTGCTGAATCTTTCTATTGGTTCCAGTCATTTTCTGGTGGAATCTTTGGTGTTCTGTATGTATAGGATCACATCATCTGTGAATAGGGATAGTTTCTTTTCCAATTTGGATGCTGTTTATTTCTTTTTCTTGCTTTATCACTCTAGCTAGGACTTCTAGTACAATGTTAAATAGGAGTGATGATAAAGGACATCCTTGTTCCTGTTCTCAGGGGAAATACTTTACTGGCTGTTAGTTTTGTATAGATGCCCTTTATTATGTGAGGAATTTCCCTTCTAATCTTATTGAGAGTTTTTATCAGGAATGTGTGTTGGACTTTATCTAATGCCTTTTCTGCATCTATTGAGGTGATCATGTGATTCTTTTATTATGTTGTATTTATGTGGTGGATTAAGTTGATTGATTTTCTAATGTTGAACCATCCTTGCATACCTGGTGTGAATCCTACTTGGTTGTAGTGTATTATTATTATTTTTAATATGATGCTTAATTCTATTGGCTAGAATTTTGTTGAGGATTTTTGCATCTATATTCATGAGAGATATTGGTCTGTGATTTTCTTTTTTCGTGGTGTGTTTGCCTGGCTTTGGTATCAGGGTTATGCTGGCTTCAGAGAATGTGTTTGGGAGTATTCTTTCCTTTTCTATGCTCTGAGATAGTTTGAGTAGTACTGGTGTGAACTCTTCTCTGAATGTTTGGTAGAATTCTCCAGTGAAGCTGTCCAGTCCAGGGCTTTTTTTTTTGGTTGTTGGGAGTTTATTTTTTTTACTACCTCTTCAATCTTTTCTCTTGTTATGGCTCTGTTCAGATTTTCTATCTCAGTTTGCATGAGTTTAGGAAGTTAATTTGTTTCTAGAAATTAGTCCATTTCCTCTAGGTACTCAAATTTGTTGGAGTACAATTCTCATAATATTCTGTTAAAATCCTTTTTATTTCAGTTGGGTCTGTTGTAATGTCCCTCATTTCATTTCTTTATTTGGGCTATTTGCTTCCTCTCCTGTTTTTCTTCTGTCAGTTTAGCCAGCGATTTGTCAATTTTATTGATCTTTTCAAAGAACCAACTTTTGATCTTGTTGATTCTTTCTGTTGTTTTTCTGTTCTCTATTTCATTTATTTCTACTCTAATCTTTACTCTTTTTTTCTCTTCTTTTACTATTCTCTTTCTATGTGTTTCAGTTGTAGGGCTAGCATTTTGGTTTTGGCCCATTCTTCTTTTTTGATGTGTGAGTTTATTGCTATAAATTGACCTCTGAGCACTGCCTTTGGTGTGTCCCAAAGGTTTTGGTATGATGTGTTTTCATTCTCGGAATTTTTTTATTCCCTCTTTAATTTCTTCTATTGCTCAGTTTTTGTTTTTTAGCAAAGTGTTATTCAGTTTCCTTGTATTTGATTTTTTTCCCGTGATCTTCCTGTTATTGATTTATACTTTTATGGCATTGGGATCAGAGAGAATGCTTTGTATTTTTTCCATGTTTTGGATTTCATTGAGGGCTACTTTGTGGCCTAAAATATGGTCTATTCTGGAGAACATTCCTTGTGCATTGCAGAAGAACGTATACTTTGCTGCTGTTGAGTGTGAAGCTTTGTTCTTGAGGCAAGCAGTTTGTGATTCAGGGTGACCAACCTTTTTTCCAGGACCAAGGGGTTTCCTGGGACTTTAGTCCTAAAACTGGGGCTGTCCTAGCCCACCCAAAGTGGTTGGTCACCCTGTGAGCTCCTTTAGCCAGAGTTCTAGCTAACTAACCCTGCTGAAGTGTTCCTCAGAGTCCCAGGCACTTAGTCATCTCTGAACCTCAGCAGTGCATACAGTTTACACTCAAATTAGGACTACTGCTTTCTGTTTACATTGATTTTAGGGTAGAATGAATAAATAACATCTGATTTCTTTATTTTCCCATATTCAAAGAGAACCACTGCACCTGATGCACTACCCAAAAGAAGTACTCCTATTGATTAGGTATATCAGTCAGAAGTCATGGCAAAGTGCTAAGAACTAAGAACCTCAACAAATATTTATTAAGTGTCTGTCAGGACCCTAGGAGTCCTTGGGTGGTACAATCAGTTAAGCATTCAACTACTAACTGAAAGATTGGCCGTTCAAATCCACCCAGTGGTGCCTCATAAGAAAGGCCTGGCAGTTTGCTCCCCAAAATCCACAGCCTTGAAAACCCTATGGAGCACAGTTCTACTCTGCACACATGAGGTAACTATGAGTCAGAATCCACTCGATGGCAACTGTTTTTTCTTTTTTTGGTTATCAGGACCCTACCCAGGCCCAGGCCTCCTCAGGACATACCAGCTGTCTTTTTCCTAATAGAGGTGAACTGTGCTTTACTCTTTCTATACTCTTTCCTTGAAAGATACCTGCCCTCCCCCCCTGAACACACACACACACACACACACACACACACAGAGACAAGCACACACATACACATGGGGATTGTCTGCTTTTCCATTACTATATTAAAATTTGGTAATATTATTATAAGTAATACCACCCAAAGTGGCAGTTTACAGAGATCAATAAGCTTCTCAGTTTTGCCTTTTTCTTTTAAACAGTGTGAAAGTAATTTAGCCTGCTGTTAATTGCAGTCTATTTAATTACAATGCATGCAGCTGTAAAAGCAAGTTCTAACACAGGCTGCAATTAAAGCATCATGTCAAAGAGCCACTGAGGTGTCTATGATCATAGAATTAAAGGATGGACGGAACCTCAGAGGTCATTTGGTTCATTTTCCTGTTGTGCGGATGTCACTGCCCATTTATATAGTGCTGTTGTGATCTAGGAACATTACATTGATGACTTCACTTTATCTGCCCTACAAGCAGTCCTGAAGGGAAGCACTATTATTCCTGTTTGTAGGGGAGTTAATGATGCTCAGAGAAAATAAATGACTTTTCCCAAGTTTTCACAGTTCCTAAGTGGTATAGGATGAACTGAACCCAGATCTACTTGGCCTGGACACCTACACTCTCACCACCATATAATATCAGCAGCCCTCCTTTCAGTGGCAAAGAACCTGCAACTCAGAAAGTGATTTGCACAAGGCTTGATTATAGAATTTGAGATCTGGAAAAGGCCCTGGGGTTATGAAGCTCAACTTGCTTATTTTATGAGTAAAGAAACAGAGATTCAGAGACACTGGGATGAGCTCAAGGTCCTTTGGGGGTGGTGAAGCCAGGACTCACCTGGCCGTGTGCCACGGCTTTGAACCAGTTCTTCCCAGCTCAGTAATGGCTGAGGAAGCAACACTGGAACAGACCCGAATTTTTTAAATTTGAGTGAACTGGAACTGTAACTGGAACAGGAAAAATTATGGGTCGAAGCCCTGTTAGAAACTTAATCTCCCTCCTAGAAAAAAGGGCAGCGCATGCGTTGCATAGCAACCACATCTCTTGCCCATTGTATTTTGCGCAGAGCCCAAAACAGCAGTGCCCCGCTCAAAGATGGTGGCTGACTGTTCCGCTTTGAATGTGTGACTCTCCTCAGTCCTGGCAGTAATCCAATTTCACACTTCAGGCTCCTGAAAGGGGTCAGTACGCCTCTTCCAAGTCTCCTATTCCAAGGTTTCAGCCTGTAATTTTTCCTATTCCAGTTATGGTTCCAAATCACCCCAATTTAAAAAATTCGAGTCTGTTCTGGTTTTGCTTTGTCAGCCATGACTGAGCAGGTTTGAACTGGTTCAAAACCCTGCCATGGGCTGTAGAGCACACAGGCGCTCAGGCGTCATTCCTTCTGCTCTCTGGACACCTTACCTTTCAGAACCCACTTCTGGGTGATTATTGCACTGGACAGGCTGATGCCTAGAGCTTCTGTTTTCTCTAAGAAAGGAAGAGGAATAAGTGAAAGAGAGTAGGAGTTCTTCTATAATTCTACTGTTTGAGCATTTGCCTCCAAAATCTAAGCAAAATGTGGTCATTCCTCACCCACCAGTGCAGCACGGTGGTGACTTGAAAGCCGTAGACACCAACACTGTAGGGTGGAACCTCAGGCTGCATCAGCTGAGAGCTATGAGATGCTTCACAAAATTGGATGTAATTCTAAATTTGTGAGAGTGGAGTTTTGTTTGTGAATATGCTTTGTTTGCTGGTATTTCTCACATTTTAGCATGCAAGAACATGGAGAGCCTGTTAGTTCTCAGATTCCTATGCCCCACCCCTAAAGATTCAGATTCAGGGGGCCTGAGGTGGGCCTGAGAATTCCCATTTCTCATAAGAGCCTGGGTGATGCTGCTGATGCCTGCTTGCAGACTACACTTCGAGAAGTGCTGCATTAACACCCTTACGAATAGCCATCAGTTCTCAACATAGGACCTGACTCAGGACTCCGACTAACCTGAACCTTTGAACATGGCCATGCTTCATTAAGGTTTTTAGTTTTCAGCAAAATATAAGTTATACAGATAGAACTAAGGATTTTTACCCTAGTCTACCTGTTGCCAATTTATTTTTCCATTGTAAACAACAAATGATTCCACCGTGTGTTATTATGCATAATTTTCGTTATGTGATGTGACAAATCAAGTCTTCTGAAATATGACAGTTGCCCAGTAGAGTAATGCTTAATAGTAACATCATTATTTGACACAGTGGATACTGTAGTTTTCACCCCAACCCACGTGTCTATGGTGTTTCCATTGTTCTTTGTGGAATCCTGTGTCTTTCATACCAGGTTCAGTTGTAAGCTCAACTCCTCACTTGTGGCTTCAGTCTCTCTCATCTACCTCTCCCTTGGTTTGAGTAACACTAAAAGTCACAGGCAGAGTGATGTTTACATGGATTCATTCCCTTTTTCAGTGGCTATTCACTGATTAGAAGCTGTACTATCCTGGAAGCGTAACTAAGAAAAACCCCATTAAAGAACAACTAATTGATCAAAGGAACCAAAGGCTGAAGTGAGGAATCACCTTTTAAACTGTAACTCCTCCTCCATTTAATTTACAGGAGCACTGCCAAACATTTAGAGTGTAAAAACCTTTGAGGGGAAGGAAGCGGTATGTTGTTTTCCCTACACCTCTAGAGATAATTGTCCATGCTGATTTGTGATTTATTTCTTTCACTGAAGCTTAGAGGGAAGGAATGCATTCAATAAAACAGAAAACCCAAACATAACATGTGCATTTAATTACTCCAATGAGATGAAGCTGCATGAAAAGCCCTCTTGACAGCTTTTGTGATGAAATTTAATGAACAATCCAGTAAATTTTGGAAAGTTTATTTGCAAAATTTACCATGAAAGAGTACATTTCTTTGAGGACGGAAAAAGATCTGTTTTGCCAGCAGAAAAGCTCATGGTACTTTACAATGGGAAAAGGTACATGAAGAAAGTTGTGAGGAGGGCTTCATTCTGAACTTGTTTATATTGTTCTGTCTCCTGTGCGCATGCCCCCCATCCCTCTCACCTCCTCTCTCCTCTGTTCTCTTGAATTATTCCACTCAGTTTCTAGTTGTGCTTCTCTCACCTCAAAAGAAAGAAAAGAGAGAAAAGAACCCTTCCTCCTTTGTAGTCTGTTATTTTGGGAGGTATTTGAGCCGGTCTTAAAATCTTATTTTATTTAAGTGGTTTTTCATCCAAATGTTTTCTCTTACCTAATTTTGGTCACGACTTTGCAGTGCCCTTTCGTGGAATGAAAACGAAAATAGATGCTGGTGTCACTGAGAATGTGGTTTGCTTCCCAAAATTCCCTAATTGTCCTTAATCTAGTTCTCTTTTCTGTCAGAGAACTATAGCTGCTCATGCTGTTGAGAAAGATTTCTTTTCTGCTTCTGATAGATTTTCCCTTATTGCATTGATCCCAGACTATCTAGTTATGGCTAAGTGTCCTGGGATTATGATGCCTGAACATAAATGGTCCTTAAATAACTACGTTTTCTTCTGCCAATATACTATCTTGTATTCTTTTTTTCTCTTTGAAAATTATATAAAAATATTTTCACATTTTTCATGGCTATGCTAAAATCCATTGAACCGATGAATCACACTTCATTTAAGCATTACTCAGTGCTGGATATTTAAAAGTTTTCTTTCGTGTATGTAATAACTTCTTCTACTTGTGCATTATTTAATCAGGAAATATTCCCAAAAGTGACGTGATGGGGTCAAAGGACACAAGTATTGAAACAGTTTGTCAAACATATATTCCAATGTATGAAGACAGTTTCACCACGAAGTTGCCAGAACTTAGTATTATTGTTATTTTTTTGCACTCTTAATTGGTATAAAATGGTGCCTCTTGTTTTTTAATTTGAATTTCTTTCAGAACTAGTAAGGTAATACATTTTCTAATATATTTATTTACCATTTGTATCTATCACTTAAAAAATGCCACTTTGTGTTGGTAAATACTAGTTCAAGGAATACTGAATTCATTGGACCAATTCTAACCAGGGGAAGGAATAGGAAGGTGGGAAAGAGGAAGGCAGTGAGGGAGGGAAGGACACAAGTGAGAGTTTGTGTTCTAACAATAGTCCTTGGCAGTGCTTGACCTTGCTCAAATTTGGGCCTATCCAACAAAACCTGCCCCAATTTAAAATTAGACTACCATAGGGGACAGTCCAAATATACAGGCTTTAGGAACCAAAGCCTTCTGTTTAACTATTCTTTGCTTCTTTGTTATGAATGTGTTTAGTGTTACCATATGCTCTTCTCCCTTTGAGATGGGCATTTTGCTATGTGTATAATGCTTTGAGACTATTAATTACTCTGTATGAAATAAGTAGTATGATTGTATTCTCTTCTCAGACGATTCCAGTTCTTTATGAGACCTGGGTTTTAGTTTTGTTAATTTTTAAACAGATGTACGTGCAGTGGTAGGAAACTTAGCTATGATGAGCTTTTGTGATAACTCAGCTCTCTGGGGTCTGCATAATTTGGGGAAGACATTTGTCATTGGTGACACTCCTAGAAGAGTTGATCCTGCTGCATGGCTTCTGCTCTGCTCGGGAGAATTCAGTATCTCCAAGGCAATTTTTATGGCGAATGCTAATGGGAATCTATAGACTCATAAGAGAGGAGCAGTCTATTTTGCTGCCTCTAAGTAGGACATCCAGCAGGTAGGTTTGCTCAATCATTTGTTCAATCATTCATTAGTTCATGCATGAATCCATCTCATGTTTATTGAAACACTGCAATGCCAGGCACCCTGCTAGGAACTTCAGTTCAGGTCTACTGCTGATTTTCTGATGTCTGTCAAGCCATTGTTCAAAAAGTAGTGAACTTTTTTCTAGCAAATGAACTTTGGCTAATCCAACACCCCACTCCCTCAACACAGACAGGCCAATAAGGTTTTTGAGCAAATAAAACACTAGGAGAAAGACATGAGACTTCAAGATTTGAACATGGAGAAGATGGAGATCTCATCAGAAATTGTCGTGGATTGAACTGTGTCCCCCCAAAATATGTATCAACTTGCCTAGGCCATGATTCCCAGTATTGTGTGATTGTCCTCCTTTTTGTCATCTGATGTAATTTTCCTGTGTGTTGTAAATTCTAACCTCTATGATGTTAACAAGGCAGGATTAGAGGCAGTTATGTTAATGAGATTATGTTAAAGAGGATTAGGGTGGGATGCAAAACCCTTACTCAGGTCACAGCCCTGATGGATGTAAGGGGAGTTTCTTTAGGGTGTGGCCTGCATCACCTTTTATCTTACAAGAGATAAAAAGAGAGAAACGAGCAGAGAGAGGAGGACTTCATTACTACCAAGCAAGAAGAACCAGGAGCAGAGCGTGTCCTTTGGACCTGGGGTCCCTGTGCTAAGAAGCTGCTACACTAGGGGAAGATTGATGACAAGGACCTTCCTCCAGAGCCAACAGAGAGAGAAACCCTTCCCCTGGAGCTGGCACCCTGAATTCGGGCTTCTAGCCTCCTAATATGAGAGAATAAATTTCTGTTTGTTAAAGCCATCCACTTGTAGTATTTCTGTTACAGCAGCACTAGATAACTAAGACAGAAATATAATCAGAACAATAAAGGGTAAGAATTTAATATTGTCCAAATACCAAGTGCTTTATACTGTTGTGAGAATTAGAGAGGATGACAAATACAGAACAACTAATGATCTGATTCGCATGTTCTGTGGGTCACTGCTATGTTGAGTGAATTGTAGAACAAAAAAAGTTGAGAAGCTAGTCAGAGTCTGTTGGAGTGTTCAAAAGAATGGTGGTGGTGGCTTAGGCCAGGCTATGGAGATGGAAAGAAGTGGACAGAGTCCAGACATATTCTGGAAGTTGAAATGACTGCTAAAATGAAATGATGTGGAGGATGAGGAAAAGGGAAGAATGAAGGTTGACTTCTGGGTCTTAATTTGAGTGTTACCATTTATTGAGTCAGGGAAGACTGGAATGGGGAAATGCTGGGGTGGTGGACAAGGTTGTGAGTCTCACTCTCTTTCTTTATATATACACTGTTATGGATTGAATTGTGTCCCCCTAAAATGTGCGTCAACTTAGCCAGTCCATGATGCCCAGTATTGTGTGATTGTCCATGATTTTGTCATCTGATGTGATTTTCCTATGTGTTGTAAATCTTACCTCTATGATGTTAATGAGGTGGGATTAATGGCAGTTATGTTAATGAGGCAGGACTCAATCTACATAATTAGGTTGTGTCTTAAGTCCAACTCGTTTGACATACAAAAGAGGAAAGCGAGCAGAGAGACGGGGACCTCATACCACCAAGAAACAAGAGCCAGGAGAATAGCGAGTCCTTTGGACCAGGGGTCCCTAAGCTGAGAAGCTCCTCAACTTGGGAAGATTGATGACAAGGATCTTCCCCCAGAGCTGACACAGAGAGAAAGCCTTCTCCTGGAGCTGTCACCCTGAATTTGGACTTCTAGCCTCCTAGACTGTGAAAGAATAAATTTCTCTTCATTCAAACTGGTCACCTGTGGTATTTCTATTATAACAACACTTGATAACTAAGACATATTCCATCGAGTCAATTCCAATTCATACAGCTACGTGTTACAGAGAAGAGCTGCTCCATAAGATTTTCTTGGCTATATTCTTTATGCAAGCAGATCATCAGGTCTTTCTTCCATGGTGCCACTGGGTATGTTCAAACCACCAACTGTTAGGTTAGCAAATTGTAAACTGCTTGCACCACCCAATATATATACACATGTATTTATATATGTGTATACAGGGAAAGGGGATATTCTGGGACCACCATTTTGAGAAATCTGGTGTATAGATGTCTCTGGACAAGTAGGAAGAAATAAATGTTTTACTTAAGTGTGTGGCATCTTCTGCATTGTTCCCTAGTTGAATATTATATGAGTTAGATTCTGAAATATTTCCACCTCCTTAAAAAGTATGTGATTTTATTTAGGCATGATAGAAAGCCACAAAAAGGTGAAAGAATTGTATTGTAAACTTTTCTACCACCTGGAATTTTCTATTCAATTGTTGTAATGATAAGAATCATAGCTAACTTTCACGTAGCACTTACTATGTGCCAGGCACTGTTCTGGGCACTTTACATATATTATCTCAGAGCAGTCTTATCAAGTGGGTTCTCTTACTGTTTCTATTTTTCAAATAGGGAAATTGAAACTTTAGGAGGATAAGTATTTGTCTAAGGTCATACAGATAGTAAAAGGTAAAGCTCAGATTTGAACCCTGGCCATCTGGTTTCAGAATCCGTGCTTTCAACCAGTACGTTACACAGCACAGAAGAAAATGCCATAAGAATTAAGATTGCTTTTCCATCTTGAATGCTTAGTTTTAATAAAAGCATACTGACTTTCTTGGCCTTTAAGTATATGTTAATCTCTGTTTCTCTAGGGCCTGACATTAATGGATGCTATTATGCATATTCCCGAGAGAAAGATGATAAACAAATTAGGAAGGTATCCTGTTTTTTTTGTGTATGTATATACATACGTGTGTGTATACACATAGGCACACACACAAGCATGCATGATCACACACATAACCAAAACTAAACCCATTGCCCTTGAGTTAATTCTGACTCACAGTAGTCCTATAGGACAGAGTAGAACTGCCCTGTAGGGTTTCCAAAGAGGAGCTGGTGGATTTGAACTGCTAACCTTTCAGTTACCAGCCTGAGCTCTTAACCACTGTGCCACCAGGGCTCCATATCACATACCAAAAAAACCAACCACATTGCCATCGAGTCGATTCTGACTCATAGCGACCCTACAGGACAGAGCAGAACTGCTCCACAGGGTTTCCAAGGAGTGCCTGGTGGATTAGAACTGCCGACCTTTTGGTTAGCAGCTGTAGTTCTTAACCACTTTGCCGCCAGGGTTTCCCCATATCACATAGGCATCTAAGTTAATGGAATATGGGTATTGGAGCTCAGATACCATCTTTTTACAAGAAACAGCTTCAGAAGTGTTAGGTGACTCCACACAACCCATTAGTAGCAGAAGTAACACTGGAACTGAGTTTCACAATTCCTAGGCCACTCACATTTTTCTTTCTTGTGTGTGCGTCTCCTCCGTCCCCCTCCAAGGATGCACCTTCATGATCATTCAGCATGGGCAATTTGGAGAAGAAGTAATGACTGTAAACAGTCATTCATTTAAAAACAGTCATAGATCCTCCAGAGTTAGCAATGGAGAGGGCAGAAGGACTCTAAGAATCCCTCTTATTCCCTAAGACTTGTCATCCTTCTGAAGAACTTCAGTTAATTATTTCTGCCACTGTCTCTAGGTGGCACTGTTTCCCCTTTAACACTGCTCTGAATAAGAACACATAGTTTTCTTACAAACATTCAAAGTTAGGGGAATAAGAAAAAGGAACAAAGAGTGTAATTTAGTTATACATTTTCTAAATTATGAGATTTGGCTTGTTATCTGCAATTTACAGACCCAGTCTCCGCTGGTTCTTGTCCAGATGCCACTTGTCTTGTTGCCAGGCTCCAGAACCTGGGAGTTCTAAACTAAAGGAACAGAGATAGTAGCATATGTCCCTCTTAGGAGAAGTAGAGGAGATATGCTTAGGTTGAAGGAATCCAGAAGGAATCACGTTTAGACTGTAGGGTATGTGGGGAGCAGGTGTGTGGGGATCTTAAAGGCAATAATGTAGATTTACTGTTTCAAATCCTAAACCCCAGAGAGTTAAAAGAAGGACAACAAGAGGGTAGGTGGCCAAGTGGAAGATTCATGCAACAGAAACAAGAAATGCTTGGGACCCAGAAGAATGTGGCTATGAAGGGAAAGATCATAGGGAAGTCAGTGAGAACCTGGCTATGCAGAATAAATGGATTGCAAAGCATTTATCATGACTTCTAGTTTTGAGTCTGTCAGTAGAAAGGAGATGAAAGATGGATCACAGTGAATATCCCCTCGAAGTGGGAGATTTTTTGGGGAAAGAGCAACCCCAGGAAGAGTTGTTTAAGCTGTGTCTTGGAAATCAACAGAACTGGGAGGATCTGGTGCTGGAGAATGTATTGACTATTGAATGATTTTTAGTAAGAAGGAAAGGAGAAGCTTGAATAGGGAAAAAGTTCTTGAATTTTGTCATTGCATGCATAAAGTGTTATACTTTCCCCTCCAATAGTGCAATCTTCACAATATTGCCCATAAAGTGAAGCAACAGTCTTTCCTTCAAGCTATGCTTCTTGGGGTGAGTTTATAGATAACACAAATAAAATACTGATGTGTGTTCAGCTTTTTGTTTGTGTTTTTCAAGCAGGAAATGCTTTTTTCTTTTTCTTTTGCCCGAAGAGGTTTACAGTCTGTCCTCATTGAAGGATGCTTGCCTGTTAAGAGAATGATGCTGCAGAGGGCTCAGAGGAGAGAGACAGGGAGCTACAGCATCTCCAGTCAGAGCCAGCATCTTGCAGAGTTTGTTGAGGAAAGCTAAGCCTCAGCAAAAATCAGTGACTCAATGACTGTATGCTGGACAAGTATAAGCAAAGACCAAGACTTAACTATAGAGGCTTTGAAATAATAAGGGAGTTAGTTCCCTGGAGATATGAATAAGACAATGTTGTATTCCCAGAAGAAGATCCAGACAGACCAGCACAGGGACTGTTCTCTTAGGTCAGGGCAGACCTGGCAGCAATTTCACAGGGCTGAACGTGGAAATTAGAAATCATGACTATATATATATTTTTTTTAATTGATATAATTAAATGAAGTTTACATTTCAAGTTAGTCTCCCATACAGAATTTTTTTTGTTTTAACATACATTGTTATGAGACCCCAACCATTCATCCCATTCTGTGACAGCACACTCCTCCCCTCTGCCCTGATTCCCCATGAACATTCAACCAGCTCCTAACTCTCTCTGCCTTCCCCCTCTCACCTCTGGACAGAAGCCGCCCCTTCGGTCTCTTATATCTACTTGTCTAAGAGGCACATTCTTCACGAGTATCACTTTTTGTCCCACAGTCCAGTCCAATCCCTGTCTGAAGAGATGGCCTCGGAAATTGTTTTAGTTCTGGGGTGATGGAGAGACCAGGGGTCATGCCTTCCGGGGCGCCTCCAGTCT
>NW_004443983.1:7193146-7232915 GCF_000243295.1 Trichechus manatus latirostris
CAGATATTTGCCCTGTTGTACTGTGGTAGTGAGGGCTAACGCTGTTGAGATGGGTCCCCTCAAGTCTATACAGGGGTGTATGGCACTCAGAGTCTGCGGACCCCTGATTTCTATGGCCAGCAAAGGAGTTGTGCTGACCCTGTGTTCCTGGCCTAGAGGAGCCAGCAGCTTATTTGTTCCCTCTCCAAGGACAGGGGAATGGGTCAGGGCGCCTTTTGGGATCTATTTCCAGCCCAGTGGACTCCCGGTGCAGAGCGGGGAGGGAGGCAGTAAAAGGAAGAGAGGTTTTTCCCAAACCCGGTGGAGAGTGCGGAGGTAAGAGGTAAAAGGGAAAGAGGTTTTTCCCAAATGGGCTTTTTTTTTTTTTTTTTTTAACTTGCCGCGATAGGGTGTGCGCATGTACTTATCCTAGCCTCTTGGGAGCTGCTCTTCACTGGTTTGGAGTGTCCAAGCAGAATCTCTGCTGCTGGGTCTTTCTCAATGTGGAAACTGCTTCTAGAGCATGCACAGCACAGCTGTTTGCCTGCTTCACCACGGCCGGGCATGGCAGTGCCTCTGCTGTGTCACCGCCGCGTCTCTAGCTCTCCTCACCTCTTCCAAACAATCTTCGTCTCTGGTATGTCTCAGATGGATTTCTTAACCTTGCCTTGTTCAGGGCTGCCAGATGTTCACATAGAATCAAATCACTTGTTTTTCCAGGTCTTTGTTGTAAGAGGGATATAGGAAGCGTCTAACTAGTCCGCCATGTTGAACACGCCTCTCCGAACTTATGACTATATTTTTTTTAAAGAACTTTTTTAAATGGAAAATTTCAATCATCTATAAAAATAGACTAGTATACCCACAATTCAACTTAATAATGATCAAGTCATGGCTAACTTTGTTTCATTTGTATTCTCTTTCCTCATATTATTTTTTGAAGTGTATCCCAGACATCGTATTATTTTCTCTGTAAATATTTCAGTATAATATATCAAATATATAGTCATCATTCAAATTTCTAACTGTATTATAAATGTCATTTTGTTTTGTTTTGTTTAAACCGTAATGTACACTGATTGGGTTTGGTTATATATCTTTTGGCCTTTTTTTGTTTATTCTTTGCAATTTATTTGTGGAAGACAACTGTATACTTTTAAGTTGTTTGGATATAAGCAGACCACTGTAGCAGAGTCTAGCTAGAGAGTCACAAAATCTATTTTCTTTTCCTCCTAGGCATACAACTAAACCACATCTCCTAGTCTTCCTTGTACTTAGGTGTGGCCAAGTGATTGAGTTCTGGCCAATGCATTTTGACTCATAGTGACCCTATAGAACAGAGTAGAGCTGCCCCATAGAGTTTCCAAGGAGCACCTGGTAGATTTGAACTGCTGATCCTTTGGTTAGCAGCCAAATGCTTAACCACTGCACCACCAGGGCTCCATACAGATAGCAGGCTGAGTAAATACCACCTGGTTATTGGTAAAGATTCCGGTGTCCAGTGTGGGTAAAATACACAGCCTTACTCTTCAATTGCCTTTATAGAACACCATTTTAACTGGGCTAACATCCATTAATAATCGGAATGTGGAATGTATGAAGTATAAATCTAGGAAAATTGGAAATCGTCAAAAATGAAATAGAACACATAAACATCAATATCCTAGGCATTAGTGAGCTGAAATGAACTGATATGGGCCATTTTGAATTTGACAATCATATAGTCTACTATGCTGGGAATGACAACTTGAAGAGGAACGGCATTGCATTCAGTGTCAAAAAGAACATTTCAAGATCTATCCTGAAGTATAATGCTGTCAGTGATAAGATAGTATCCGTATGCCTACAAGGAAGACCAGTTAATACAACTATTATTCAAATTTATGCACCAACCACTAAGGCCAAAGATGAAGACACTGAAGATTTTTACCAACTTCTGCAGTCCGAAATTGATTGAACTTGTAATCAGGATGCGTTGATAGTTACTAGCGATTGGAATGCAAAAGTTGGAAACAAACAAGAAGGATTGGTAGCTGGAAAATATGTCCTTGGTGGTAGAAATGATGCCAGAGATTAAATGATAGAATTTTGCAAGGCTAACGACTTCTTCATTGCAAATATCTTTTTTCACCAACATAAATGGCGACTATACACGTGGACTCACCAGATGGAATACACAGGAATCAAATTGACTACATCTGTGGAGAGAGACAATGGAAAAGCTCAATATCATCAGTTAGAACAAGGCTAGGGGCCGACTGTGGAACAGACCATCAATTGCTCGTATGCAAGTTCAAGCTGAAACTGAAGAAAATTAGAACAAGTCCATGAGAGCCAAAGTACGACCTTGAGTATATCCCACCTGAATTTAGAGACCATCTCAAGAATAGATTTGATGCTTTGAACACTAATGACCGAAGACCAGACGGGTTGTGGAATGACATCAAGGACATTATACATGAAGAAAGCAAGAGATCATTAATAAGACAGGAAAGAAAGAAAAGACCAAAACGAATGTCAGAAGAGACTCTGAAACTTGCTCTTGAACATTGAGTGGCTAGAGCAAACGGAAGAAATGATGACACAAAAGAGCTGAACAGAAGATTTCAAAGGGCAGCTCGAGAAGACAAAATAAAGCCTTATAATGAAATGTGCAAAGACCTGGAGATAGGAAACCAAAAGGGAAGAACACGTTGAGCATTTCTCAAGCTGAAAGAAAAAATTCAAGCCTCAAGTTGCAACATTGAAGGATTCTACAGGGAAAATATTAAACAACACATGAAGTATCAAAAGAAGATGGAAGGAATACACAGAGTCACTGTACCAAAAAGAATTGGTCGATGTTCAAACATTTCAGGAGGTAGCCTATGATCAGGAACCAATGGTACTGAAGGAAGAAGTCCAAGCTGCACTGAAGGCATTGGCAAAAAAGAAGTCTCTAGGAATTGACAGAATACCAACTGAGATGTTTCAACAAATGGGTATAGCACTGGAAGTGCTCACTCATCTACGCCAAGAAATTTGGAAGACAGCTACCTGGCCAGCTGACTAGAAGAGATCCGTATTTATGCCTATTCCCAAGAAAGGTGATCCAATCGAATGCGGAAATCATCGAACGATATCATTAATATCACATGCAAGTAAAATTTTACTGAAGATCATTCAAAAGCGGTAGCAGCAGTATATTGACAGGGAACTGCCAGAAAATCAAGTTGGATTCAGAAGAGGACATAAACAAGGGATATCATTGCTGATGTTAGATTAATCCTGGCTGAAAGCAGAGAATACCAGAAAGATGCTTACCTGTGTTTTATTGACTATGTAAAGGCATTTGACTGTGTGGATCATAACAAATTATGGATAACATTGGGAACAATGGTCATTCCAGAACACTTAATTGTGCTCATGAGGAACCCGTAATAGATCAAGAGGTAGTCGTTCAAACAGAACAAGGGGATACTGCGTGGTTTAAAGTCAAGAAAGGTGTGTGTCAGGGTTGTATCCTTTCATCATACCTATTCTATCTGAATGCTAAGTAAATAATCTGAGGAGCTGGACTCTACGAAGAAGAACGTGGCATCAAGATTGGAGGAAGACTCATTAACAACCTGCGTTATGCATGTGACACAACCTTGCTTGCTGAAAGTGAAGAGGATTTGAAGCACTTGCTGTTGAAATCAAAGACACAGCCCTCAGCATGGATTACACCTCAACATAAAGAAAACGAAAATCCTCACAACTGGACCAATGAGCAACATCATGATCGATGGAGAAAAGATTGAAGTTGTCAAGGATTTGATTTTACGTGGATCCACAATCAACACCCATGGAACCAGCGGTCAAGAAATCAAACAACGCATTGCATTGGGCAAATCTGCTGCAAAAGACCTCTTTAAAGTGTTAAAAAGCAAAGACGTCACCTTGAAGACAGGTGCGCCTGACCCAAGCCATGGTGTTTTCAGTTATGCACGCAAAAGCTGGGCAACAAATAAGGAAGACTGAAGTAGGATTGATGCCTTTGAATTGTGTTCTTGAAGGATATTGAATATACCACGGACTGCCAAAAGAACGAACAAATCTGTCTTGGAAGAAGAATAACCAGAATGCTCCTTAGAAGCAAGGATGGCAAGACTACATCTCACATGCTTTGGACATGCTATTGGGAGGGATCAGTCCCTGGAGAAGGACATCATCCTTGGTAAAGCAGAGGGTTAGAGAAAAAGAGGAAGACCCTCAATGAGATGGATTGACACAGTGGCTGCAACAATGGACTCAAGCATAACAACGATTGTGAGGATGGTGCAGGGACTGGGCAGTGTTTCGTTCTGTTGTACATAGGGTCACTATGAGTTGGAACTGACTCAACAACACCTAACAACAACAACAGCAACAGCAGTTTCTTTCTTGGCTACACTGGCACACAGTCTTCAATGTCTTCATTGTAGTCCTTTACTTACACACATGTTTCTCCTGGAAGACCAAGCACCCTCCTGAGAAGAAGGGCTGTGTGTTTTATCATTGTGTTCCACTACCTGGTACAGTAGCAAGCACACAGTAGACTTTCACTAAATGTTATTCATGAATAAATGAGTGAATGGACTTATCATGGAAGCTACTGTGCAGAGGAGAAGTAAATGTAAAGAGAAATGAGGAAACCGTTTACTTGAAGTGAGGAAGACTTCTGGTAAACTAAATCTGTACAGGGCAGAAGAGTGAGACTCACAAAGTCATTAGAATCATGAGTTATCCAGAGTACAAATAGAAAGTAAATATCTAAATCATAAAATGTTAGAATTGGAAGGGACCCATGTATTCACTTAGTCCAGTGGTTCTCAGTTGGTTCATGGAACTCTGAGTGTTCCCAAGACCGTTTCAGGGAGCCTGCAAGGTCAAAACTATTTTCATAATAATACTACTATACACATTACTTGCCTTTTTCATTGTGTTGACATTTGCATCAAAGATGCAAAAGCAATGATGAATACAACTGCTTGTACCTTAGCATGGATCAAGATAGTGGCACCAAGTTGTGTAGGTAGTCACTGTATTCTATACTGCCAGTCACTCACAGGAAAACAATAAAACAAAACAGTAGAAACAGTTTTCTGTAAGATGAAGCAGTTTTGATGAAGCAGTGCAAAGTATTAATTTTATTATCCTGACCCTTTGGTATACACCTTGACATGTGACAAAATAGGAAATATACATAAAGCATTTCTGCTGGATACCAAAGTACAATAGTTGTCTCTAGGAAAAGCGCTGTGTAATTGAGTTGCAAACTGAACTAGCCAGGTTTCATGGTATATAGTTTTACTTGAAACAATGACTGCAAACAAACTACAGTTATTCTGACTTGGAAATTTGGTAGATATTTTCTTGAAAATAAAAGAAATAAGTCTGCTATCTCAAGAAAAACAAGTGATAGTATTTGTTGGCAATGATGAAATTTGAGTTTTCAAGCAAAAATTAGAATTTTGTAAAACATGTATCCACCGTTGAGCTTAGTAGCATCCCAATATTTAAATATTTTCTGATGATATTGGTGGTGATATTAATGAATGTAATTTTTTGATGTCATAGAAAGTCATATGTTAACATTTGGAAGATCTGAGTAACCCAGTGAACCAATATGTTCCAAATGCCCAATGCATGATATTACAAAATAACACAGCGGTAAAAGATTCATTCAAAGTACAAGATAGACCCATGGATTTTCATGTAACAGAATACAAAAAGTTTATTGATATGGCTTCTAATTCTGTAGTTGCCCTAACCTTTAAGAAACTACTACTTATCAAGTTTGGTGTGTTATCATGGAAGATGATCTACAATTACCTGGAAAGGCTATTAAAATGCTCCTCCCTTTTCCAAGTACGTATTTGTTTGAGGCTGGATCTTCTTCATATGCTTCAGCCTAAACAACCTATCACAATAGATTGAATACAGAAGCGGATGTGAGAATTCAGGTGTTTCCTATTAAGCCAGACATTAAAGAGATTTGCAAAATTGTAAAACAATTCTACTCTTCTCACTAATTTTGTTTTTTTTGGGAAAATATCATTATTAAAAAAATATTTTATGTAGGTTAGCATGCAGTGGGTTTACTGTTGCTAATTTTAAATGAATAGATAAAATTAAAATTTCACAGTTTTAATTCTTAATGTGATTAATAATGATGGCTGTAGCCCCCATCATGCAGAATAGCTGGGGGCTGCTGGGGAAGGGCAGCAGAAAGGTTCAGGATCTGGGGAAGCAGCAGAAAAGAGAGTGATGCATGTGCTAGGTAGGCAGCGTGGTCATAAAGTATACTGTTCACCCAGAGTCTACCACATATTTTAAACTCCAGTGCGTGAGATCTCAGAGCACAGACCTGGGCAACAGGGGCCCTGCACTTTAAGGGCCCCAGTCTGAACTTCTCCAGCCACATCCCTCCCTGACGGCCAAGGGGACTCTCCTCCATCCAGCCCAGGCTACCCCCTTTCTAGGCTACACTCTGGATTCTCAGACCCCTGGAAGTCTCTATGCAAACAAGCCCCATCCCACATCCAGGTTGGGTCTGTGCTCCTGAGGGTGGATCAGGCACCAAGGTATGACCCCCTAAGCCTGAAGAGTGAGGAGATGGCTATTTGAGTGGAGTGTGAATGGAACTTGGACAAGCAGTCTGTGGTGTCCATGCTCAAGTATGTGAAGTCCCTTGTTGGAGCCACGATGAAACCAGATGGAGCCAAGAGCAATGGGATGGTTGTCCCACATTCCAGCGCAAAACTCTGAGGAGTTTAAGTTTTCTAAGTGTGAGTCTGACCTTCTCTAGTTCATCTCCTCATTGTTGTCAAAGTAGGACAGAATATATTTATTTAGCAGTGGGCCTCCATTTGTACTCTTGTCCATGATTGTAGACATGCTGGCTGACCTTTAATACCAGCATGTTCCCATGAGCCATGGCCTCTGTCCCCAGTCATTTCTTACCCAGAAACTCAAACTGCAGGATCATGACCTATTCTCACATTGTGCATTCTTAACAAAATAAACATGTTTGTGTCTAGGCATTATATCAGAGAATTGCAAGCCATTATGGTTGTCAAGAGGTCAGTAAGCTTCTCCTGGAGGATGAATCAGCTGGGCTTTAAGCAGAGCCAGTAGACTGTGTTCAGAGCCAGAGGGCACAGAGTGGATGTCCTCTCAGGAGTATCCAGAGTGCTTGCCTGTTGTCGTTGCTGGAGTCTTCCCATGTGTCAGTACAGAGGAATGGCTGCCCCAGGGCAGGGCCACTAACTTATCTGCAGGTCCTGTGGAAGCAAGGCCTGCTAATTCAGTGAGTGATCAGACCCAGAGGAGTGGTACATGGAACCCGAGCTCCTCCATCATGATACTGTGAGAGTGTACACCATGCACCATGTGGGTGCATGCCAAGAGATGCCTATTGCCTCCTTATCCTAACGGCAGAAGGCTCAGTTAGCAATCAGAACTGTGGCCGCTGTCGGGGGTAAAAGATATGGGATCCCAAATCTTTGCAAGTTATTTGTAAGTATGACTGCCATTTGTGGAGTGCTTCCTCTCTGCCACTGAGTACTTCATGATCATTTACGTATTTAATTTTTATTTAAATTCATATAATACTACCATGAGTCAGCACTGTTCTAAGCGCTTTTAAAATATTAATTCATACAATCCTTATAGCCACTCATTAAGGCAAGTACAATGATTAATTCCATTTTATAGTTGAGAAAATAAGACACAGAGCAGTTAGATAACGTGCCCAAGGTTGTACAACTGGTAGGCGGCAACTGGGGACATAACCTGAGACAGTCTGCCTCCAGGGCCTAGCTTTTGTTATATTTAACCCTGCCAACAGTCCTTTAGGGCAGGCACTGTTACCATCCCTATTTCATGGAGGAGCATGAAGCTAAGTCTTCCAGATTCTACAGCTTCTCTGAGTAAGTAACTTGGCTAAGGTTGCACAGCTAAGTAGTACCAGGGCTCAAACCCTGTCTACTAAATCGGCTGAACAGTGGAGCACTCCCTACCCCTTCCCTGAGGGTTTAGTTGCTGCATGTTGAAAGGCTCTGTCACTTGCAATGTCAAGCCTGTTGTCATTTCTGTTGTCGGTAATGACTGATTTGGGATAAGGGGCTACAGGTGGAATGGGAGGGAGGTCCTGTGATCAGTTTTTCAAAGTACTTAAGATTTGAGGTGGGGGTGGCGGGGAATGAACATTTGCAGAGAACTGAATTGCCCTTCCTGCCAAATGACCTTGGGGACCTTTTGTTACTGAGAGCTCAGTTGACATATGTCATGATCATAACTGAGACATATAAACTAAATGAAATACCTCACTGTACAATAGGAAGAAGGAGTCCTGGTGGTGCAAATGGTTAAGTGCTCAGCTGCTAACTGAAAGGTTAGCAGCTCCGTGGAAGAAAGACCTGGCAGTCTGCTTCCTTGAAGATTACAGCTTAGGAAACTCTATGGGGCAGTTTTTTCTGTCACATGGGGTTGCTATGAGTCAAAATTGACTCAATGCCACCCAACAAGAGTAGGAAGAGCACAGGTTTTGGAGACTGTCAGACATGGGTTTGTGTTCCACCTCCACTTGACCTCTAGAATCTTGTCATATCCTTGCGTGACTGTGCTGGGTTGCGGTGAGCATAGGGCACAGAGCAGACAGCCAACAAAAATGCTACTTTCCTTTCCCTTTCTCCCTTTAGAGCCTCACGTGAGCTCTGAAAGAACCTGTCGAAAGCTCCAGTTTCTCTAACCATGTATGTCAGAATGCAGGATATTTGGCTTGTGAGGAGAGAGCCACACCAGCTCATCCGTTCCCTGGACTCCGGAAAGCGGAGACCTCCCTGGCCAGCAGTGTGGCCTGCTGAGCCTGCTGACGCAATGGCTCAGGCAGAAGGCCTAGCTCTGTTTGGCCCTTTGCCTGGGCTGCTTGAGCCAAAATGCAGGGGCCAGGAGGCCTGGCTGGGGATGTCCAGAGGTCTGCAACCATCTCTTCGTTTTGGTCCAGGGCCTGCTTCTGCATGCTTAGAAGGATGTTGTTGTTGGGTACCATTAAGTAGATTCCAACTCATAGCAACCCTATGTGACAGAGTAGAACTGTTCCATAGGGTTTTCTTGGCTATAATCTTTATACAAGCTGATAGCCAGGTCTTTCTCCTGCAGAGTTGCTGAGTGGGTTTGAACCTCCAGCCTTTCAGTTAGCTGTTGCACCACAAGGGCTCCTTGCTTAGAAGGATACCTGGGACATTTGCAGAAGCAAAATGGGGACCTGATTTTTCTTCCTCATTCTACGTTGATGATTTAGTTTTGTGTTTTGGGTTAAAGACAAAGGAGCGGTAAAGCCGTTCCTGAGAAGTAATCAAAACTGGCCATTTGTACCCTGGGCCAGGGCTGCAAAATGGCCAGGAAGCTACAGCCACATTCTTTGTATTCTGTAGAGGAGAGTGAGGCACCCAGGTCTGGAAATATTTCTAAAGCATTTCCTCTTCTCTCCTAGCCTGGCTTGGAGGTAACATAGGGAGCTGGAGCATATGTTTTGTATTGATTTGCATTTGCACACTTTCCTGCATCCATTATCTCACCTCATTAGGGCTTGGAAGGGGAAGAGGAGCTGAGTGTGGCAGCAGCATGTGCTTTTCCTGAGCCCTGTGGAGAATTGTCCCAAACGGTAAATGAAACAGTTGCGAGGGCCGGCGAGGAGCCCGCTGGCAGGTGGGCATGTTTGGGCACAGGCTCAGCAGTGCCTGAGTCACATGGCCCTGCAAGCGAGCATCCCAGGCCAGGCGGCTCCTTGATTGATGATCCTGCCTGAGCGCAGAGTCTCTGCAAGTCTCCCTGGGTCGCGCAAACGCCTGCTCTCCTGGTTTCATATTCCGCTACAGCAAATGGTTAAACTAGATTTGAGTGCCTTTTTAAAGTATAGATGGACAGATGGCTATTTTAGTTCTTAATGAAAATGACAAGGAAAATCACATTGTCAGGGCTTATCAAGAACTTGGAGGCATAACGGTGATGCAGGGGGCTCAATTTGCCTGTGTCACTTTCACGCATGCCTCAAATTCAGAACCAAATATATATAAATTTTTAGATAGATATAAATATATGTAAACAAAAAAAAACCAACCAAATCCATTGTTGTTGAATTGATTCCAACTCACAGCTGCTCCATAGGGGCTTCTTGGCTGTAATCTTTATGGAAGCAGATTTCCAGGCCTTTCTTTCATGGTGCTGCTGGACGTGTTTGAACCACCAACCTTTAGGTTAGTAGTCAAGAACAAACTATTTGCACTACCCACGGACACTGTGTGTGTGTGTGTGTGTGTGTGTGTGTGTGTGTGCCTTTCCTATGTTTTAAGATTTTTCTCTCTCTCCTCCTTGAGTTCTAGACTTGGGTCTGTCACTCATCTGTTGTGTGAATATGAACGAACCCTCTGACTCCCCTAGGCCTCAATTTTCTCATCTGTTGAATAGATGGCACCATATGTGACCTAGCTATGTAGTTGAGGTTTTTGTGGAAACAAAATGACCCATTACCTGCCAAAGTGCTTTTATGGTGATAAAGTTCCACGCAAATGTGGAGTGGTGTCATTTGAACATTAATAAAGCCTTTTTCCCCTTGCCTGTGAAAAATTGTCTTTATTGCTTATTTATTGAATCTTTCCCTTAAAGTAATAACAGACTAGCTCTGGACCCACCATAATCAAAGTATTGCAATGTCAAGAACTCGTCTGGGAAAAAAAGAGCCATCTCCGAGGGGCAGGCGTTAAGCAAGTTCAGCACTTACTAAAGAAGGGTTGTGAAACAGCAAGGTGTTTGCTGATTATCCTGGCCTCCATCCAGAAGAGGAAGTGGGTGGTGGAGCATTTGTAGACCTGACCAATGATCCCAAGGAGAGTGGAGGGAGGAGTCCAGGTTGGAGAAATTTAAGGAAGATGCACGGAGAAAGAGGTAAGGTCCAGCCAGCCACGGGGCCATGGCATGACCCAGGATCAGGATGGGAGGACACAACTTCATAGATTTCGATTTCCACTGAACTGACAGAAAAGCTGTCAGAGCTTCTTTTTACCCTATATCCCCCTGTGAGAGGTTTCTCATGGGCCTGCATTTTATCAGCTCTAAATTAAGTGGTTTCGATTGCCATTTGCTTTAAAGTAACTTGAAAAGAAATCATTAGGCCCTAGAACACACAGTAGCAAAAAGTGTGGTGTGTTAGAAAGTAAATTCAGGCATCAGGATAACAACAGTTAACCCTCATGGAAAGGAATATTCTGCCAACTGTTCGCATACACTTTTCTTTCAAACATCCCCTCATTACCATTTTAAAGTGTGCTTATTCAGCTGCTGTCCCATACTGCCGTTTGGCAAAAGTGAAGTTGATAGTATTAGACCTTAACGGTGTAGCTCAGGTGCAAGGCATGTTGGGTCCTTGACAACTCAGGCTATGCGAGTACTTGGTGGAGGAGGAGGGCATGACTTAGCTTCAGAGGCTGCCAAGGAGAGAGCAGGCCCAGCTACGTCCAGAAGCAGTTAGCACCAGGCACTCAATGAGGAGTGGGGAATGGCAGTGGGGAATGCAGACAGTGGTTAAAAACAAGGAGGCCAGGCAAGCTGTAGTTGTTGTTCCCTTGGCAGCATCTGAGGAGAGGGTTCCAGAGAAAACATAGAGGTAGAGCATCAAGACTCAGCCAAATGTCTCAGATTGGGCGCACACTCTAGATATGGGAGCAGCCTGAATGAAGGAGGGTGGCTATGAGTCAGAACTGACTTAACTGCACCTAACAACAACAACTTGGTGCTTGAATTAGGAATTGGGGCGGCCAAAATGTGAAGACTTTGCGAGATACCCCTTTAAGGACTTAAGGAATATAGAGGCTAAGCTTTGCAAATAATAATGACCCCATTAAATATTATTTACTAATATTCAGAGACAAAATTACAAAGCAGAGGAAGTTTCTTTTTGGAATGACAGTCTTTTAGCCTTTTAATCCCGTCCTTAGATGAAGATGTTATGCATAGTGGCACCAAGTGTGCTTTAGCCTTTCTACACATCCCAGCCATGATTGTTTTCATGAGTTTGCCAGGGAGCTGGATGGAGTCAAGAGTAGCCAGTTAGCATTGTGTCTTAGTTATCTAGTACTGCTATAGCAGAAATACCACAAGTGAGTGGCTTTAACAAACAGAAATTTATTTCTTACAGTTTAGGAGGCTAGAAGTCTGAATTCAGGGTGCCGACTCTAGGGGAAGGTCCTTCTCTCTCTCTGTAGGCTCTGGAGGAAGGTCCTTGTCTTTTTTGAGCTTCTGCTCCTGGGTGATCTTCATGTGGCATGGCATCTCTCTTCCCCCATCTCTGCTCTGCTCGGCTTGCTTAATCTCTTTTTGCTTAATCCTGAAAAGAGATTGACTCAAGATACACCCTAATCCTGCCTCATTAACATAACACACATGGCCTAATCATCATTATCATAACCTAATCCTGCCTCGTTAACATAATCAACACAACCCATTAAAAAATGAGATTATAACCACAAGCAGAAGTTAGGATTTACAGCACATAGTTTGGGGAGACACAATTCAATCCATAACACATACCCCAGAAAAACCTGTTGCCATCAAGTCGATTCTGACTCATAGCAACCCTGTAAAATAGAGTAGAACTGCCCCATAGGGTTTCCAACGAGCACAGCTAATGGTTTCAAATGAGACTTTTGGCCTTGGCCTCATTAACCTCAGGGTTTAATCAGTGGAACTGAACTCTCTCCACTTCTTGTTGTTAGGTGCCACTGAGTCAGTTCCAACTCTGAGCGACCCTATGTAAAACAGAAACACTGCCCAGTCTCGCACCATCCTCACAGTCATTGCCATATTTGAGTCCATTATTGCAGCCACTGTGTCATTCTATCTTGTTGAGCAACTCCCTCTTTTTCACTGACCCTCTACCAAGCATGATGTCCTTCTGCAGGGACTGGTTGCTCCTGATAACATGTCTGCTTTCAGCCAAGATTCATCTGACATCAGCAATGATATCCTTTGTTCCACGTCCTCTTCTGAATCCGGCTTGAGTTTCTGGCAGTTCCCTGTTGATGTACTGCACTTGGTGGGAGGTAATTTTGATAACTGCTGATGCTTTGAGAAGGCAGTAACAATGTGCATTGGAATTCTGTCATAACTGGGGAAGGGAGGTAGAAGGGATAAGGAAGGAATCTGGAAACGGGTAGTTGAGGCTGATATCAGAATTACATAAATAGCAGAGCTTCACTAGGCAATAACAAGGAATCTGAAGCCACAAAAACCATACTCTTGAGTCTGCTAAGGGGAGAGATCAGTCTTATTTGAAAGCTTTTAGGTTTTAAACAGCATTCTACTCTTGAAAATGATGAACGCTTTTGCTCAAATGAATTCAGTTGGCATTTTTTTTTTTTAAGTTCCATGTTCCTTTGAGTAGTACTATCTGAGTAAGGCCCACACAGGCACCTGAACAGTGTGTGTGTCCTGTGAAACTCCCCACAAGTACTTACCATGGTCTGTATATAATAGATTATGATGATGGTGATGATATAATAAGCACTGAGGTACATTTCCTGGAGCTAAACTAATATGCCATTATCTTGCCAAGGGAGCAGCTTCCTGTTGGATTGCTAAATTATTCTTTTTATTATATTTAAGGCACAATGTTTAGTGATTTACTCCTCTTTGTAATTAGGCTGGATGATTAGAGAAATCTTTTTGTGGCTCCTTTCTTTCCCTTTAATAACATGTTCACAGGGAGTCTGAAGGCAATGCATTGCTTACTGAACAGAGGAACATTTAGAGTAAGGTCATAACATTTTTGCAAAGTGAAAAGAAATTTAAATCTTCTCCAGATATTATCATCAATTATATCTCTATAAATATGCAGCAAAATTCCAATGACTGGCCTATCCACAGTGAAAGATGTTTGGGGAAATAGCATCTCTTCAAAATGGGACCAACAAGAGGTAAGTTCTGAAGCCTTATTCTAATATGAGCTTCTAGAAGACAAAATTTGATATTAGAATGGTACCTCTTGGACCTTACATATAGAGATTTTGTTTTCAGAAGGAATTATAGTCATGTACCGCTTAACGTCCACGATATGTTCTGTGAAATAGGCGTTACGTGATTTGGACGTTGTCCGAACACCGTATTATGCACAGGGAGTCCCTGGCTGATGAACATCTGACTTTATGTACAACCTGTAGTTATCAACCAACCCTCCTAAAGTCTATTATATTAACAATTCGAGGTATGTACAATGGTTCGTAATAACAAACAGGTGCTACTTTGTGATGCACATCAAAACATTGTTACTATTATTACTGTATTACTATGTTAAAGATGTTTTAGTATATCTGGAAGTGCTTAATGTTTTTTATGTACTGTACCCATTGTATGCCTGGCAGCACAATCACTTTGTGTACAAGGGACATGAGATATGTGTGTTGTGTGGGGGAAGCTGTTGTGTTGGCTACATCTGGTTACATTCACTACATCCCATTCTCTGATCATGATTTCTGAACTTATGGGACCATGGATGTATATGAGGTCGAATGTTGCCTGAACGGACATTATGTGATGCATGACTATATTTGTCTCTGCTATTATGGGTCACCCATAACATTCCATTCAGAGGTGGATTCACATATGGAGGCTATTTTTGCATAGCAAAAGGTCATCCAGCATGCAGTTATTTGGGAAGAGTCAAGTCTCTTACTAAAACTTTCCATAGCTACATGTACCCCTTGAAGACTCTCTTCTGGGAATCTATAGCCTTTTTCCGTGTACAAAGTTTAGAGGAGAGGGAAGGACAAGTATTTTCTTAATAATTCCTCTGTGTGTGAGTGTATGCGTGTATCAATATGTGTGTGTTTGGGAGAAGATGATGGCAAGGGCAAGTGGAGAACAGGAGGATACTCTATGGTAGAGCTCCCTGCTTCAATTCCCAGATCCCTCTGCAATGAGGCAGGGACAAAGATAGAGCCAAGGAAGACTCAGTCACCCATTTGCCTTTGGTCCCTGGGGAGGTTGAAAGGGATGAGTAGAATCAAGCATTTTTGTTGCTCTTTGTTCTAACCAAGTAGTTTCTGACTTTTTCAGTATAAGGACCCCTTAATATTTTTTCTCTATGGTCCTGTTTTGAAATGTCTTGTTTGCCAAACTAACTTATGTAATACTGCATTCATCATATCTTGAGATTATCATTATTACCTCACTGGGTTGATACTCTAGCCAATAGCAAAACCACCACCACCACCAATTTAGTTAACTGGTATAGTTTCACCATGGTTATATGTGTTTTCCACTGGGCTTTTTGAAATACTGAAAATAATTTGATGAGATTATATTAATTCTTTCATAGCTCTTAGAATTCCAGGCAGTTGATACAGGAAACTACTGTCCTGTCCTATGTGGGTACTTCAGGCCTCTTTTGTAAGGGTTACATTTCTACATTTGTAAGACTCACAGAGCATCCTTTTCCATGCAGAGATGCTTAAGTATTAGGCGCTGCATTCTCCACTGCTCAATTATGTGACTCTCTAAGTCTCCATGGCCTTCCCTAAGCCAACGACATTCTAGCCTACCACAAACTCCGATAAATGGATAGTGGGATTTTGGCTGGATATTGTGTGTAAAAATGTGTCTTGCAATGCAATTAACATCACTGAATGGTACACTTAAAAATGGTTAAAATGGAAATTTTATGTTTTGTATATATATAATCTTTAGATTGAGCCAATTGAATATATATATGTATATATAGATTTATATATATAAACCAAAAAAAAAAAAAAAAACCTGAACCCATTGCTGTCGGGTTGATTCCGACTCATAGCAACCCTATAGGACAGAGGAGAACTGCCCCATAGAGTTTCCAAGGAGTGCCTGGTGGATTTGAACTGCCGACCTTTTGGTTAGCAGCCAGCCGTAGGTCTTAACCACTATGCTATGCTACCAGGGTTTCCAGTATATGTTCAATTGGCTCTTAATCTAAAGTTTCAATATTTAACTCTGGCTGGCTAAGTATCTAAGAATACAAAACTCATTCCTAGTTTTCACTTAAAAGAAATTGATCTAACTTTCTGAAATAAATATCTTTGGAGGTTAAAATGTTTCTTGAATTAGTGGATCTGAGGGTTCTTGTAAAAAGTTAATGGAAGCTGGTAGCATGTTTAGTCATGAAACTGTTGGGAAACACAGTATGGTGAACCAAAATGACTTAATAGTTCCCATTTTCATATTCTCAGGGACATAGCTCCAATAATTTTTTTTTTTTATGCTATTCACAGATCTTACTTTGTCTTGATGTTACTCCAGCAGTCCAGGAAAAGTCACTTATGTTAAAGGTGACATTGATTTCTTACTTGGAACATGTACTTGGCAAGGAATTCAGCTAGCCAGACAGGTGTTTATGTCACTGTCAAATTGTAATTGCTGTTTTTTTTTTTTGTTTGTTTGTTTGTTTCTGCCTACGGGAATACACAAGCTAATAGATGTTAATAAGCGTTAGATGACTTTCTATGGCCTTTTATAAGTTTAGACATCTGTCTTAGTTATCTAGTGCTGTTATAACAGAAATACCACAAGTGGATGGCTTTAACAAATAAAAGTTTATTCTCTCACAGTCTAGTAGGCTAGAAGTCCAAGTTCAGGGAGTCAGCTCCAGGGGAAGGCTTTCTCTCTCTGTTGGCTCTGGAGGAAGGTCCTTGTCATCAATCTTCCCCTGGACTAGGAGCTTCTCTCCACAGGAACCCTGGGTCCAAAGGATGCGCTCTGCTCCCAGAGCTGCTTTCTTAGTGGTATGGGGTCCCCCACTCTCTGCTTGCTTCCCTTTCCTTTTATCTCTTGTGAGATAAAAGGTGGTACAGGCCACACCCCAGGGAAACTCCCTTTACATTGGATCAAGGATGTGAACTGAGTAAGGGTGTTACATTCCACCCTAATCCTCTTTAACATAATCTAATCTTGCCTCATTAACCAGAGGCAGCGATTAGGATTTAGAACACGTAGGAAAATTATATCAATCACAAAATGGAGGACAGCCACACAATACTGGGAATCATGGCCTAACCAAGTTGACACATATTTTTGGGAGACACAATTCAATCCATGACAGCATCTTAAGGAAACAGCAGCCATTATTTCAAAGTTTGCTTGCTGTTATTTTCTGTCTATAAGCTTACAATAGCATGAGCCCAGAGGTAGCCTGAGATATGTATACTTAGGGCATTGGTTTAAAACCCTTCACCAAGGGTATTAAATCATTGCAGGAGGCAAATATATGTGAAGGAGTTGATTATTTCTGTATAATTATATTTGAAGGGTTGGAAAGGAAAAAAAAGTAAGGAGGCTAGACTAACAATAAAACTGGTGAAGTTTATGCCCAAGTAAAAGTGGCCTGTATGAAGGATGAAACAAAGAGAGGTAGATGGATAAATTTAAGTACTATCAGTCAGCAGAACTTGGCATTGGTAGGCTATTACACAGGCAAGAAAAATCAAAGATGTATCTGAGGTTAAGACATTAGGGAACAAACCAGAAATGCCAGCCATTATGAGGAAGATAAGAAGAGGGATCCTTAGGGAAGAAAACTGTTACCAACTTTAAATGGCAGCAGAATATCTGAGTGGAACACTTGCAAAGTTAGAGCTGGGGTGAGCTTAGCAATCAGTAAGACTGCTCATCTCAGAGAGGAAGAGACTGGAGTACAGCAGAGTTCAATGGATTGCCCAGTTAGTGACACACCAGGCATCACTTACTAACATGTTTCTTTAATTGTGTCCTGTACCAAGTTGCCTTGTCAATGCCTTATAGACATTGAATGGTTTGGGCACCTATGGGGGAGGCCAGCTAGAAGTCAGGGTTGTGTTTGTAGGGTGGAGACTAAAGATTTGACTGTGAAGTAGGGTATGGGCACTGCTCTTTAGAGCCAGGAGTATAAGGATAGACTACATAATGGAAAGGACACAGAGGCAAGGACCATAAGTCAAAGGCTCTGATTATAGGATTGCAGAGTCTTACATGGTGAGCTCAAGCCTGAGGAAGAGCTCAGGAATTATGGGGGCACAGGTTTTGGGGCTAATATTGAGGCTGCTCCATGTAGTTTTTAATATACCTTGGAATTTTAAAGCTATTTTAAAGGCCAGTCAATATGTTACAATCAGTGTTAGGTCAGAGGTATCAATTACCTTGTTTACTTTGACTGTAGATTTAGATATTAGCCTGGTGAATTTGGGGACGCCCGTTGAACCCCCATGTAATATCAGAGAAGGCATTTGGGAAGAGTCAAGCTTTTATAGGGCTTTAGTTAAGCCTTCTGAGACCTTAGTTTAATCTGTGGGCTGGTCAGAAGCCAAGGCTGGCTATTGTGAGAGTTTGAGGGCTTCTCAGGGGAAAGTAGGGATGGTGACTGTGGTAAACAAGCAGTGACTGCAAGGGTTAAAGCTGAGTCTTCAGGGACTGTATTGGGCAATCTGTGTCTACTCTGGGTTGCAGAGCATCTCTTGGTCCCTCAGACAAAACTCTCCCTGTGAGCTGTTTCTGAGAGAGCCTCCAGCTCTGGTAAGCAGTCCTCAACAAGCTTCTCGGAGCTGGACCAACATGTTTTATTGGCTGGCCTCTGGACGAGGGAGCACGTGAGACTGGCTTAAAAGTGGAGAGCTGAGTTATATGCAGGAAGCTCAGGTAACAAATTAAGGTTGGTTTCAGAGGACTTGCTACATAAACTGAATTCAGTGGCAGTGTACTTAGTGGTTAAGAAAGCATTCAGACTTGGCTTTGGCATCTACTAGTCCTATGACCTTGCTGAGCCTCAGCTTCTTTATCTGTAAAATGGATATAATAAAAGTACCTATCCCATTGGGCTTTTGGGACAATTAAATGAGATAATGTGTATGAGGTTCTTAGCATTGTGTCTAGCTCATGGGAAGAACTTATTAAGTATCAGGCATTGTAATTATTATTGTGACTCCTGTTGAGTGAAGAGTCTGGACTATACTTGAAGAGTCCTTTGGAATGCATAGCCCTTGAATGCTGTGCATCTTCAGCCACTAACTTGGCCTCTCAGAATACAACAGGAAAAACTTGTCCAGGCCTCAAGAAAACCCACTGACTTAAGTCTCCATGAGTGCAGAAGGAAGAAAGACCTGGAACCAAGAGGTAAACTCAGCAGCACTACCCTCCAGGGAAATGTGATGTGTGTGCACCTTGGGAGGTTTCTGAGCCCTGGAATTAACTGGTCCCCAACATTGCATTACCATGTGCCCCAAGGGTGGGGATCTCTGGGGCACTAATAGGAATAAAAGTATTTGGGTTTTAGTGGGAAAGAGGTTTGGGAAACGGCTAAGTTCCAGAGGCAAGAGGTGCACACCACATGAAGTGCTCAAGAGTTTAGTGGGGCAGTGGAGCCAGTGGGCTTCAGCAATGGCTAGGAAGAAGATAGCTTCACTTATTGGAGGAACTCAGTGGCCAGGGTCCTGACATTCTACGAGATTACTAGAATGCCATTTCTGGGCAGTATTTCCAGAGATTCTGGCCATTTGGGGGTAAAAAGTAATGTATTATTCCAAACCTATGACCTTGTTTGTGGGACTGGTATAATGGCAGAGGGGAAGATCGGCGGGATCCAAGGGACCCTGAACAGAGAGTTCCTTCTGGCCATGGAGGTGCCAATAACAACAGCATCGGCCAATAACAGTGTCTCTTATTTGCCTGGCACTTTGTAAAGTGCTTCATGTTGAGAAGGGGAAGAAAATATGATCATTTTACTAAAGGCCATCAGAGTTTCTTTGACAAAAGAAATTGTATTTGTTTATTAAATGCTTTGCTTAGGGCTTTAGGGTGGAAGACAAGGTTCCACGGGCATGAGTTTTAAAGAGACAGCAAAGAACTAAACTATTTTACATCAATTGGCATACATTTTGGAGTGTTGGCAGAGAGGGAAGGAGAGATGGTATTGGGGAAAGAAGAAGAAATAGGAGTAAGAACCACACCAAAAACCAAACTCATTGCCGTTGAGTTGATTCTGACTCATAGCGACCCTGTAGGACAGAGTAGAACTGCATCATAAAGTTTCCAAGTAGCAGCTGGTGGATTTGAACTGCCAACCTTTTGGTTAGCAGCCGAGATCTTAACCACTGCACCACCAGGGCTCCAAGAACCACACTGTGGGAGCCTTATGCCACCTTGGTAAACATGGCCCAGGGAATGTGGAAACTAGGATACCTAATATTCAACCTTAAGCATTCTTTTTTTTTTTTTTTTTTCTGTGTTATAATCCTTCCTTTCTCTCTAAACTTTCAGTAATGTCTGCTGCTCACCCGAAGGCCTTGGTGAATGTAAGTGTGCAAGTCAAGGGTATGGATGTGAGTCCTGTGGCTGGAATATACACAGCTGAGAGTAACCCCTTCAGCCAGGTTTGTATGTTGTGTGGGTGAGAAATAGGAGAAGGAGGAAAGCAGGAGCTCAGTATGGCCCCCATTTCTTAGATGTTGCATTTGCTCACCAAGTTAATGTGAAGAGAAGATGTTTTAAACACAAATAAAAATAATTTCTGTGGCAGACTCTTTTACCATTGCCAGTTTTCTCAGGCACTTAATAATTGTTTCCTCTGGCATGATAGAAACTCAGTTGAGAGAGATATTCAGCAATCACTGTCAATAGATTGGGCAAGCTGACATACTGTGTCACTGCTTTTGAAAGGGGCCCTGTTTCTGGTGACAATTCTGTAGAGAATCAGCATGTCTGGAGAGATCTTAGAGTCCCATTAGCATCCTCTTTCAAGAGATTGCAATTACCACATTCTATTATCATTTATCTAGTCCAGAAGCACAGTAGTTTACATCTTTGATTTTGCAGAGATTTTATGCAAAGTAGTGCCAGGATTATCAGTATAACTGTTCCAGATCTTTCTAGTTTATTTTGGGGGCTGAAGGAAGGTTTGGCATTTCACCCACTTAAAAAATATATATCTTTAAATGCATATTGGCTTAACCTTCCTTAATTTTCATGTACCACTTCTTTTTTTTAATTTTCGTTTCCATTGTATTTTAGATGAAGGTTTACAGAACAAATAGTTTCTCAGTAAACAGGTAGTACACATATGGTTTTATGACAATGGTTAACAATATGTCAACACTGTCCCTTCTCAACCTTGAGTTCCCTATTACCAGCTTTCCTGTCCCCTCCTGCCTTCTAGTCCTTGTCCATGGACTGTTGTGCCCCATTAGTCTCGTTTTGTTTTATGGGGCTGTCTAATCTTTGGCTGAATGGTGAACCTTGGGAGTGACTTCATTACTGGGCTAAAAGGGTGTCTGGGGGCCATACTCTCGGGGTTTTTCCAGTCTCTGTCAGGTCAGTGAGTCTGGTCTTTTTTTTTGTGAGTTAGAATTTTGTTCTACATTTTTCTCCAACTCTGTCCAGGACTCTCTGTTGTGATCCTGGTCAGAGCAGTCAGTGGTGGAAGCCGGGCACCATCTAGTTGTACTGGACTCAGTCCCGTGGAGGCCTTGGAAGTTGTGGTCCATTAGTCCATTGGACTAATCTTTCTCTGGTATCTTGTTTTCTTCACACGTACCACTTCTAAACGTCACTCTTTCCAAATCTCTGTGTGGTAGAGAGGGCCTCTCCTTCCCCATTTGTAGTCCATCTGTTATTGCCCCTATTTCACTTAAAATGAGATGTCTAATGATTTACATGCACTGCTGCTATTAAAAGCAGTGAGAGTTTCCACATTAGCTCATTTGTCCTTATGGATATTTTTCCTATTAAAAAAGCTTTCTATGCTTGCACGCAAATAAAAATGCCTTAAAAATACAAACTATATATATTCTTAATATATAACTTACTTTTTAATCTCCTTTTTATTTCCAGCTATAACACTTTTTTCTTTGATTGGCTATGTACTCTTCTGTTTCTTAAACATCAATTCCAAATACAAAACATTAACAAGCAATATGCCCACAAATTATTAGATTCTACTCCTTTAGACTTTTTTGTTCTAATTTTCTTTCAATTAGAATCTTATTTGACAATTTGAAACAGTGTCGGAGTGTTTGGCCTTTAATATGAATGAACCTTGGATACAAAAGGCCTTCAAAGTAACTTCATGGATAAATTCTTTAAAAAATTTTTTTAAAAAAAATTGCTTCTTTTTTATGTAATGTGTTCATATTATTTTGTAAATATACATTGTTGATATTTTTCTAGGTTTAAGCCTAATAGCCAAACCAAAACCAAATCTATAGCAGTTGAGTCAATGCTGACTCATAGCCAACTCTATATAGCACCTAATAGCAGGTCCCCATAAATAGAACATGTAGGAGAATATCAAAACAAAAGTTATTATTGCTTTTATGTCCTCAGAGAATGAGGTGGCTATCTTTTTTTCTTTTTCTTTTTTAACCCCCTAGCATATTCTCACACAAATACAAGTGTTAGATACTTCTAAACCTGAAATATAGACAAAATTTGCCTTATGATTTGGGTATCTGCTATAAGTGGAAATTGGTAATGTTGGCACCTAAACTTTTGAGGACTAGATGATGCTTGGAGTTTAGAGTAATCATTGCATCCTGGGAAATCAGAGCCTTTCATGAAAGACAAATACCTGGATCCTCCCAATAACAAAACTTTCTCCTTGTCTTTAGACCATTATTATAAATTATGTTAGCTTCCTGAATTTATTCCTTTAACAAATATTTATTGAGAAGCTATCATGTGCCAGTCACTATTCTAGGTACTTGGGTTGCAACGTTGAGCAAAATAGGCTAAAATCTTTATGCTCATGGGGCTTACATTCTAGTGAGGGGAAGGGGAAAGAAGGGCAGTAACCAATAAAAATGATAAATAAGTAAATTATATATTATGTTTAGAAGGTGAGAGTGTTAAAAAAAAATAAAGCATGGAAAAGGGGTTTGGGATATAGACAGGAAAGGAACTTCCTTAAGGTTATGCAGGGTCTAGAGTAGAAAACACGTTCTGAAGCCTTTTAATCCCATGTTTATGATGTTTTTTGAAGCAAGGGTTTATATCCCTGGAACCTGATAGTGCCAGCTCCTTATTAGGCCTAGTCAACTGTTCTCACGTTGAAGAATGTGCCACATTGTTGAAAGTGCATTTATTGTAAGTCCATAAAGGTATGGCAGTGTAGTAACATCTGGAGATTTTCAGCAAATATCTCTCAAATGCTTATGTATAACCCTTGCTCTGCAGAGGACAAATAGTCAAAGTAGTAAATCTTCAGACTTTCATCTTGACCACTGAGTAGGCCATATGGGTAGTGGGTGTCAGAAACGAAGGGTGTGGAACAGGTCTTCTCCTAATATTTGTAGGACCCAAAGCAAGAGCACAAATGGAGCCTATAACCCACACTCTTGTCCTCCCACCACCATCTCCTTTCTGCACCACGAGGGATCTCACAGATGTGTGTGTGGACGGTTCAGTGTACTTATCGAGCTTTGTCCATTTGTTTCCTTATCAAACAGCTCCCCCTTAGTCCCCTCTCAGGAGGATAGACCCACAACAGAGCCCTGTGTACAAAGTGGGCTTAAGTTATTTGGGCAAGAAATTCCGTGGCTCCAAGTATCCAGAGAGTGATTTAGACAGGACCTGTGAGCTTGGGTGGACAAGTTCCCTTGGCAGCAGACTCCGAAGTGAGTGGAATGGGCAAGGCCAGACAAGGGCCAGAGTGAGACCCTCAAAGCATGGACCTCAAGGCAAGTGTCCCAGTTGTCCCATGTTTAAGGGTGCCAGGGTGGAGGACACAGGAACAACTGAGAGATCCAGTAAGAAATGGAAACAGGGGTATGAACAGTATAGCAACTGGATTTTAATACATCACCATCGCTAGTCCTGAAGTCTTGATACATACTACAACATGGATGAAACTTGAGAACATTATGTTGAGTAAAATAAGTCAGAAACAAAAGGACAAATATTGTATTATCCCACTTACATGAAATATCTAGAATAGGCAAGTGTATACAGACCAAAGTTTGTGAGTGGTTACCAGGGGCTGGGCTAGGGGGTGGGAAAAGTGGGAAGTTATTGCTTAAGGGTGCTGAGTTTCTGTGTAAGGTGATGAAAAACATTTGGAAATGGATAGTGATGATGGTTGCACATCACGGTGAATGTAACTAATGCCACTGTATATGTACACTTAAAAATGGTTAAAATGACAAATGTTTTGTGGTATATATTTTACCACAATAAAATAAAATAAAACCCAAATAGATTTTTCCACTGAGACTCTTGAAGTAGAGAATCTAGTTCAGTGTGTCTGGAGTGGGGCCTGGAGACATGTAGTTTAAGTAAGTATATTTATAAGCTCCTGTTTTTGTTAGGTGCTGTCGAGTTGGTTCTGACTCATAGTGACCCTGCATACAACAGAATGAAACACTGCCCGGTCCTGCGCCATCCTCACAGTCATTGCTGTGTTTGAGCCCATTTTTGCAGCCACTGTGTCAGTCCATCTCATTGAAGGTCTTCCTCTTTTTCACTGACCCTCTGTAAGCTCCTGGATTATCTATTACCTCAAATTACATCAAAACTTTGTGGCTTAAAACAATTGTAATCATGTATTTCTCTTATGGTTCCTAAGGGTCGTTCAGACAAGGCACTTCATGGATGGCTTGTCTCTGTTCCACAATGTCTGGGTTCTCAGCTGGAAGACTCGGCCCGGTAGCAGGCATCACTCAATAGCTTCTTCACTCACATGTCTGGCAGTTGAAGCTGGTTGTCAGCTGAAGGCCTAGATGGAGCTATTTGCTGGAACATAAAACATGGCCTGTCCAGGTGGCCTGGGCTTCCTTATAATATGGTGGTTTTCCTTCAAGGACAAGTGCTGAGAGGGAGACAGAGAGAGAGAAGGAGGGAGGGAGGGAAAGAGGGAGAGAGAGAACGTGTACAACAGCCAGGCAGAAACTGTATCCTTATTATGACCTAGCCTCAGAAGTATCCATATCATCACTTCTGCCATACTCCACTAGCTGGGGACAGTCAAAACCTGTCCCCTACCCCCAAGATTCAAGGGAAGGGAACATTGATCCCACCTTTAGGTGGGAGGTGTGTCAATCACATTGTAAGAAAAGCATATGGGATAGTATAAAAACCCAAGTCGATTCTAACTCGTAACGACCCTATAGGACAGAGTAGAACTGCCCTATAGTGTTTCTAAAGAGGGGCTGGTGGATTCAAACTGCCAGCCTTTTGGTTAGCAGTCAAGCTCTTAACCACTGTGCAACCAGGGCTCCATAAATATATAGGTATGGCCATATCTGGAAGATACTATCTGCCTCATGCCAATGTACGAGTACAATAACTAACATTCCTTCCACACAGAATATGCTTAACCCCTCCTCTAAACCCCCAAGTCTCATCCCATTACAGCATTAGGCTCAGGACTACGGACTTGAAGGTAGATGGTAGTAACAAGCCTCCAAATTTCCCCACTCTCAATGAGCCTCACCTCCTGGTATCCATGTCCTTGTGTAGTCTCCCACATTGGATCAGGCTGATCTGTGTGACCAAAAGAATACAGCAGGGAGTGACTTCTAAGGAGAGGTTATAAAAGGCATTGCTGCTTCTGCCCTGGCCTCTTGGATTGCTTGCTCTAGTCACCATGCTGTCAGGATACTCAACAGCTCTGTGGAGAGTCCCACATGGATAGGAACTGAGACTTACTGACAACAACCAACACTAAATTGCCAGCCATGTGAGTGAGTCATCATGGAAGCAGATCCTCTGTCCTTAGTGTAGCCTTCCGGTGGCTGCAGCCCCAGCCAACGTGTGACTTAAACCCCTTGAAAGACTCTGAGCCAGAACTTCCAGCCAACCCTCTTCTGAATTCTCGTCTCTTGAGGCACTAAACTGTGGAATGATTTGTTCAACAGCATTAGATAACGAGTATGGAAGAGGCTGCATAGGCCTGGCTCACTATTGTTTACTCCCCCATTGCTAACCGCCACATTGTCTCACGATCTTTTATTCTCCAGTCTCTACAAAAAGGTTGAAGATTAGGGTGGAAAACAAGTGATAATGATCTAAGAATGGAAAACCAAACAAAGCATCCATCTTGTGACAAGAGTAAGCAGGATGTCACCAGATAATCCCCAAAGATGTCACCAGATAACCTCTAAGAATACCAGTAGAAGGTTAACTCATCTAAGACATCATCACCTCAAGGAGAAACTACCACAAAAGATCCATAATCCTGTCCCTATAAAAGACCTCAGCCGATCTCCAGTGGGGGAGAGGGGTTTTTTGGAGGAATCTATTCCCCTCCGTCTCCTATATATCGATATATAATAAACATCTTGCTGCTCACCTCACCCCTGTCTCAGAATTGGCTATTGCGGCAGGCAGCTCCAATCCGTGTTATTGCGGTAACAAATTCAGCAACCCAGGTAAATCATTTTCACTAAAATGTGAGAACTCTGGTTTAAGACTTTACTGGTTAAGCATATAGAGTTCCAAGCAGAGGCAAGAAGGAACAGTAGGGACAAAAGCCAGGTTAGTGAGAGCACCTTTCTTCGCTATGAACAACCTTGTTAGAAGTTAACTGTGTCCACAAAAAGTGGAATGTTAAGGGTTCTGCTTCTTGTTTTTGAGATACAGCATGGAACAGGATTAAGCCTTACCCCAGAAAGAAGTAGGGAAGCTTTAGCCACATTTTCAAGTCCTGTGGGAAAAGCAATCCTGGATCATGGGTCCTTCATGAAGAAAACTCTATGATGGGTAATTTTATCTTTAGATTTTTATTTGAGTTTGTATGAGTCTTGGCAAGTATTAACCCTGGGTCCTTCAGGGATAGAGCTACAGAACACCATGTTTAACTCTGTTGTTACTCCTGAGGCTAAGTCTCTATGCAAATAATAGTTTCCACTCTAGTTGTTTTTCCGTCAGACTAGCTACCAGTTAGTAATTATTCTCCCAGGGCAAGTCTACCAGGCTGATTCAGCTCTTCATGGCCCTACAATCAGCCAGACAACTGAATTTTAAGTGTGTTTTTGAGGGAGTGAAAACAATCTTCTAGTGAGAGTGTTTATGGTGATAGCCACAGAATATATTGTCATTACTGTAGGTAGGTTTTAAAATAGTGAATAATTCTTAAAAGTTCCATTTTTTTTTTCCTTTGGAAATGAAGAACTGAAATGTTCGACATAATATTTTCTTAAGCTACACTTGTGGAATAAATATTAGTTTTCCCAAGGTAGTGGGAGAACTAAAGAAGTGAGGTTGAAAACTCAAGAGTAAACATGATAGAAAATGCAGAGGTATCTATTCCAGGGTTGATTAATTTATCAGCTCAGCACCATCACCAAGGACTCGGGTTCTTTCCATATTTCAATTTGGTCTTCAAACTGGCTTCCCTCATGGAGCTAAGATGGCTACCACCATTCTAGGAATCATATATGGATGTTCAGTGTATGATGGAAGAAAAGGAATATCATTTTTAAGAGTGAGGAAATCTTTCTCAGTCGCTCCCCAGCAGAATTCTTCTCAAGTGTCATTTATCAACACTGGGTCTGTCTGGGTTACTTGCCTACCTCTAAACTAAACCAATCACTGTCAAGGGGAATGGTATTGCTAGGACTGGCTTAGACCATCAGTCAGCAAAGTTTTTCTGCAAAGGGCCAGGTGGTAAATATTATAGCTATTGTAGCTTGAAAGCGTTTGTAAGTAAAACGTAAGTGAATGGACTTGCCTGTAGGATGTTTTTATTTACAAATACAGGTGGTGGGCTGGATTTGGCTATGGGCAGTGGGCCATAGTTTTCTGACTCCTGGCTTAGACTAATGAGCTGAAGTGGAGATAGGGCTACCTTCACTGAGGACTGGATACTTGGACAAAATTAGCATTCTCTAAGCAAGGAAGATGGCTGTTGGGCAAGAGCATCTGTCACATATTGTATCTCTAGCTCCTCCACAGTGCCTAGCAGTTATTAGGTGCTCAATAATATTGTTTGAATGAATAGTGAATGAGCATGTAGTAAGATGATGAATTAACCCTTTTGAAGACAGGACTAAGCTTTGATAATTTGAGGCTCAGGGAGTTGTTTTCACCTGTTCTCACCACTTTGCCCTAGGCCTTGCAAACCCTTGAGAGAAAAACTCACTGTCCTTTACAGGTCTTGTATGATACAACTTGGGTGAGTGCAAAAGAAACCAGGTGAGGGAGAGAGATCATTGGGCTTAAGTGACATCCCTAGCTTCACCAAGATGACATCCTTGCCTCCCTCAGGTCCCTCATATCAAAGCTTTCAAGCAGCAGCAGCAACACAATAAATTAAAAGGGAAAAGATCAAGCATGGCAGCATATGGCTGAAAGTCTGAATTACAATGTTATGAAGAAACAGAAAGGGACAAAGGGAGGTCGCCTCCTCCTTTTTTTAACCTAGAGTTATGTTTCTTCTTCCCTTGGTTAGTGAACACAGTTCTATTATCTCTGCAAATGCATTCTTTCTGAACTGAATGTGTACATGCTGTGAAAATATGTGGGTGCCTGCTGGGATGATTCATTTCCTCAAAACATCCAGCAATTGGGGGAGTCATCTAATTGCAGTTGGGGCACCCCTTCATGCAGCCAGCCAGGAGTTATATTCATGACCCCTTTGTTTTTTATCCAGCCACGGCCTTAGGGAATCCTGAGGCAGGAGGTCACCTCTCTCAAGAAATGACAAATGAATAGTTGGTCTGTAGATGATTTTATTACTATGATGAATTCTAGGAAAGGAAACCTCAGAGTCGATTGTAAAAATAGTTTAATATACAAGTAAGAGCTTTCAGGAATGTTGCCTTTAATTTTAAGTGAAACAGAGGAAGAAAAATATCAAATAAAAAAAAACCCTGAAAATATAGTGTCCAGCTTCATGCTCCTTTACACTCAGGGCAAGGACATTTATAATAAGATCCAGATAAGATTCAGGTAACACAGTGACCCCTGGGTCACTGTCTGAGTTCAAATTTTACCTCTGTTACTACCTGTATAACCTTGGTCAAATTGATTGAACTCTCCATGCCTATGATTATTTACCTTTAAAATGGATATGGTAGCAGTACCTACCATATAAAGCTGTTAGGATTAATATTCAGTCTATGTAAAATGCTTAGCACACATTGGTCATTATTGCTAAAGAAGGGGCAGTGAATGACATGATAGAGAGAGGTATAGGGACCATCTTGTTGTTAGAGTAATGAAAGCTGGAAGTGGTGCCTTGGTGGCTATACTCTCTGTTCTTGCTCTACTCCCCAGCCAAACCCTACCCTTCTTAGTAGGCTTCTAAGGCAATGGGATTCTCTAATAGAGATAAAGGAGTCCCTGAGTGGCACACCTGGTTAAGTGCTTGGTTGCTGACCAAAAGGTTGGTGGTTCAAGTACACCCAGAGGCACCTCAGAAGAAAGATGCCTCATCAGCTGAATACTCTGCCACATCTGAAAAGTCGGCCATTGAATACCCAGTGGAACCCAGTTCTACTCTGACACACAAGGGGTCACCATGAGTTGGAATTGACTTGATGGCAACTGGTACTGGTAATAGAACTGTTTATTGTTGTGTGCCATCGAGTGATTCCGACTCATAGTGACCCTATATGACAGTAGAACTGCCCTCTAGAGCTTCCTAGGCTGTACTCTTTATGGGAGCAGATCGCCAGGTCTTTTTTTCTGAGTTGCTGCTAGTGGGTTCAAACCGCTGACCTTTCAGTTAGCAACAGAGTGCTTAACCATTGTACCACCAGGCTTCCTTAATAGAAAACAGGACAGCTCGGCTCAGAAAGTAACAAGGGTGTGAGCAAATTGTTCTATTTGTCTCACTCATTTGACAAGGCCAATAGAACTAGGATTCTGGGGGAGCAAAAGTAAGATCCCACTTCTGGCCATTTCAGCGGAGGCTCTCTGTGTTAGGCTTTTAAAGATTTTGTTTGTTTGTTTTTCCATTCTCTCTTCTCAAAGTTGAGCCAGCTGAGAAAATGCAGAAATTCCTAAATATGTGTTTCAACCTAGTGTAACCACTGGTTTTCTCAGGTAGTAATAGGAGCCAATCTGGGGGAAGATTTGAAGAATATTATTCACATTATTGTGAGACATTTTACAGAATGTTAAGTCCTATGAATATGATAAATATAATAAATATTCATATTCTACTCTAGAGTCTTCTAATTTCAACATATTTACTTTAAGCACGTTAATTTGCATATATGTGTTTAGTTTTCTGAATATGTCGTTTTCTTCAGTCCAAGATGAATATTTTGGTCACTTTTCCTGTATTAGATTAATGTATGTAATCATAATCCATTCAACTGTGTGGATCATAACAAATTATGGATAACATTGTGAAGAACGGGAATTCTAGAACACTTCATTGTGCACGTGAGGAACGTGTACATATACCAAGAGGCAGTTGTTCAAACAGAACAAGGGGATACTGTGTGTTTTAAAATCAGAAATGGTGTGCGTCAGGGTTGGTAGCCTTTCACCAGACTTACTCAATCTGTCTGCTGAGCAAATAATCAGAGAAGCCGGACTACGTGAAGAAGAATGTGGCATCATGATTGGTAGAAGACTCATTAACAACCTGCAATATGCAGATGACACAACCTTGCTTGCTGAAAGTGAAGAGGACTTGAAGCACTTACTGATGAAGATCAAAGACTACAGCCTTCAGTATGGATTACATTTCAACATAAAGAAAACAAAAATCCTCACAACTGAACTAATAAGCAACATCATGACAAATGGAGAAAAGGTTGAAGTTGTCAAGGATTTCATTTTACTTGGATCCACAATCAACGCCCATGGAAGCAGCAGTCAAGAAATCAAATGACGCATTGCACTGGGCAAATCTGCAAAAGACCTGTTTAAAGTGTTCAAAAGCAAAGATGTCACTTTGAGGACTAAGGTTCGCCTGACCCAAGCCATGGTATTTTCGATCACCTCATGTGCATGCAAAGCTGGACAATGACTAAAGACGACCAAAGAATTGATGCCTTTGAATTATGATGTTAGTGAAGAATATTGAATATACCATAGACTACCAGAAGAACTAACAAATCTGTCTTGGAAGAAGTACAGCCAGAATGTTCCTTAGAAGCAAGGATGGCAAGACTTCATTTCACATACTTTGGACATGTTATCAGGAGGGACCAGTCCCTGGAGAAGGACATAATGCTTGGTAAAGTAGAGGGTTAGTGAAGAAAAGGAAGACCCTGAAGGAGATGGATTGACACAGTGGCTGCAACAGTGGACTCAAACATAACATAACAATTGTGAGGATAGTACAGGACAGGGCAGTGTTTTGTTCTGTTATATATAAGGTTGCTATGAGTTGAAGCTGACTCTACAGCTCCTAATAACAACAATCATAATCCATACTTTAAAGATAGCCCACTTTGTTTTTTTTCTAAAATCTCAGTTCTCACAGCTTCTTGTGCTAACATTGCTTCGTTCATAGCAGCAAAGTCGGGTAGATTCACTGTTGCCAGAATTGTTGAGATATTGCCTCTGTCCTTTCTGGAAAGAATATTAACATCTGTTTAGTGTGGTGCCTGGTGCCAGCAGATATTCTCAACAAGTTACCTTCATTTCTTTTTCCTTATTTTATGGTCACTGACTGAAGACAGAAGTAAGTTTTATGTACAGATTTTTATTGCCTTAAACATGACTTAAGTAGGAGAGACTGACACGGAGGAGACAGGACGTACAGGAGAGGCTGAATCCTTAGTGCAAAATGTCCAAGAGTCAACACACAGAACCACCCTTTATTGATTGCCTGATTTTGAGACATTGACTCAGTATCTATCAGGATTAATCTATCAAAAGAGAATAATTTTAAGACCTATGTTGTGCATTTTTTGAGAGCATCAAGTTAAAACCTTTATGTGAAACTGCTTGTTAGTATTTATCTAACCACACTGGGCTCAGTTTTCTAGTGATCTTTCCTAGTGTTCTGTATAGTAACCCAAGGCAAGCACTACTTAACTCAATACTTCCTCAGAACAGTAGGAAAAACAGTTTTTTCCCAAAGGAGCTGGGTTTCTGGCCCGCAAGGCTGTAGCCTCTAATACTTCCATCACTGCTCAGATATTAATTTAAGCTGTAGGAATTCTATCTAGTTAGATTCTCTCTGTTTCTCTATTCTCCCTTCTTTCCCCTTGTTTTATGTTTGGATTTTTTTTTTTTAACTTTCCCATAATAACATCTCCAGGATGGCTTTTGCAGTATCGTTAAATATCAGAATTAAAATAACAGTTCCCCTTTTTCATGGAGTCTTTTCCTTGAGAGAATGTCTTCTTTATTTAGAGGTTGGCCAAGCCCAGGATAGAGCTATATTTTTACTAATTTCTTATCTCACTTTGCTCCTGATGTATCTGTGGCATCTTGTTCAATCTGCATAAGCGGCTGTGTAGAAGAGGAAATTGCAAAAGGAACACGAATCGCTGACTCTCATGTCTCACTAATTTATGCATGTGGGGTTCATTTCCTCCTGCAGAGCCCAGGATTAGAAGTGATGAATGTCTCCCAGGGCCCTGATCCATCATCAGCTAAATACTCTGCCACATCCCTAAGAAAGCTTCCTTCTCTCACTATTTTTATCCACTGCTTCTTGCTTTTGGGGCTTCTCTTTTTTCAGTAACCTTAGCTTTACTTTGGCCCTGATTAAGAAAATCATTCGTTCAAGAATTATTTATCCATTCATTCGTTTATTCGGTAGAAATGTATTGAGGGCCTACTTTGTACTAGACTCTCTATTAACCAAAACAAAACAAAAAACAAAACAAAAAACAAAGAAACAAACGAAAAAACCAAACCCATTGCCATGGAGTTGGTTCCGACTCATAGCGACCCTATAGGACAGAGTAGAACTGCCAATAGGGTTTCTAAGGCTGTAATCTTTACAGCAGCAAACTGTCACATCTTTTCTCATACAGGGCAGCTGGTGGGTTTGAACTGCTGACGTTTCAGTTAGCAGCCGAGCACTTAACCACTGCGCCATCAGAGCTCCTTATGGGAGAATAGTGATAGCTAATATTAAATTTGTACTCTGTGTGAGGCCCTGTTCTAAGCACTTGGTATGTACTAACTCATTTAATCCACACAACAACCTGATGAAGTAGATGCAGTTTTATCTATTGTCACGGCTAAAATTAGACACAAACTGTTTCAGCAACTTGCCTGGGGTCGCAGAGCTAATGCCAGTTTGTTTTGTTTTATAAGGAAAAGAGAGTTGAAGGAAATGACTTCCTGCTACTGGTGTTGGATTAGTGTGTTCTGGTTGGCTAGATAACAACCTGATGGTTTGGGCACAGGGTATGCCTTAAAGGGAGTGGGTGTTTATACTGGTGCTCATCTGGGGAGGAGTCGGCTCTGGGAAGGAAGGCAGACTTTAGATCAGAAAGAAGCCATTCCTGTCTTTCCTGGGGCTCACTCTTTTGGCCTTGGACTCAAAATGTCCAGATATAATTCAGGGTGCTCCTGCATGGTGAGGCTACTATATTTCTTGCCACAGGGCAGCCTGGGAGTTTGTCAGAAAGTCACGCTTAAGGGGAGCCTGGGACTATGGGCCAGGGCCTGTTCTGAGGGATAATAATAAAAATAAAATAATAGTAATAATGATAATAGCTAATATTTTTGAGCACTTCTCCAGCAGACAGTATTGCTTAGTGCTTTGAATATATTCTCTCTAACCCCGTAACAACCCAATGAGATATGTATTATTTGCATTTTATAGATGAGAATACTGAGGAATAGAGAGGTTAAATAGTTTTCCCAGGATTATACGAGTAAGTGAAGACGTTGCCCCTGGAATTAAGGGAAAGCTTGTGGCCATGGTTGGGCCAGCAATATTAAGGGGAGAGCAGGGGCCTTAACGCCTGGATGGAACTGGCAGCAGTGGTGATCAGAATAGTGTGGACATCAGCTCAAGAAGGACCTGAAAGCTGCAGTGGCAGAGGCATTAGCTCAACTGTGGCAATGAAGGAGGAGCTGGAGCAGAGCAGGGGAGGCAGGGCAGCTGTGGCAAGGATGTACTCATCTCAGATACCTGCTGAGACTTCCTGAAACAGAAGGAGTGAAGGAAACCTCAAAACAGAAGCTGAATTCCTAAAAGATGTAGCAGGAGGGGCTACAAACTAACAAAATCTATACACATATCAATATTTTTCCAATTCAACAAATATTTATTGAACACCTACTATGTAGCAGGTATGGTTCTAGGAGCTGGGGTTTCAGCAATGGAACCGAGCAGACAAAAAACCCCTGCTTTCATAGAGCTAATATTCAAGCAGGGAAGAAGTACAATAAAGAAGATAAATAAGTAAAATATGTGGTGTGGTAAGTACTGACAAGTGCTACTGATAAAGATAAAGCAGGAAAGGGGAATAGAAAGTGTGTTGGGGGGGGGGGGAAGGGACGCAAAAATTTAAATTGGAAATCGGGAAAATCTCAATAAGAATGTGACATTTAACAAAATTCCCTGGTGAAGAAGGTGAAAAATGAGCTACAACTTGAGGGGAAGGAGTGACAGGAGGCGGGGCCAGCAAGTGCGAAACCTTGAGGCAAGAGAGTAGTTAGCTTGTTCAAAGAATGGCAAGGAGGCCAATGTCATGACTAAAGTAGAGTGAACTAGAGGTAGAGTAGCAGGGGATGAGGTCAGAGAACTTGAGGCAGTAGGCAGATCACATAGGGCCCCACAGAGTACTGAAAGACCCTTTACTTTTAGTCTGAGTGATATCGGAAGTTAATGGAAGGCCTTAAGGTAACACCATCTTACTGATAGTTTAACAGAATAACCATAACTGCTTGCTGCACTGAAAACAGGGGCTCAAAGGAGGAAGCAGGTAGATGTGTTCTGAGGCTATGCAATAATCCAGGCGAGAGTTGATAGTGGCTTGGGCCGAGGTAGTAGCAGTGGAGGTGGTGAGTAGCGGTCAGATTCTGCACATAATCTGAAGGTAGAGTCAGAATGTTTTGTTGATGGGTTGGATGTCGGGTATGAGACGAAGGGAGGCATTCAGGACTGTTCCTGTGTTTTTGGCCCAAGCATCTGAAAGAATGGAACTGCCATATTCTGAGATAAGGAAGACTGGGAAGAGCGTCTGTGGCATGTAGCATCAGGGACTCAGGCTTGGACATGTCAGTTTGGTGATGCCTGTTAAACATCAAGTGTTGATGTGTGCTCATTTGTGCCCAAGATCTGTTGAGGCTGTGTAATACTCTTTGAACTAAATTGAGTCAAAGAAACTAAAAAACATATTGAAAATTCTTCAAGGTGACAGATAATCAAAGCAAATTCTCACAAGTTCATGAAGCTGATGTTGCTCACAAGTTCTGGTGAGATAAATTCATGAAGGGGAAGGCCCTTGACCAGGTAAGTCCCTCAAACGAATGGTGAGCATGGTGTCTCTGGAGAAAAACGCTTTTGAGGAGCAATGCCTGGGACTCACAGCTCTCAAAAAGGAAATACTAACATTGTATGCATAGATAGACTTTCCTCTCCCATCTCTACGATGCCAGTAACACTTCTGAACCCAGAAACCAGTTAATATACTTTAGAGAACCTCTTTGATTTTCACCCTTTGAAAGTCCAAATTCAGTCCTATACCAGTATTCATATTGCACAGACTGAGACGGCCTGACTGAGGCTCAAAACTTCTGATGAATCTGGTTTTACTGTTTACCCTTTGTTTTTTTACCTTTAAATGGGCTGCCAACAACTTCTCAAAGGGTGGACTGGATGATTCAGTGCTACGCTTAGTGAAATATTCTGAGGCCATCTCAGGAACAACACAGTGAACCTAACTATACAAGTGATTAAAAGGTACAGGACAGAATAAGGCAAAGTTTTAGAGGTCCCTTATCTAAAACAAGGATATTACTTCTCACTTGGAATAGGTAAATTTAACTAGACTTTGGAAACCCATATGTGTTCTGCACCTTCAGGGAAGAGTTACTATTTATTTCATAGCAGAGATATATCAATTATGTGGATTTTTGAGGCAGTTAATTAACTATGATTTATTACCGATTATGATTTATTACTCATATCACTGTAGCCATAGGTAGAAGAGGTCTCTTTCTATATGACTGAGGAGTTCCAACATATTTGATAGCCAAAAAAATATCATTCAGACCTATTATGAGGCATGAAATTTTAACCATAAAATGAATGAAGGCATTATTTCTAGAAGGTCATATACCTCAGTGCATGCTTATTTTGTTAGATCCATACTTCTAAAGGTGGGAAAAGAAGATAGTGTTTTATTTGATTTGATTACTTTAGTAAGGTCCTAAAAATAACACGCAGAGTAGGTGAGTTTTGAGAGTAAGAGAATGGTGAGGGTTTCTAAATGGTAGGTCTTATTTAATCAAGGTAGGGAGTTGTGTCTGGGGGGTTGTATCTCAGAATGAGACCGTGGGCAAGTAGGAAGTGACTAGGTACTTAGAGACTAACATTTAATAAGACAGAGAGTGCCAGCAGGAAAGATGAATATAGTGGAAGATGAGCTTTATTTGCTTAATAACTTTGCTTTGAACCAGTCTTGATCAACAAACATGGCTTGCTTTAGAGGAGAATTAAATAATACCTTGTCTAGTCCTCTCAGATCATGGCTGCCAGTGAAACTCTAAGAAGCAGAAGAGGTCGGGGTATTCAATAGAGAAGTGTGGTTCCTGGACTTTGCAATGAACTGTAGGCATGCCTGGCCATCTTGAAATGAGGGCTCCAATTGTTTAAGTCATTTATAAAAACTGACACCAGAGCATTGGTCACTACCAAGAGATCAAAAGGAAATTTCCCTGGTAAAAATTCCAGGGAAAAGATGTCTTTGTTTAACATTATCTTCCTGCAGCTTGTGTGCAATATTCACTAAGTTTCTCAAAGGGGCAGACAAAGTAATTGCTTGTGAATCAGTCCTCACAGCAAACCTGGGCATGCCGGTTCATTGGTCTATTGCAGAAAGAGAAACACAGGTGGAGAGAAGTTAAGAGTGTCCCAGGGCAATCAGCTAAGTCGAGAGCCAGGGATAGGATGAGAGGAACCTTTTGTACTGGGATAGACTTCATACCAAAGGGAAAGGCAAGTCTATCCTTTATTTAACCAAATCTTCTTACTGTATAGAGCAATTGGTAGAGGGGACGTGTCATGCATGTCCTTTGGTCTCTAAAGAAATCTCTAGGGGTGGGGCCGAGATGGTGGAGTAGTCAGGCGCTTCTGGTGGACTCTTTTACAACAAAGACCTGAAAAAACAACTGATTTGATTATATATGGCAGTCTGGGAGTCCTGAACATCAAAGACAGAGTTGAGGAACTGATTGAGTGGCAGGGGGAGGGAGAAACGGTTCAAAAGCAGTGAGGAGTTACCAGACTTGACCCAGTGAGAGCCTGAGCCCTTCAGGCCTGATCAGCTCAGGGGTGAGCAGTGAGACAGGCAAGCAGCCGTGCTCGGGAGGCACATTATCTTGCACTGGGAGAAACCCAGCACCAGAGATTCTACACGGCCACCCAGAACTGGTAAGAAGCAGCCCACCACGAAAGATAAGTACTTGTGTACGGCTTACTGTGTGGATCAAAAACACCCCCCTCCTTAGGAAAAAACTTCTTTCCCATTTACCTCCCCGCTCCCTGCTCTGCACAGGGTCCCCGACCAGCTTCAGCAATTGCTGAGTCCCCTGGGCCAGAAGTAGGATCCTTCACACACCCGGAGCCATTCTCCCTGCCTTGGAGAGTGAACAAATTAACAATCAGGGGAAAAAATAAACTGCCGGCTTCCCTAAGCCAGGACCCCAGGGTAGGCACATCTCCTTTGCTTAGGCACAGGCATAAGGGATCCACAGACTTTGAGTGCCTTTCCCCCTACATAGACTTGTGTGGGCCCATCTCAACAGCGTAGGCCCTCATTACCGCAGTACAACAGGGTATACACAGGAAGTCTAACTTAAAATGTTTCAGCTGTGAAGTGGCAGGTTCGTGACATTTGACACTCCTCTGCCCATTAAGCAGGGTCTTCACCTACCCATATCAGGGGCCTGAGAACTGGTGGCTCCACCCACGCCACCTAACCACCTGTGAGAGAGGTGCATGAATAAGAGGTGCCCCCCAGTCCTTACAGCTAACAGCATTAGGTGCTCATACTCCGGCTGCAAAACCCACCCACCTACACGCTCTAGGAAACAGGGACAAGCCTTCCTCCTGGACACTCAGGGGTGGCTGTCAGCCCCCTGCCTTGCTCAGTGTGTCCCCTGCTGCAGCCAGATGCCTGTGCCTACACCAATCGCCCATGCTTGTCTAGGACTGTAAGTGAGAGCCTATAACACACACTTGGTGGCTGTCTACCTGGGCACCTGAGCTGAATCCATACAGGAGGAGTGGGCGGGCTCCTGAGCTCGCATAGCTAGTAACAGATCTAACCACCTGGTGGCAGGATATTAGAGCTTCAAAGGTACCAGTAATCAAACTAGCTCATATGAGCAGCCTATTTGGGCATATCAAAACAAAACAAGAAGCTAGGACAAGGTAAGCAAACATAAAATAAATAAATATAATAACTTATTGATGGCTCGGAGACAACAGTCAATATCAAATCACATAAAAAGGCAGTCCATGATGGCTTCAGCAAGCTCCCAAAGTAAAGAATCTAGAAATTTTCCAGAGGAGGAAAATTTCTTGAAATTACTGGAGGCAGAATACAAAACATTAATATACAGAACTCTTCAAGAAATTAGGAAGGGAATTTATCAAAATGCAGAACACGCAACAGAGGAAATTAAAAAGATTAGAGAAGAGCATAATGACAGATTTAACAGGCTGCAAGAATCCACAGAGAGACAGCAATGAGAAATCCAGAAGATTAACAATAAAATTACAGAATTAGACAACTCAATAGAAAGTCATAGGAGCAGAATTGAGACAGTGGAAGTCAGAATTAGTGAGATTGAAGATAAAGCACTTGACACCAGCTTATTTGAGGAAAAATCAGATAAAAGGATTTTAAAAAAATGAAGAAACCCTAAGAATTATGTGGCACTCTATCAAGAGGAATAACTTATGAGTGATTGGAGAACCAGAACACAGGGGTATAACAGAAAATACAGAGAGAATTGTTGAAGATTTTTTGGCAGAAAACTTCCATGATATCGTGAAAGATGACAAGATATCTATCCAAGATGCTCATCGAACCCCACATAAGGTAGATCCCAAAAGAAATTCACCAAGATATATTATAATCAAACTTGCCAAAATCAAAGTTAAAGAGAGAATTTTAAGAGCGGCTAGGGATAAACGAAAAATCATCTGCAAAGGAGAGTCAATGAGAATAAACTTGGACTACTGAACAGAAACCATGCAGGCAAGAAGGCAATGGGATGACATATATAAAACCTTGAAGGAAAAAAACTGCCAGCCAAGAATTATATAACCAGCAAAACTGTTTCTCAAATATGATGGCAAAATTAGGGCATTTCCAGATAAACAGAAGTTTAAGGAATTTGCAAAAACCAAACCAAAATGACAGGAAATACTAAAGGGAGTCCGCTGGTCAGAAAATCACTAACATCAGATAACAACCCAAGACTAGAACACAGGACAGAGCAACCAGGTATCAACCCAGATAGGGAAGTCACAAAAGCAAACCAAAGCTAAAACACGAAAATAGGGAAACAGATGTCAATATGTAAAAGATGACAACATTAAAACAAAAAAGAGGGACTTAAAAAATGTAGACATAGATTTTTCATATGGAGAGGATGTCAAGGCAATATAAAGAAATAAAAGACTGGTATAAAC
>NW_004443983.1:7233015-7243495 GCF_000243295.1 Trichechus manatus latirostris
TAAATATTAAGGTAACCACAAAGGAAACTAACAATCCTACAAGTCAAAATAAAAAACTAGAAAAATATAAAGACTCAGCAAATACAAAGTCAACATCAATGAAAAAGATGAAAAGAAAATACATAAAGAAAAATGACTTGGCACAGAAAATTAAGTGGAACAAAGGAACTGTTAACAACACACACAAAAAAAACATCAAAATGACAGCACTAAACTGATACCTATCAATAATTCCGCAGAATGTAAATGGACTAAATGCACCAATAAAGAGACAAAGAGTAGCAAAATGGCTAAAATAAACAAGATCCATCTATATGCTGCCTACAAGAGAAACACCTTAGACTGAAAGACACAAACAAACTAAAACTCAAAGGATAGAAAAAAATATATCAAGCAAACAACACTCAAAAAAGAGCAGGAGTGGCAATAGTAATCTCTAAAAAAATAGACTTTAAAGTAACATCCACCACAAAGGATAAGGAAAGACACTATATAATGATTAAAGGGTCAATATACCAGGAAGACATAACTATAATAAATATTCATGCACCCAACGACAGGACTCCAGAATCCATACAACAAACTCTAACAGCACTGAAAAGAGAAATAGACAGCTCCACAATAGTAGTAGGAGACTTCAACACATCACTTTCAGTAAAGGACAGAACATCCAGAAAGAAGCTCAACAAAGACATGGAAGATCTAAATGCTACAATAAACCAACTTGATCTCATAGACATATACCGAACACTCCACCCAACAGCAGCCAAGTATACTTTCTTTTCCAATGCACATGGAATGTTCTCTAGAATAGACTACATATTAGACCATAAAGCAAGCCTTAACACAATCCAAAGCATCGAAATTTTACAAAGCATCTTTTCTGACAATAAAGCCATTAAAGTAGAAATCAACAACTGAAAAAGCAAGGAAAAAAAATTAAACACATGGAAACTGAACAACACCTTGCTTAAAAACTACCGGATTATAGAAAAAATTAAGGATGGAATAAAGAAATTCATAGACTCAAATCAGAATGAAAACACATCCTACCAGAAGCTTTGGGACACAGCAAAAGCAGTGCTCAGAGGTCAGTTTATAGCAATAAATACACACATCCAAAAAGAAGAAATGGCTATAATCAAAACATTAACCCTGCAACTGGAACAAGTAGAAAGAGAGCAGCAAAAGAAGCCCTCAGGTGCCAGAAAAAAGGAAATAATTAGAATTATTAATTATTAAAATTAGACCAGAATTAAATGAAATGGAGAAGAGTAAACAACTGAGTTAACAAGTCCAAAATCTGGTTGTTTGAAAAGAGCAACATAATTGATAAACCATTGGCCAAAGTGACAAAAGAAAAACATGAGAGGAAGCAAATAATCCGAATAAGAAATGAGATGGGCGATATCACAACAGACCCAACCGAAGTTAAAGAATCATAACAGAATACTATGAAAAATTGTACTCTAACAAATTGGAAAACCTAGAGGAAATGGACAAATTTCTAGAAACTCACTACCTACCTAAACTAACACAAACTGAGGTAGAACAACTAAATAAACCCATAACAAAAGAAGAGATTGACAAGGTAATTAAAAAAACTCCCAACAAAAAAAAGCCCTGGCCCAGATGGCTTCCCTGGAGAATTCTACCAAACTTTCAGAGAAGAGTTAATACCACTACTACTAAAGTATTTCAGAGTACAGAAAAAGATAGAATACTACCAAACTCATTCTATGAAGCCAGCATAACCCTGATACCAAAATCAGGCAAAGACACCACAAAAAAAGAAAATTACAGACCGATATCCCTCATGAACAATGATGCAAAAATCCTCAACAAAATTCTAGCCAATAGAAATCAGCAAATATCAAAAAAAAATAATTCACCGTGACCAAGTGAGACTTATACCAGGTATGCAGGGATGGTTCAACATTAGAAAAACAGTCAATGTAATCCATCACATAAACAAAACAAAAGACAAGCTCCACATGATCTTATCAATGGATGCAGAAAAGGCATTTGACAAAGTCCAATACCCATTCATGATAAAAACTCTCAACAAAATAGGAATAGAAGGGAAGTTCCTCAAAATGATTAAGGGCATTTATACAAAGCCAACAGCCAACATCATCCTAAAGGGAGAGACTTTGAAAGCATTCCCCTTGAGAACGGGAACCAGACAAGGATGCCCTTTATCACCACTCTTATTCGACATTGTGCTGGAGGTCCTAGCCAGAGCAATTAGGCTAGAAAAAGAGATAAAGGACATTCATATTTGTAGGAAAGAAGTCAAAGTATCTCTGTTTGCAGATGATATGATCTTATACATAGAAAACCCAAAGAATCCACAGGAAAACTATGGTCACTAATAGAAGATTTCAGCAAAGTATAAGGATATTAAGATAAACATACAAAAATCAGTTGGATTCCTTTATACCAACGAAGAGAACCTCGAAGAGGAAATCACCAAATCAATACCATTTACAATAGCCCACAAGAAGATAAAATACTTAGGAATGAATCTAACCAGAGATGTAAAAGATCCATACAATGAAAACTACAAGACACTACTGCAAGAAACCAAAAGAGACCTGCATAAGTGGAAAAACATACCTTGCTCATGGATAGATAGACTCAACATGGTGAAAATGTCGGTTCTACCCAAAGCGATTTACAGATACAATGCAATCCCAATCCAAATTCCACTGGCATTTTTCAGTGAGATGGAGAAACAAATCACCAACTTCATATGGAAAGGGAAGAGGCCCCAGATAAGTAAAGCATTACTCAAGAAGAAGAACAAAGTGGGAGGCCTCACACTACTTGATTTTAGAACCTATTATACCACCACGGTAGTCAAAACATCCTGGTACTGGTACAACAACAGATACATAGACCAATGGAATAGAATTGAGAATCTAGACATAAATTCATCCACCTATGAACACATGATATTTGACAAAGGCTCAAAGTCCGTTAACTGGGGAAAAGACAGTCTCTTTAACAAATGGTGCTGGCATAACTGGATGTCCACCTGCAAAAAACTGAAACAAGACTCATACCTCACACCACGCACAAAAACTAACTCAAAATGGATCAAAGACTTAAATACAAAATCGAAAATGATAAAGATCATGGAAGAAAAGATAGGGACAATGCTAGGAGCCCTAACACATGGCATAAACAAAATATGAACCATAAGTAACAATGCGGAAGCACCAGAAGAGAGACTAGATAAACGGGAGCTCCTAAAAATCAAACACTTATGCTCATGAAAACACTTCAGCAAAAGAGTAAAAAGACAACCTACAGACTTCGAAAAAAATTTTGGCTATGACAAATCCGATCAGGGTCTAATCTTTAAAATCTGCAAGAGACTGAAAAACCTAAACAACAAAAAGACAACCTACTTAAAAAATGGGCAAAGGATATGAACAGGCACTTCGCCAAAGAAAATATTCAGTTGACTAACAGACACATGAAGGAAAGCTCACAGTCATTAGCCATTAGAGAAATGCAGATCAAAACTACAATGAGATATCATCTCACCCCAACAAGGCTAGCAAAAAAACACAAAATAATAAATATTGGAGAGGTTGTAGAGAGACTGGAATGCTTATACACTGCTGGTGGGAATGTAAAATGGTACAACCACTTTGGAAATCGATTTGGCGCTTCCTTAAAAAGCTAGAAATAGAAGTACCATAGGATCCAGCAATCCTGCTCCTTGGAATATATCCTAGAGAAATAAGAGCTGTCACACGAATAAATATATGCACACCCATGTTCATTGCAACACTGTTCATGATAGCAAAAAGATGGAAACAATCTAGGTGCCCATCAATGGACGAATGGATAAACAAATTATGGTATACCCGCCCAATGGAATACTACGCAATGATAAAGAACAACGATGAAGCTGTGAAACATCTTATAACATGGAGGAATCTGGAGGTCATTATGCTGAGTGCATTTAGTCAGTCACAGAAGGACAAATATTGTATAAGACCACTATTATAAGAAGTCAAAAAAGGTTTAAACACAGAAGAAAACATTCTTTGATGGTTACGAGGGTGGGGAGGGAGGGTGAAGGTTATTTACTAACTAGATAGTAGATAAGAGTTATCTTAGGTGAAGGGAGGGACAGCACACACTACAGGGGAAGTCAGCACAACTGGACTAAACCAAAGCAGTTTCCAGAATACAGTCAAACACTCTGAGGGACAGAGTAGCAGGGGTAGGGTTCTGGGGACCATGCTTTCAGGGATCATCTAGGTCAATTGGCATAACAAAGCTTATTAAGAAAATGTTCTGCATCCTACTTTGGTGAGTGGTGTCTGAGTTCTTAAAAGCTTGCAAGCGGCCATCTAAATGCATCAATTGGTCTCAACCACCTGGAGTAAATAAGAATGAAGAACCCCAAAGACACAGGAAAGTATTAGCCCAAGAGACAGAAAGGGCCACATAAACCAGAGACTTCATCAGCCTGAGACCAGAAGAACTAGATGGTGCCCTGCTACCACCAATGACCGCCCTGACAGGGAACACAACAGAGAGTCCCTGATGGAGCAGGAGAAAGGTGGGGTGCAGAACTCAAATTCTAGTAAGAAGACCAGACTTAATGGTCTGACTGAGACTGGAGGAACCCTGGAAACTATGGCCCCTGGATTCTCTGTCAGCCCAGAACTAAAACAGTTTCTGAGGCCAACTCTTCAGACAGGGAATGGACTAGACTGTGGGACATAAAGTGATACTCATGAGGAGTGTGCCTCTTAGCTCAAGTAGATACAAGAGACTAAATGGGCAGCTTCTGTCTGGAGGTGAAATGGGAAGGCAGAGAGGATTAGGAGCTGGTTGAATGGACATGGGGAATCAGGGGTGGAAAGGAGGAGTGTGCTGTCACAGTAAGGGGAGAGCAATTAGGGTCACATAACAAGGTATGTATAAATTTTTTTATAGGAGAAAAAAAAAGAAATCTGTATAGTGCCCGCCTGCTTGGGAAGCACTAAACTGAGTGAATTAGAATTCTAGAGAAACAACATTTTCAGGTTGCCAGGAGGGCAGAAAGTTTAATATGAGAGGCCCTGCAAAATGTTAATTTGTCTGGCTAAAATCTTTACTATAGAGCTGTGGCAGATACTTTAAGGAGAATCTGATCTGCTCTGTCCAGTATGGTAGACGCATACAAGTGTCTATTTAAATCTAATTTAAGTTGATTAAAATACAACTAGCCACATTTCAAGTACTCATTAGCTACATGTGGCTAGTGGCTATTGTATTGGACAGTGTAGATAGAGCACATTCAATCATTGCAGAAAGTTCTGTTGGTCAGACTCGTCTTGGTCATGAAGCTAGCCACAGCTTTTCTGTTTCCATTAAGGACACACAGGTGGGAATTAGAGCCTGTGGCACCCATTAGATATAAAATGCACTTCCTGATTCTAGGAGTCGTGGAGCCTGGGCTGCGTTACCAACTGAGTGCGCATAGTTGGTTTTATTTTGTTTTTTCCACTGAAAATTTAAGGAAAGGGTAACTAAACTTACTGATTTATTCTGAGTGATGGTTCTACATGGATTTGTGGGATTTTATCTGTAACCTAGAACAGGGAATTTCAAACAGTGGGTCACAACCCATTGGATTAACCCAATCAATTTAGTAGGTTGTACTTGCATCAAAAACAAAATAAATAGAATGGAACCAACAGCTTGCTTCACGTATAGTGAGAGTTAAATGTTATTTTGTAAAATTTTGCTTCCGATATATGTATGTTTGGGTGTACTGGTTCACCGTGTAAAAGGCGTATGTTTGAAAGTCAGCTCTTAAATTGAAGAACTGTGAAATGAACCATCTTAGTCCCTGAAGCAAATGGCAAGCAGTACGAGAATGCTGAGAAGCTAATTTAGTTGTTTTTTCACCAAAGACCACTTAATGGTTCTTACTTTAAAGCTGCTTGCACAAACAGTAAAGAACAGGGCATTTCACTTCCCTCAGACTAGATGGTGGTCTCTGGGGACTTGGATAGGTGGGGTGGGATAATCATTGTTATCTAATGTCCTTTAATACCTAATTAGCAAATGCATTTTCGAAGTCATCTTGTGAATGTGAAGTAGATCGGTGATTTTCAATTGTATCTGAGTACTTTATTTCCATTTTGTTTGAAGCAGTTTTAACACAAGATTTGTCCTATTTCCATTGATTCTGCTAAATCGGGTGGTTTGTATATATAATTTCATTTTATTGATTGATACATTCTTATGTATAATTAGCTTTTGTGTGAGAGTGGCAATGAGGATTTAGCTTTCTGATACAAAAAGACCTATTGTTTTCCCTTCTGGTTCTAAAAAGTGTTGAAAGTGCTTTCCAGAGATGTAAATAGAAGAAACATTCTTCCCTTTGTTCTCTAACTGCTAGGTTTTCTGCCTTTTTGCCTGGTTTGAGAAGGGAGTTGCTAAAACAAGTTTGATCTGTCTTGCTGGCTCCAAATCTATTCTGGTGGGTGGAGGGGAGGAGGCACGGATGGAGCCTCCGTGTCAATACTCTGTATTGGGAGGTGCCAGTTCCATGGCTCCACATTGTCTTCCACCCTAGATCTTTTCTAAGAGGGTTTGACATTTATTACTATCAGAACATTTTGCACATATGGTTACTTGACTCTTGTCTGATGCCTGTTAACTCTATTAGAATATAAGCCTCATGAAAGCAGGAACTTTGTCCTGTTTATAGCCTTTCCCTGCGCCTGTGTCAGTACTGGGAACGTAATCGGGATTCAGTATAATTGCTTAATTCAGTGATTCTCAAAGTGTGGTCCCCAGATCAGCAACCTCAGCCTCCTGGGGACTTGTTGTTAATGCTAATTCTAAGCCCCATCTCAGACCTACTGAATCAGAAACTCTGGGGGTGGGGCCCAGGTCTCTGTGTTTTAACAGGTCCTCCAGGTGATTCTGATGCATGCTAAAATTTAAGAGCCACTGGTGTAGTGAGTCCCAAGTCAGGAGAGTTGAGGGTGTTGTGAGAGATTTTTTCTTTCTTTTTCTTAGTTTTATTGAGGTACAATTTACTCAAAGTCACAGTTTTAGTGTACAATCCAATGATTTTTAGTAAATTTGCAACCACGACCACAATAGAATTTTAGAACATTTCTGTCATCACCCCAGAATCTCTAATGTCCATTTGGAGTCACTCCTTGTTTTTACACCCAACCCCAGGCAACCACTAACCTACTTTCTTTTCTTAATTTTTTTTTATTGTACTTTAGATGAATGTTTACAGAACAAATAGTTTCTCATTAAACAGTTAGTACACATATTGTTTTATGACATTGGCTAACAACCCGACATATCAACACTCTCCCTTCTCGACCTTGGGTTCCCTATTACCAGCTTTCCTGTCCCCTCCTGCCTTCTAGTCCTTGTCCTGGGCTGTTGTGCCCCATTAGTCTTGTTTTGTTTTATGGGGCTGTCTAATCTTTGGCTAAAGGATGAACCTTGGGAGTGACTTCATTACTGAGCTAAAAGGGTGTCCGGGAGCCATACTCTCAGGGTTTCTCCAGTCTCTGTTGGACCAATTAAGTCTTTTTTTGTGAGTTAGAATTTTGTTCTACATTTTTTTCCAGCTCTGTCCGGGAACCTCTGTTGTGATCCCTGTCAGAGCAGTCAGTGGTGGTAGCCAGGCACCATCTAGTTGTACTGGACTCAGTCTGGTGGAGGCCTTGGTAGTTGTGGTCCATTAGTCCTTTGGACTAATCTTTCCCTTGTGTTTTTAGTTTTCTTCATTCTCCCTTGCTCCCGAAGGGGTGAGACCAGTCGAGTATCTTAGATGGCCGCTCACAGGGTTTTCAGTCCCCAGACTCTACTCACCAAGGTAGAATGTAGAACATTTTCTTTATAAACTATGTTATGCCAGTGGAGCTGTGGGACATTTGTGTATGCTCTTCTCAAATGTGGGTTTTCTTAATGAGGTTTTTACTAAGGTCTTGTGGTTAGAAAAGATGAGACTCAAATTTTTAGAAATAAGCCAATGGACTACTTTCTTGAAAGCCCTCATCTGTCAGTCTTTGAAGACTTAATACGATCTGTCTCTTCTATCATCCCTGTGGAAAAAAAATACTAAAAGTGAGAATTATATTTGATGGTGCATGGTTAATCTTGATCCATAAAAATATTTAAAACCAATTTTATAATACATATCCAGATATGAAAATATTCTTATTTAAACTAGTAATTCTATATGTAAAAATCTATTCTAAGTTATCAGAAATGCTATTATTGATGTTATAAGCATTTATTTTAATTCTTTTGCTATTATAGCCTCTAAATATTCAACTACAGTATAATCAGTAAACAAAATGATGATATATCCAATCTTTGGTATATTATGTAGCCAATAAAATGTTTTTGAAGAATTTTAAGTGACATGTAAGTGCTTAAGATCTAAGCTAAATTAACAAAGCAGTTTACAAAACGTGTATTATGAAGTATGTATATGTGTGTAAATAAAACGGCATAAAAAAAGGAATTACATCTTAACAGTAACATATTTCTGAGATGGTATAATTATTAGTATTGATTTTCTTAACTTTTCTTTGAATTTTTGATTTGTTTACAATGAATGTATTTTATAATTGGAACATAACATTTGTATTTATATTACAAAATACTAAAGTTAAAAAGAAAAAAAAACCATTTTTCTACTATGCTGACATAACAATTATGTTCATATGTTCATATTTCTTTCTGGTTTTAAGTCCATATATATGCATGTTTTTTATATGATTGGGCTGATCACATTTCAGCATTTTTTTTTTTCAGGCTGGAAAGGGGGCAGGTTATCTTGTCCTTTCTTTTTTTTAAATAATCTTTTTTTCCTTTTTAACGGTGCTTTCAGTGAAAGTTTACAATTCAAGTCAGTTTCTCATACAAAAATTTATACACACATTGTTACATGACCCTAGTTGCTCTCCCTATAATGTGACAGCACACTTCTCCTTTCCACCCAGATTTCCTGTGTCCATTCAACCAGCTCCTGACCCTCTCTGCTTTCTCCTCTCACCTCCAGACAGGAGCTGCCCGTTTAGTCTCATGTGTCTACTTAAGCTAATAAGCACATTCTTTGCGATTATCATTTTATGTCTTATAGTCCAGTTTAATCATTGTCTCAAGAGTTGGCTTGGGAATGGTTTTTAGTTTTTGGGCTAACAGAGAGCCCAGGGGCCATGTCTTCCGGGGTCCCTCCAGTCTCAGTCAAACCATTAAGTCTGGTCTTTTTACTAGAATTTGAGTTCTACACCCCACTTTTCTCCTGCTCCACCAGGGACTCTCTGTTGTGTTCCCTGTCAGGGTGGTGATTAGTGGTAGCCAGGCACCATCTAGTTCTTCTGGTCTCAGGCTGATGGAGTCTCTGGTTTAAGTGGCCCCTTCTATCTCTTGGGCTAATACTTTCCTAGTGCCTTTGGTGTTCTTCATTCTCCTTTACTCCAGGTGGGTTGGGACCAATTGATGCATCTTAGATGGCTGCTTGCTAGCTTTTAAGACCCCAGACACCACTCACCAAAGTGGGATGCAGAACATTCCTTAATAAACTTTGTTATGCTAATTAACCTAGTTGTCCCTTGAAACCATGGTACCAGCCCCCAGCCCCTGCAACTCTGTCCCTGGAAGTGTTTGGTTGTATTTAGGAAACTTCTTAGCTTTTGGTTTAGTCCAGTTGTGCTGACTTCCCCTGTAGTGTGTGTTGTCCTTCCCTAAACCTAAGATAATTCTTGTCTACTATCTAGTTAGTGAATACCCCTCTCCCTTCCTCCCCACATTCCTATCAAAGAATATTTTCTTCTGTGTTTAAACCTTTTCTTGAGTTCTTATAATACTGGTCTTATACTCTATTTGTCCTTTTGCCACTGACTAAATTCACTCAGCATGATGCATTCCAGTTTCATCCATGTTATGAGATGTTTCACGGATTCATTGTTGTTCTTTATCATTGCACAGTATTCCATTGTATGAATATACCACAATTTGTTCATCCATTCGTCCTTGATGGGCACCTGAGTTGCTTCCATCTCTTTACTATTGTGAACAGTGCTGCAGTGAACATGGGTGTGCATATATCTATTTGTGTGATGGCTCTTATTTCTCTAGGATGTATTCCAAGGAGTGGGATTGCTGGATCTTATGGTACTTCTATTTCTAGCTTTTTAAGGAAGTGCCAAATCAATTTCCAAAGTGGTTGTACCATTTTACATTCCCACCAGCAGTGTATAAGCATTCCAGTCTCTCCAAAACCTTGCCAACATTTATTGTTTTGTGTTTTTTGGATTAATTCTAGCCTTGTTGGGGAGAGATGGTATCTCATTGTGGTTTTGATTTGCATTTCTCTAATAGTTAATGATCATGAGCATTTCCTCATGTGTCTGTTAGCCACCTGAATGTCTTCTTTGGTGAAGTGCCTGTTCATATCCTTTGCCCATTTTTTAATTGG
>NW_004443983.1:7247057-7257168 GCF_000243295.1 Trichechus manatus latirostris
ATAAATGCCCTTAATTATGTTGAGGATTTTCCCTTCTATTCCTATTTTGCTGAGAGTTTTTATCATGAATGGGTGTTGGACTTTGTCAAATGCCTTTTCTGCATCCATTGATAAGATCATGTGGAGCTTGTCTTCTGTTTTGTTTATGTGATGGATTACATTGATTGTTTTTCTAATGTTGAACCATCCCTGCATACCTGGTATAAATCCCACTTGGACATGATGAATTATTTTTTTTGCTATGTTGCTGATTTCTATTGGCTAGAATTTTGTTGAGGATTTTTGCATCAGTAGTCATGAGGGATATTGGTCTGTAATTTTCTTTTCTTGTGGTGTTTTTACCGGGTTTTGGCATCAGGGTTATGCTGGCTTCTTACAATGAGTTTGGGAGTATTCCATCCTTTTCTGTGCTCTGAAATACCTTTATTAGTAGTGTGTTAACTCCTCTCTGAAGGTTTGGTAGAGTTCTCCAGCGATGCTACCTGGGCTGGGGCTTTTTTTGTTGGGAGTTTTTAAATTACCTTTTCAATCTCTTCTTTTGTTATAGGTTTATTTAGTTGTTTTACCTCTGTGTTAGTTTAGGTAGGTTGTGTGGTTCTAGAAATTTGTCCATTACCTGTAGGTTTTTAAATTTGTTAGAGTACAATTTTTCATAGTATTCTGTTATGATTCTTTTAATTTCAGTCGGGTCTGTTGTGATATCACCCATCTAATTTCTTACACGAGTTATTTGCTTCCTGTCCTGTTTTTCTTTTGTCAGTTTGGCCAATGGTTTATTGATTTTGTTCATCGTTTCAAAGAATCAGCTTTTGGTCTTGTTAAGTCTTTCAATTGTTTTTATCTTCTCTATTTCATTTAATTCTGCTCTAATTCTTATTATTTCCTTTCTTCTGGCACCCAAGGACCTCTTTTGCTGCTCTCTTTTGACTTTTTCAAGTTGTAGGGTTCATGTTTTGATTTTGGCCCTTTCTTCTTTTTGGATGTGTGCATTTATTGCTATAAACTGTCATCTGAGTACTGCTTTTGCTGTGTCTCAAAGGTTCTGGTAGGATGTGTTTTCATTCTCATTTGTTTCTGTGAATTTCTTTATTCCATCCTTAATTTCTTTTATAACCCTGTAGTTTTTGAGCAAGGTGTTGTTCAGTTTCTGTGTGTTTGATTTTTTTTTTCCTTGCTTTTTCTGTCGTTGTTGTCTACTTTAATGGCTTTATGGTCAGAAAAGATGCTTTGTAACATTTCGATGCTTTGGATTGTGTTAAGGCTTGCTTTATAGCCTAATATGTGGTCTATTCTGGAGAAAGTTCCATGTGCATTGGAAAAGAAAGTATACTTGGCTGCTTTTGCGTTGAGTGTTCTGTGTATGTCTATGAGATCAAGTTGGTTGATTGTGGCGTTTAGATATTGTTTGTCTTTATCGAGCTTCTTTCTGAAAGTTATGTCATTCACCAAAAGTGGTGTGTTGAAGTCTCCTACTATTATTGTGGAGCTGTCTATCTCTCTTTTCAATGCTGTTAGAGTTTGTTTTATGTATTTTGGAGCCCTATCGTTGGGTACATAAATATTTATTATGGTTATATCCTCCTGGTATATTGACCCTTTAATCATTGTATAGGGTCCTTCCTTATCCTTTGTGGTGGATTTTACTTTAAAGTCTATTTTGTTAGAGATTACTACTGCCACTCCTGCTCTTTTTTGAGTGTTGTTTGCTTGATATATTTTTTTCTATCCTTTGAGTTTTAGTTTGTTTGTGTCTTTCAGTCTAAGGAGTGTCTCTTGTAGGTAGCATATAGATGGATCTTGTTTATTTTAGCCATTTTGCCACTCTCTGTCTCTTTACTGGTGCATTTAGTCCATTTACATTCTGCGTAATTATTGATAGGTATCAGTTTAGTGCTGTCATTTTGATGTCTTTGTGCGTGTGTTGTTGACAGTTTCATTGCTCCACTTAATTTTCTGTGCTTTTTTCTTTTCATCTTTTTCATTGTGGTCTTAGAAAATATTTGTCCTTCTGTGACTGACTGAATTCATTTAGCATAATGCCCTCCAGATTCCTCCATGTTATAAGATGTTTCACAGCTTCATTGTTGTTCTTTATCATTGCGTAGTATTCCATCGTGTGTATATACCATAATTTGTTTATCCATTCATCTGCTGATGGGCACCTAGGTTGTTTCCATCATTTTGCTATTGTGAACAATGCTGCCATGTTGTGGTAGATTTTACTTTGAAGTCTATTTTGTCAGAGATTAATATTGCCACTCCTGTTCTTTTTTGAGTGTTGTTTTCTTGATATATTTTTTTCCATTCTTTGAGTTTTAGTTTGTGCCTTTAAGTCTAAGGTGTATCTCTTTCAGGCAGCATATAGACAGATAGTGTTTATTTGTCCATTCTGCCACTGTCTATCTCTTTATTCGTGCGTTTAATCCATTTACTTTCGGCATAATTATTGATAGGTATGAGTTTAGTTCTGTCATTTTGATGTCTTTTTTTGTGTGCTGTTGACAGTTCCTTTGTTCCACTTAATTTTCTGTGCCAAGTCAATTTTCATTATGTATTTTCTTTTCATCTTTTTCATTTTTGTTGATTTTGTATTTGCTGAGTCTTAATGTTTTTCTTGTTTTTTATTTTGATGTGTAGGATTGTTAGTGTCGTTTGTGGTTACCTTAATATTTACCCCTGTTTTTCTAAGTTTATACCAGTCTTTTATTTCTTTATATCTCCTTGACTTCCTCTCCATATGAAAAATCTATGACTACATTTTTTAATCCCCCTTTTTTGTTTTAATGTTGTCATCTTTTACATGTTGACGTTTTTGTTTTCCTATTTTAAGCATTTTAGCTTTGATTTATTTTTGTGACTTCCCTATCTGGGTTGATATGTGCTTGCTCTGTCTTGTGTTCTAGTCTTGGGTTGTTATCTGATGTCACTGATTTTCTAACCGGAGGACTCCCTTTAGTATTTCTTGTCATTTTGGTTTGGTTTTTGCAGATTCTCTATATTTCTGTTTATCTGGAAATGCCCTAATTTCACCATCGTATTTGAGAGACAGTTGTGCTGGGTATATAATTCTTGGCTGGCAATTTTTTTCCCTTAAGAGTTTATATATGTCCTCCCGTTGCCTTCTTGCAGGCATGGTTTCTGCTGAGTAGTCCGAGCTTAGTCTTATTGACTCTCCTTTGCAGATGACTTTTCATTTATCCCTAGCCGCTCTTAAAATTCTCTCTTTTTCTTTGGTTTTGGCAAGTTTGATTGTAATATGTCTTGGTGAGTTTCTTTTGGGATCTACCTTTTGTGGGGTTCGTTGAGCATCTTGGATAGATATTGTCCCATCTTTCATGATATCAGGGACGTTTTCTACCAAGAAATCTTCTACAGTTCTCTCTTTATTTTTTGTTATTCCTCCCCATTCTAGTACTCCAATCACTCATAGGTTATTCCTCTTGATAGAGTCCCACAGAATTCTTAAGGTTTCTTCATTTTTTAAAAGTCATTTATCTGATTTTTCCTCAAATAAGTTGGTGTCAAGTGCTTTATCTTTAGTCTCACTAATTCTGACTTCTGTTGTGTTATTTCTGCTCCTATGACTTTCTGTTGAGTTGTCTAATTCTGAAAGTTTATTGTGAATCTTTGAGACTTCTGTTTGCTGTCTCTCTATGGATTTTTGCAGCCTGTTAAATTTCTCATCATGCTCTTCTCTAATCTTCTGAAGTTCCACTATTGGTTTGTTTGTGTGTTCCTTGCCTTGTGTTTTTTGCCTCATCTCCTTCCTTATTCTTGCAGATTTCTGTATATTAATTTTTTGTATTATATCTCCAGTAATTCCAAGAAGTTCTCTTCCTCTGGAAAATTTCTTGATTCTTTGTTTTGGGAGCTAACTGAAGGCATCATGGTCTGCCTCTTTATGTGAATTGATGATGACTGTTGTCTCCAAGCCATCGATAAGTTATTATATTTATTTATTTTATGTTTGCTCACTGTGTCCTAGCTTCTGGTTTCGTTTTGTTATGCCCAAATAGGCTGCTCATGTGAGCTAGTTTGATTATTGGTGCCTTTGAAGTTCTAACATCCTGTTACCAGGTGGTTTGATCTGTTACTAGGCGTGCGAGCCCAGGAGTTCATTTACTTTTATTGTATAGATTCAGCTCAGGTCTCCAGATAATCAGTCACCTACTTTGTAGTGCAGGCTCTCACCTACAGTCCTAGATGGGCAGGGATGATCAGTGTAGGCACAGGTATCTGACTGCAGTAGGGCGTCATGCGCTGAGCAAGGCAAGGAGTTGACGGCTGCCCCTGAGTGACTGGAAGGAAAGTGTGTCCGTTTTCCCTAGAGAGTATAGGTCGGTGCATTTTGCATCTGCATTATAGGCACCCAGTGCTGTTGGCTGCAAGGACTGGGAGGCACTACTTATTCTTGGACCCCTGTCGTGGGTGGCTAGGTGGCGTAGGTGGAGCCACCAGTCCTCAGGCCCCTGATGTGGGTAGTTGAGGACCATACTTAATAAACAGAGTGGTGTCAAGTGCCACGAACCTACCACTCCACCATATAGCTGATACAGTTGAAGTTAGTCTTCAGGTATATACCCTGTTGTACTGTGCTAATGAGGGCCCACATTGTTGAAATGGGCCCACACAGGTCTATGCAGGAGTGAAAGGCATTCAATGTCCATGGTCCCCTTATACCTGTGCCTAGGCAAAGGAGCTGTGCCTGCCCTGAGTTCCCAGCTTAGGGGAGGTGGCAGATTATTTTTTCCTGTTTGTTAATTTGTTCCCTCACCAAGTCCAGGAGAATGGCTCAGGGTGGGTGACAGGTCCTACTTCTGTTCCATGGGACAGGGCAATCACTGAAACCGGCCTGGAACCCAGTGCAGAGTGAGGAGTGGGCAGGTAAATGTGAGAGAGGTTTTTCCCAAAAGAGGTGTTTTTTTGATCTGTGCGGTAGGTCAGATGCATGTACTTATCTTCTGCCGACTGAGTGCCGCTTTTTCCTGGTTCTGGAGGTCTGAATAGACTCTCTGCCACTCGGTGTCTTCCAGTGTGGAAAATGCATCCAGAGTGCCACTGCTTGTCACACTGTGCACATCAGCTGATCCAGCCTGCAGGGTTCTGGCTTCCGCCGGTCAGGTCTGACAACTGCTCACTGCTTCCAAACCCTCTCTCTTCTCCCTGCCACTCAGTCTGATTCCTCAACTTTGCCTTTGATATTCAGGCCTCCTAGATTTTCATATATAATCAATTCACTTCTTTTTTTGGATGTTTGTTGTAAGACGGACCATAGGAAGCATCTGACTACTCCGCCATCTTGGCCCTGCCTCACATTTTAGCATTTTATAAAGAGCTCTTAACAGGGAAACTCGAAATTTTGTTTTAATTCCTAAGTTTTTCTTTCCCAAACTGATCTTACAGATTCCTTGGTGTAGTTACAATAGTTTCAGAACCTGTCTTGCCCTGAAATTTACTAACAAATAACAGATTACATAGAATACTTACATTTTAAGAGGTACTTCCAGGAGGTGTCTCCCGAGTAGCAGAAGAGGGATCTGAACAGCAAAGCCAGCTTTCCCCATAGAGATAAGAAGATGAGGACAGTGCATTGGAAGGAAGAATGGAAGGTAGAAGGGATAGGCAGATATATAAAGAGTCCTGAAGCATGAGATAGCCTTTCATGAGGCTGAGATTTGGGCCTCAGACCCACAGTGAACACCAATTGTTTTCCAAGAGCCAGGCCAGTCCTTGTTTTCAGTCTCTGTTTTTAGAAAATGCGTTCTATTGGTTATATTATTTCCACGTTCTCCTGAGTGAAATATAACTCAGAAAAAAGAAAACGGTGTTCAAAGTCATGGTTCTGAGTAGTAAAAGCAGATTTAGACCATTTCAAATCAACCAAGATAAATGCCAGAGTTGCAATCACAGGAAGGCTTTCCTTGGGAGCAGCAAGCTGCTGAGACCCTGGCTCACTGTCTTGGAAAGTGAATGCATTCCTGGTTAGCACACACCACAGTGGGCCTAATATTATATAGCTTTACTTTTACACATTTAAATCTTTGACCTATCTGGAATTTTCACTAGTATAGGAAGTAAGGTAGGGCACTAGTATTTTTTTTTTGTATTGTTTCTTCACATTGGTGGTTAGGGATTCTTACATCATTCATTGATTTGAAATGCCAAATTTATTGTATAATAAATTCTCTTATGTATTTGGAGCTATTTATGAACTCTGTACTCTGTTCTAATTAGTCCCTTTATGCAGACACCAGCAACCATTATTCCATTTGTGATAAGTTTATAATAATATGTTTTATTATTTGGTGGGTTTAGTCCCCTCTTGGTACTCTTCTTTTTCTGATTTTTTTTTAATGGCAATTTTTGATTGCTGATTTTATATATGATCTTGAGAGTAAACTTTTCCAACTAAAAAAAAAACAACTACTGAGAAAATTGACATTTTACAATTTTTAGTTGTCTTATCCAAGAATAATGTGTCTTTCTATTTAGTAGTCCCCATCCTGTATATTCTTCTTTAGTGTGCTTCAAAGTTTTCAGCTATAATTGGACATTTCTTAAAAATTTTATAACCATGTACTTTGTCTTGTTGTAGATATTGTAAATGAAATTTTTCTTATATATTCTAATTGCTGATTATTTTTATATAAAAACCATTGATATTGTTTCTAATAACTAGACACATTACTGAATTATATTACCATTTCTACTCATTTCACCTGATTTTCTTGGAGTTTACATATATGCAATCATGTATTTTAAAATGCTGAACACTTAACTCTATTCCAATTTTTATCTTATTTTTTCTTTTGATTAATTTAATTGATGAATACTTCCAAAACAGTGATAAATATGTGATGATAATGTGTATTTTTTTAATAGCTGACATTAATGGAAATGTTTCTAATAATGATAATACTGATGATGATGGCAATAAATAATCATGAACATGTGCATGGTACTGTGTTCCAGAAACTCCTCAAAAGTGTTATGTATTGTAACTTACCATTCAGAGTGGCTGGCTTTTGACATGAGATAGATATTTTATTATATAAGGGAGTTTCTTTTATATTTATATTTTGTTAAAATTTAAAATTCTTCATTCTTTCCAAATTTTTTAAAAATCAAATGCCATTTTACCATCTATATAACTGATCATATGGGATGGTTTTTTCTTTTGACTTCTTTATCTCCTGGCATGGTTAGTGATATGTTATTCTTTTAGTGTGATTCTGGATTCTATTTGCTTATATTTTTTTATATAGGATTTTTGCATTAATATTCATAAGTCTGATTAGATTGTATTTTTATTTTTGCTATATTTATCAGATTTTTGTATCACTATCATACTGATTTTCAGAACAAATTGGCAGTTTGTGTTCTCTCCATCTGTGCTGGAAAATTTTAAATGATTGGGTTTGTTCCTTGAAGGTTTTATAGAATTTACCCCTGACATCAGCTCCATATGTGTTTTTTTAAGAGGAAATTCTTTGATAATGTTCTGGTTTTTTTTTTTTGTAATTGGTCTTTTAAAAATTGTTTTTTATTTATAGGGTCAGTTTTAGCAATGTATATTTTCCTCTCTATTTCTCCCTGGTTTTCACAGTTATTTACATAGACATAGACAAAGTATTCTCTTAAAATTATTGTTTTTCTCTACCTCATACTTTTTCTCTGCTCTTTACCTCCTCTTCCTACCCCCCCCCACCCCCATGCTTCTAAATCAGGTTGGTTAGTAGCTTATTTATTCTATTGCCCTCCCCCATCCCAAAACAATTCTATCCTTAGATTTAATCTATTAGTCTTACACATTTGAAAAATGTTGTTATATAGCTTTTTGTTAGCACGCCTTTATAAGAGCCTTTTCAAAATATTGACCTTGTTCTTCTCAAGGACTCTGGATCTTTCAAGTAGCTTTGTTTTCTAGATGAAAAAGATAATAGAAAAGTGAGCCAAGATTAATTGAAAAGCAAGCAAGATTATCAGCCTTGTTGCATCATAGGGGTGAGTTTGGAAGTGATAAGAGTACTTAGCAGGGAGATACACTTGGCCTTGAAGAGCTACCACTGTTCTTTTGATCAGAACCTTTTAGGCTTTACTGGTGATTCAATCCCCTTTAGCCATCAGGACTTCAAAAACATAAAAGGGCATGTAGCATTGTTGACTCCATGTTGATCTTGAGCCATTTTCTCTTTTATTTCCCATGTTCTACCCCCATCCCCACCCTTTGGCCAAGTTTAGCGCATTGTTAATGAATACCGGTTAATTGCTTTCTGTGGTAGTTATGGACAGATAAATTGGGCAGGGAAAGCATTGGCTTCATGACCTGATTCACGGCACAAGGGACCCTGCCTGAGGACCTGTCTGCCTCCTGGGGCTGAGAGACCCTTCCGTAGAGTCATCATCTGTATTCAGCCATTTTCTCCAAGGACATGCTAATAAAATGATACTCGTGAAGAGTGTGCTTCTTAGGTCAAGTAGATACATGAGACTAAATGGGCAGCTCCTGTCTGGAGGTGAGATGAGAAGGCAGAGAGGGTCAGGAGCTGGTTGAATGGACACGGGGAATCCAGGTGGAAAGGAGGAGAGTGCTGTCACAGGGAAGGGAGAGTAACTAGGGTCACATAACACTGTGTGTATAAATTTTTGTATGAGAAACTGACTTGAATTGTAAACTTTCACTTAAAGCACAATTTAAAACAAAGGTTACAGCCTTGAGGCGGTGGGAAAAAGACATGTTAAAACTTCTGGATGTTACTGGAAGTGGAGGGAGGAGCACTGTCTTCTATTTATTCACTAGTATCAACTGATTCCTGAGCAAAAGCATACAAGTAAATTGGCATCATCTAGTGAGACCTAAGGAGCCCTGGTGGTGCAGTGGTTAAGAACTTGACTGCTAACCAAAAGGTCATTAGTTCGAATCCACTAGCCACTCCCTGGAAACCCTATGGGGCAGTTCTACTCTGTCCTATAGGGTTGCTATGAGTTGGAATCAACTAGATGGCAACTGGTTTGGTTTTTTTGTTTCTTTGTTTGTTTTGGTTTAGTGAGACCTGAAGGATAGGGCCCAGGCTCAGGACCACTGTGTTTTAATGGGGTGCAGGTACTTGTACAAGGACCCATGACTTTTTGGAGAGATGTTTACTTAATTGGGATATAGATGGTGCTGCTAAAGATAAGTGGTCTTCCCAGAGGGGAACATACAAGATGATACGTTGGCATTTAGGAAGAAAATATTGGAACCTCTATTTGTATCTCCTTTTAAAATATTTTCATAAATGTAAATGTTTAAAAATACATATATTAGTATAAAAAGAAGCCAAACCTGTTCCCATTGAGTCGGTTCCAACTCATAGTGACCCTATAGGCCAGAGTAGAACTGCCCCATAGGGTTTCCAAGGAGCGGCTGGTGGATTCAAACTGCTGACCTCAAGGTTAGTAGCCCAGCTCTTAACCACCATGCCACCAGGGCTCCTATATTAGTGTAGTAGTTTATAAATGTGTGTGCGTGTCTGAATGTGAATGAATCCTGGTGGCAAATGGTAAAGAACTGGGCTGCTAACCAAAAGGTCTGCAGTTCAAATCCACCAGCTGCTCCTTGGAAACCCTATGGGACAGTTCTACTCTGGCCTATAGTGTCATTATGAGTCGGAATTGACTTGATGGCAACGGGTGGGCTTACATATATATAAATATATGTATTTATATGTAACGTATATATATGTGTATGTATATGTATTTGAAAGATTTACTGATAGGGAAAATAGATTGGAGATCACATCTACAGATAATGTTCTTTCAGCTTACCATTTACTAGAGTAGACACTGGAATTCAGTGATGAATCGGACAGATAATGTACCCTCACGGAACTTATATTCTGTTCTAGTAGGGAAGACAGAGAGTAAACCAGTAAATAAAAATAATTACAGCATGTGATACTTTCTATCAAAGAAATAAATTGGGGAATGTAACAGATGCAAGCAAGTGGGTGGGGGTCATTAGAGAAGGGCTGAATCTTGAAGTTGAGAAGGAGCTGATCATACCAAGTGCTGGAGTGCATGTAGCACTCAGAACTTATAGAACAGCAAGTGGAAAGGCCCATGGGGGTTG
>NW_004443983.1:7257268-7282600 GCF_000243295.1 Trichechus manatus latirostris
GATGTGTTCTTGAGACTCTCAGAAAGCCGGTGTGGCTGGAGAGCAGGGAGCAATATCAAGAATTCAAGAGCAGCACTGAAAGAATCTGGCAGCAACCACGTGAGGCAGAGTTTTGTAGGCCATAGTGAGGGATTCCAGGGTGAGGAGTCTTCTAAGCATCTGTGTGTGCCCTTTGGTATCATCCACTTATCTCCAGTGCTTGAGTGTAATAGGGAAACACTAAATATTTGAGAAGAATGAATGAAAGATTTGCACTGAGTTTTTTGAGGTTAAGGCATATTCATATGCATTCTTAGGTCCTGATCCCAGCCACTTCCATGATTAATAACCTTCCAAGCCTCCTGCTTTTCCACTTTTTATTGGGCTACCAGAGGAGGAAAAAAGGCAAAAACAAACAAAATAAGTGAAGTAGGATATTGTTTTAGATGTGGTCACTGGTTGTCTTAGGCTGGGTTCTCTAGAGAAGCAAAAACAGTAATGCGTATAAATATATATATAGAGATTTATACCAAGGGAAGAGCTCACGTGATTGTAGAGGCGAGAACATCCCAAGTCTGTGGATCAGGGTAGAGGCCTCTCCCAAGTCACGCAGCTGCAGATGCTGGTGAGCCCAAGATTGGCAGGTTGGAGAGCAGGGCTCCCACTCACAGGCTGTGAAGGTTGACGAATTCTGAGATCGGCAGGCAAGACCAGAAAGTTTCTTCTGATTCATGTAACTGCATGAGCTGGTGAACCCAAGATTGGCAGGTCAGAGAGCAGGGCTCCACTCACAGGCTGTGAAGATCAATGAATCCCAAGTTCGGCAGATAAGCTGACAGCTCAAGTCCCAAGAACCAGAGATGAGATGACAGGAGGTAGCCGCAGGATCCAGAGAGAGCAAAAAGCCAGAACATCTGCTTATATTCAGATGTGGGCCACACTCCCAAGGAGACTCGCTTTCATCTGATTGGCTACTCACAGTGTATTCAATCATGGGAGTGATCACATTAAAACACTGAGAATCATGGCCCAGCCAATTTGACATGCAGTCTTAACTATCACACAGGTAGAAATCAAACACATTTTTCCAAGTGTCTCTACTGTACACTTAATTTTTGAAGGTCAGTAGCTGTTAATTTTGTATATGCCACAAACTATAATATAGTTAATATATTTTTGGATTCAGTGAAATTTATATTCACTACGTAAGTAACCATGCACTGTAGAAAATAAACACTTTTCCCCCTTAAATTCTCAGACTTACTATTTTGGGGGAAATGAAGTTTAAAAATTTCAGTTTTAAGAATATAATTTAGCGGTAGATAATTTTTAATCTTCATGGAAAAATCTAAATAGGAAAAATATTTAATCAAAGGTTTTTAATTTAAATCACAAATCAATGAGTGTCACAGATGTCACTGTCCAGAGGAGACATTTAGAGGCCATATATGGTAATCAATAAGTATTTGTTGAGAAAAAAGTTATGTTTCACCAGCTTGTCAGTCAGTAGATCAAGGATAGATTGAGGATAGCTATGTGGGTAAAATGATCTAAAGTTGAAAGCAGTGGTTCCCAAGCATGACTGGTCCCTGTAGTCATGTAGAGAGCATTTAAAAACCATAGATGCTGGTACCCCGAGTTCTTCAGGTGGTTCTGATAACTTGGACACCACCTTTAAAGTGTGTTTAAGCTGAGAGATAGGAAGGTGTGAAAGTTTGACCTCCTTCTTTTAGGATTTTGAAATTCTCTCTGGTTCTCGCCTGCTGAGTTATGCATTTGATCTTTAGGTCCTCCACAAGAGGAGACCAGGGAAGTGAGTGGAGAGTTCACCATCACCTCCTAGTTCTCAGGACCTCCCTGCATCAAACCACTCTCTCCTGTATCTTCAATGTCTCTCCTTTGCAAGCTGTCAATATACTTAGGTGTCTCATTTTTAACATGAAACCCCTCCTTCAATGCTGTTTTTGTTAGGTGCCTTTGAGTCAGTTCTGAGTTGGTTCCATCTTGTAATGACTCTATGTACAACAGAACAAAACAGTGCTCAGTCCTGTGCCAGCCTCACAATCATTGTTTCAGCCACTGTGTTAATCCATCTTGTTAAGTGTCTTCCTCTTTTTTGCTGACCTTCTACTTTACCAAGCATGATGTCCTTCTCCAGGGACTTTTCCCTCCAGATAACTTGTCCAAAGTATGTGAGATGAAGTCTTACCATCTTCGCTTCTAAGGGGTATTCTGGCTGTACTTCTTTCAAGACAGATTTCTTCGTCCTTCTGGCAGTCCTTGGTATATTCAGTATTCTTTGCCAACACTCCAATTCGAATGCATCCATTCTTCTTCAATCTACCTTATTCATTGTCCAGCTCTTGCATGCATATGAGGCAATTGAAAATACCACAGCTTGGGTTAGGCACACCTTAGTCCCCAACTTGTTGCTTTTTTAACGCTTTAAAGTGTTGCTTTTTAACGCTTTAAAGTGTTGCTTTTTAACACTTTAAAGAGGTCTTTTGTGGCAGATTTGCCCAGTGCAATACATCATTTGATTTCTTGACTGCTGCTTCCATGGGCATTGATTGTGGATCCAAGTAAAATGAAATCCTTGACATCTTCAATATTTTCTGTTTATCATGATGTTGTGAGGATTTTCATTTTCTTTATGTTGAGATGTAATCCATACTGAAGGGTGTAGTCTTTGCTCTTCATCACTAAGTGCTTCAAGTCCTCTTCACTTTCAGCAAGCAAAGTTTTGTCATCTGCATAATGCAAGTTGTTAATGAGTCTTCCTCCAGTCCTGATGCTGCGTTCTTCTTCATATAGTCCAGCTTCTCGGATTATTTTCTGAGCATACAGATTGAATAAGTATGGCAAAAGGATACGACCCTGATGCACACCTTTTCTGATTTGAAACCACTTAGTATCCCCTTGTTCTGTTTGAATGATTGCTTCTCAGTCTATGTACAGATTCCGCGTGAGCAAAATTGTGTTCTAGAATTCCCATTCTTCTCAATGTTATCCATAATTTGTTATGATCCACACAGTCAAATGCCTTTGCATAGTCCGTAAAACACAGGTAGACATCTTTCTGATATTCTCTGCTTTCAGCCAAGATCTATCTGACATCAGCAATGATAACCTTCATTCCATGTCCTCTTCTGAATCCAGCTTGTATTTCTGGCAGTTCTCTGTCGATGTACTGCTGCAACCATTTCTGAATTATCTTTGGCAACATTTTGTGTGTGATATTAATGATATTGTTTGCCAATGTCTGCATTCTATTGGATAAACCTCATAGCCTTTTTTAAGACTCCTCATCATCTTTCCTCCACAGCCAAGCATTTCATAAAGTAGTTTTCCCTCACTGGCTTCCCTTGGCCATCTCCCAGCTGTATTACCTCTTTTAAGAGTCATGTTTTTCATTACTAGCCATGAATCACCCCCCCAAACCACAAAAACAAAACACTCTATTGAAATTGTTCTCACTTAGATTACCAATGATTTTCCAGCTTCCAAATTCCAAGACTTATTCTCCAGCCAATATTTAGCCTCTAATAGGCACTTGACACTGTCCGCACTATGTTCTTGAAACTCTGTCCTGGTTTTTTGGCACTACTCTCTACCACTTCTCTCCCTATTTCTGTGATCATCCTTACCTGCCAACCTCCTTCTTTTACCCCTTAATATTGATATGCTTCAAGCTTTTATTTGGGTTGCCTTCTTGTTTCTAGCTCCATATTCTCTCTGAGTGAGCTTGTCCATTCCCAGCATTCTGAATTACACATCTGCAGAGATTTACAAAGGTCTCTTACCTGAGCTCATTTCAGGTATCAAGATACACACTGGACATTTCACCTTGGATATCTTTCAAGTTTTCAAACTCTGCATATCCAAAACCAAACTTACTATCTTTCCAGCCAAATTTATTCCTCCTTTTGTTTTCCTGTCCTGCTTAAGATCCTTTCATCCATCCAGTTTCCCAATCAAGAGACAAGTAAAACTTCTAAGATTCCTTTTCTCTTCTTCCACTCTTTTCTAGTTTGTCATCAAATCCTGTGGATTTTTCCTTTTTAAGTCTCTCGCAAACACTTCCCTACCTCTGTTATCTATTCACTATCTCTGCCTTAATTCAGATTCTTATAATTTTATACATAATTATTGTGATACCTTTTGGTTTTCCTTGCATCCATTCTTGACATTCTCTGATCTAATCCAGATTATGGTCCTTCGAACTCTTTAGCATGACTCTCAGAGTTCTTCATTGCTTGCTCTCCCCACTTCCTCCTTTCAAGTTTAGTTTTCACACAGCATTACCTAGCCCTGTTCCATAAGCATACACTCTAGGTCCAGTCACACTGAGGTATTTAATTCTCCACATACTTTATTTCGTGAGTCATATGAGTTTCACACATTTGCCGTTGTAAATTGCCCCTCTGGAATACCACTCCCACAAGACTTAAAAGATAATAGTACTCATCAATCCTTCCAGACCAGCTTAAATGCCACCTCCTCTGTGAAATGCTCCAGAACCTCCCATCTAAGATTATAGGTGCCTTTCTTTGTTGACTCATAGTGGAGTCAATGATCACTTGTAAATAGTCTGTTTTCTCATTAGTCGTCCTTACTAAAGAGCAGACTATTGAGGGACAGAGATTGACTTCTGTACCTCTAGTACATAGGATGGTCCAACATATATTGGATGCTCTGGAATGTTGGCTAAACTAATGACATTTTAACCAGAATGATATTTAGTGAGAATTCAGGATGAATCATCAGTGGAGGTGAACATTGAAACAAGCAGGTGAGATATTTTGGGTCATAATCAGTCTACTGTACTTAGCTCCTGGACCTATAAACCAGCCAGATCTGTTGGCCTAAAGCTGAGCCTTAAACACTCACCAGAGACTAAAGCAGCCTCTCTGAATCCAACCTCTTACATTGTCCTGCTCTCTTCTTGTTCCAATTTTATCTTCACTGAATTTGAACTCTTGGCTGTACAGCCATGACCACAATCCTACCACTGGCCCCCTGGATTTAGAGTTTGTTTTTAATCCTACTTAATTTGTATCCTTTCATTGCCTGCCTGGATCTGCCGTACCTTATAATACCAGTTCTCACTCCACACTTCCCTATTCCACACTTCCCTTGCCTCAGACAAGGTAGCATTTAAGCTGATCTGGAAGGAATGATGAGTACTGCCTTATAGTTTTTGGGGAGGGATATCCCAAGCCTAAAGAACCCACCTGCCACATAAGTAAATAGATCTCTGGTAGAGCCAAGTGTGGTCCTACTGTGAAGGGAAAATTCGGACATGAGTAATACATTTATATAATTTTTCTTTATCTTAAATTCCCATTTTCAATCATAATTAGCCATGAACACAGAAAACAAAAATCATGGTAACGATTTTAAGGTTTTGAGAGAATAATCTGTTAGTTTGGGATATCTCAAAGACAGATCTCTGTTTGCTGCAAAAGGGTAGATGATGACATATCATTTGCAGCTTGTGTGGTTCCAGAAGGCTCTGAGATAATGGTGATCATCCAAGCAGCATCAGCCGCTGTTTGTCCTGTTGAGAACTCTTTGGAGGCAGTCCTGAGGATAAGGCTTAGAAACAAAATCAAGACCTGTTCCTATGTGATTAGTCCCAAGAGGCACGTGGACTTTCACAGTCCTTAACAATATATGAATAATGTTAAGGACAATAATTATCAATGGGCTCAACAAGGAAAATCAAAAGCCCCTATGAGGAGCAAGGGAATGACTATACACAGGAAGTATCATAGGAGAGGAAGGGAGTCGCAAATTACTGCTGAAAGCCCTGTGTGAGGAGTTAAAGAAATAGTTCCTTAATCATTAGGTCTTATTTCATGGACATAAGTCTTTCCTTTTTTCTTTGTGCTTTGATTTTACTGTTAACTATAAAAGAAAGTCATTTATTGATAATTTACTATGTAACCGTGCCATGTGGATTAACTAATTAATCTCACAATAACCCTGTAAAGTAGGCGACAATATTAACTCCATTTCATAGGCAAGTAAACTGAGGCTTAGAGAGAATAAGTGATTTATGTAAGTTGTACAGTAAGGTGGCAGAGCCCAGCATTAACTCTAAAAAGCCGTAGAACCTGTACTTTTTGCTGCTCTAACTTTCCAACCTGAATCCATGTTTAAGAACTGTCTGCTGAGCTGGCTGGGTCTGAGAAGTGATGTGAACAGAAATGAACTCTTTGGGTGGGGTTTGCCATTGTAAGCCATTGTAATAGGGAAGTGGTGGATGACTGGAATCTAGGCCATACTGTTCAGGGTAAGGGTGAAAACTTGGATAGGGATGGATAGGAAATTATGATGGACTTGTACACTGCAGAAATGATCCTGGAGGAGCTAGTCTCTTGTGTCAAGGAGGGCAACAAAATGAACTGTGGATGTAGATTATAATGGCAATGTTCAAGGAGGGCTAAGAAATCCAGACTAGTTGGAAGCAAAGGGAGACAATGGAAGTGTTGTAAAGGACAAGTTATTCAGGTGAGCAGTGCAGAAATTAGAAATGGCAATGACTTCATGGAAACACTTTGCCTGAATAACAAGGAGACTGAGAATTCCCTGCAGATGAGACTGGTGGGAGACATTGTGGTGCCCTTACATCAACAGGACTGGCTTGTTGCAGCAAACAGGAGAGAACCACCAGGAAAGGAGTTGGAAATGTGGGAGGAAATGAGAATTTAGAAGAGATGTCTACATATTTTGTTGTAAAATTAATATTTCTTTGGTTTCTAAAGTCAGTCTTGCAAACGTGTTTTGAAGTAGAATCGTAGTCCCAAATTTCTTTCTCTACTAGAACTTTTCAGTATTATTCACTGTAGGGGCTCTAATTTCCTCTGAAGTCAAGTTCCTGTGGTTTTACAACTAAAGATTGGCACTAGATATGTGGAAACTTATCTAGGTCATGTTTCATGATTAATGTATTCTATCCTCAGGACATTAATAGCTTCTTTTCACTTATAATCGAGTTTTTTTTTTTCTTTTTTCTTTTTTCACTCTTAATGACCTTTTAACCCATTTTCACATAAAGTAAGACTTCTCCTCTGGGAATGGCAATTCCCTAACAGACTTAGATATTAAAGCTTTTTACAGAGAAAAATATTTTTGTGGGGGTTTGTGTAGTGCACCTTATACAAAGTTTCTTCATTTTTGGAAAAATGTGTAGTTTGGCCCATTTTCAAGTAATGAGAACTCTAAATAGAACTGCACTTTTTTTTTTTTTAACTTGCTGGTTAAAAAAAATTATAAAGCTTGTTCAGATATAAAAAATGTAAATGGAAATAAAAATAGGAACGCAAATGAGTCCCAGATTTAGCAAAGATGACAGTCCTCTTTAATGCAACCATCCTAAGCCACCCTTTGCAAAAACTCTTTTCTGTTATATGTTCTTAATGGAAAGCAGCTGCCTTGGAAGGCATTGTTTACAATGGGTCTCTGTCATAGTTCTGTATTGTAGCTATAAATAATGTCAAAATGTTCTCCTATCGAGCAGCCTAAATGCTGATGCCACCCATCCATACAGATGAGGTTATATTATTCTTCCTCAAACATATTCATTATCATCTCATGCTGTTCCCATCCCTGAGGGTAATGATGACCCTTTGTAACACCATTCATCACTGCCTATGATTGTGTGCAGCTGAGGCTGTTGGCCTGTGGGTCCTGTCCCACTCAGCTTCTCTGTTGTCCAGTCATGTCTGCTTTGCCTTCCTTTTGATCTCTTTCTTCAAAACGTTTTATCTCTTTCTCCATATGGACCTGTGACTGTAAAAGCAAAGCAAATGCAAGGTACATTTATGTTAGCATCAAACATAGCCATGTTGCTAATGACAGTATAACCAGGGAAGGAACAAGTCACTAATAGAAAGTCTAGGAAAGATATCGAAATGTGAGTGGAAGGTTAGGGAAGAACTGATCCAGGATTTTATAATTTGTTTTCTGGGAAAAGCTGGAGTTAATGGAGATTAGTCAGTGAGTGACATTACCCTGACACTATTTTCCCAAGGAGGGTTAGTGGGAGATAGGGAACCCTGAAGCCTCAGTACATAGTGTTTTTCTGGGGAGAGGGTTTCTTCATTTTGTTGGATTCTGAAAAATCTTATGAAGAGCATATATAAAAGAAAATGAAGAAATACATAACATCACTAGGAAACAAAGAGAGGAGTCATCAATGGAAGAGAATTTGAAGAATACTTGAAAGATAGAAAGCAGACATATTTATATTGATGGGGGAAACTGAGTTCAAAACAGGAATAGGAGAAAATGGCTTTTACATGTGGAGAAAAATTTACAGGGTCTCTAAAACCAGAAGTTTTGGTTATTAGGTACAGAAGGAGTCCCTAAGGTGATCATCAAGGGACTTTTTTTTCTTTTTTTTTGAATCAGTAGATGGACCAGCATCCTTGGCCAATAGAAGGGGAGACCCTTTCACTCATAAGATTAGCCTCTTGAACACCAACATTTTCCTTCCAATCACTGAGAAAGGCTTTGGTAAAAAGAAATAATGTCTACAAATAGCTTAATAGTGAATCAAGCATGAAGAGGTAAGGCAACAACTCTAGAAGAAACCATATTTGAAGGATCAACACCGCCAACTCAACAGAGAATCTAGCACCTGAGGTAGCAATGGATTTTAAACAGTATATTTACTATTTCCCCACAAGATAAGAGAGGATTCATGTTTATAAAATAAGGAAAGTCTTTAGAGACATTGAGAATAGAAAATATGATTATCAACATTAAAAGACACACAAAAACTCTGTTGTTAACCTGAACAGCAAAAGGAACAAAATTTATGCACTGAAAAATGACCAGAAATGTTGAGCAGCAGAATTTCCCCAGAACCAGCACAAAAAGACCAGGATGTAGAAAAGAATGTAAGAATGGCAAAACAAGGAGACAGATCTAGAAGTTTCAAAATTTAATAGGAGCTCCTGAAGAAGAAAATGGAAGGGAGCAAATATTCAAAGAAATAATAGAAGATAATTTCCCATGACTTAGAGGTAGAGACCCTGAGGTTGAATAGGCACACTGAGGCCTAGCCTACTGAATGATAAAAGATCCACACCTAGATACACCAAGGAGAACATTTAGAGGAGCAAGCATTGACAGACACTTCCAAGGACAGAAACATAAAATGACTGGTAGGAAAAAGAATTAGATTGACATCAGACCTCTTAATGGCAACATTAGATGCAGGAAGAAAAGGGTTTTGAACCCAGATTTGTTTTTAACCAAAGTCTCATTCATCTATGAGGGCAAAACTATTTTTTTCAGATATATAAAATGATAAATTCTATCACCTACGAACTCCAGTGAGAGAATAACCCGTATATATATATATACATGAAAAATACACCCAAAGAAAATGCCACAAAATATAAGAAATCATGGTGAGCAAGAATCTAAGAAAATAATATTGTAGATATGTCTAAATAACTGTTAATGAGAAAAAATCTGTTAAAGTCATCCACATTACCTTAATGTGGAATTAGGAGAAGAGAAGTATAGCTAACTTTCATTACTTGCTCAAAGAGATAATGTAGATATTAACTCTATGTGACAGAAAAATAAGTATAAATATTTGTATATAAATAGAATGTTTGAATTTCTATTTATAGAAATTATAGAAAAATTCTATTTTTTTTAGAATACGAAAAAAATCCAATTTGATCACTCTTACAAAATACAAGAAAGGAAGGAAAAGAAACAAGAAAATATGGTAAATAGCTAAAATAAATCCAAACTTACCAGTTATCCTGGTAAATGTGATCAGATTGAATTCTCCAATTCAGGGAAGAGACTGAGAATAGGTTTTAAAATAAAACTCCATGTTAGTTCAGGAAACTTCTTGAACAAAATGAAACTAAAAGTTTGGATATCAAGTCATAAAAAGAGGTAGACTAGCAATTGCCTTTTAGCAGAAAGAAGATGGAGCAAAATACCAGGCAAAAATGGAATTCAGGTAAGAAGTATCGTAAGGGACATTTTAACCCAATATAATCCATAAAGAAAACATATGAATGATAAAACTTTATACACCTAATAACATACACTTATGATGTATAAAGCAAAAACTGATAAAATGCAAGGAGAAATGGGCAAAGACATAATTAAAGTGGAAGACTTTTCTTTAAAACCTCACTCAGAAATTGATAGATCAAGTAGATAAAATCAGTAAGAGCATAGCATGATGTAATCTACAAGTTTGGTCTAACAATTTTATATATGTATGTGTGTGCCTGTGTGTATACATACACACAACTTTTTAATCTACAGAATGCAGTCTTCTCAGACATATATGTCATGTTCACAGAAAAACTTGGGTAGCAAAGAAATGAAAACCAAAGTGAGAAGTTATTTAGAAATGAATTATAAGAGTTCTGTTGAAAACGTATACTTACAGATTCAATTATTACATAATCAGAAAAACTGAGGCCAAAAAACAATAAGAGGAACACTATTTTAAAAAGAAAGGAAGAAACATATAAAAGCATAAATTAAAAAATAAAATACAGACTTTATTAAAATATTTCTTTTCTTTAGCTAGAAAATAGAAAAATTTTGGACAAGTTGGATCAGAAATACAATAAAGAGTCAAACTTTTTTGAATTAAGAAAAGATAGAATTATAGATTTTAGGAAGATTTTTAAATAAGCATGTATAATATTTTACTAATAAACTTGAGAATCTAGATTAAATGGATAAAGTTCTAAAAAAAATAAAATACTAACATTGAGTCAAAGAATAAAATATCCGAGTAGAATAATAAGCATGAAAGTAAAAAGATAGTAAAAAATGTATCTCTCCAAAAGACAGTCTGAGTTTATGGAGCAAAAAAATATACTATCTGGGAAGACTAATAATCAGCAAGTAGTTACAAGTAATTACAAGGGGAAGTAAAATATACTCTTCTGTTTTTGTAGCTTTACTAGAAATTCTTGAGAAAAAGGTGAAATGGATCAATTTTTTCTCTTCCCTTTTTAGGAAACTCTTAAGCTTTTACAAAGATTTGACAATAAAGTTGCTTTCTACATTGTTACGCCAAAATACTTGACTTTCCAAAGCAATCATCTAAGTTGTCATAAAACTAATCAGCAGAAAGAGCATTTTCCTTTCTTTACTAATATTATCCCCGCGGGGAAGAAGCAAATGGTAAAGTAGTGGTAATAATATGAAAATGATATCCTGTTATACAGATTCACACACACACACACACACAAAAGGAAATTAAATGTTTATAGTTTACTTTTTCACATATATCACAGAATGGAGAGCATATAACATTTAATGAGTGAATTAAATTTTTACAGTGTTCAGTTGATGTAAACAATGTTGGAACACTAAGGAATGCTGGTACTATGAGATGGTCCTTTAAGAATAAATGATGAAGTGTCAGGTGGAAGTTACATTAAGTTTGGCACACCTCATTAAACAGTGTCTCATATGAGCAGATGTTCAGTTTTTCACACTGAGGAGGTAATTCAGTAGATTCTATTGTAACATAATGTGATGTAATGGCATAATTTGCCATGAAAATAAAATAAGCCATTCATCTTGTTGTGGCAGTTGGTATCTATTTGTGAATTGTGTTGATAATATCAGTGTTCCTGTATACAGTAGATACTAAAGATGATTCTAAAGATCCTGTGCTACTTTCTACAATTGTTATCCATATTGTGCTGATACGGTGACATTATTTAATAATGATAGCACCTTTAAATATCTAAGGATGCTATAAATGGTATTCTCTAAGACGACTATTCCTCAAGCTTACCATTGTATCCTTCAGTACTTCCTCAGTCTGTCCGCTTACTATGTCCTGGAAGTCATGGGAAAGTTGCTAAAATATGAGGGTGATGAACTCCATTGAGGCTCATCTCTCTAACAGATCTTCTTTATATTCACTTTTCTACAAACAGGCGGGTTCTCTGCTCAACCATTTTGGATGGTGATGTTCATCATCATATTAATTCGTCATCTTTAGTGTTAGTATCTTAAAAAATTGAGAAATAACTGAGGCAGGGGTGTCCATGTAAATTAGACACTAAACAACTTCTTCAAAAATAATAGACAACAGCAAGCAGAATGAAACAAACCCCATCCCCTTAGCATAAGTGTAAGTTGAACTCTATCCAAACATCAAATTACTCTTAAATGGAAAAAGAAACACTAAATCCCAGCATACTATCTTCCACATTCTTTGCTGCAAGGCTTAGTGGACTGTATGAGCAGTTCAGGACAACAAACAAGCAAAAAACAAAAATAATGAAGCTACATGGAAAAGAGAAATGGGGAGATAGTTAGAACTGTGTTCCCTAAGGTTTTCAATGACTAATATTTTGGAAGTAGATCAATCACCAGACCTTTCTTTCGAGGCATTTCTGGGTAGACTTGAACCTCTAAGCTTCTGGTTAGCAGCTGAGCACATTAACCATTTGCACCACCCAGGAACTCCTCTAGTAAAATTACTGGATTTTAAAGATGAAGAAAGGATCCTTAAAGCCTTCAGGGAAAAAATATCTAATAACTTTTAAGGGAACCAGACTAGACTGACATGAGACTTCCAAAAACAATGGACAAAGGCAACAACGGAGCAGCATTTTCAAGAAACTCAAAAGAAAGTGAACCAAAGATACTATATCCAATCAAGATGTCCTTCAAGTATTTAGGTTACAGAAATTAAAAAATATATACATATTTAAGAACTTAGGGAATTCTGTATCTATGAGTCCTTTTTGAGGAATCTTCTAGAAAATGAACTCCATTCAACCAAGAAATGACTGAGGAAAATTTAGCAAAAGTAGTGATCATCAGTATTTAATACCTTAATTGTAGCTCTAAGACTGAAACAAAGATGAGGAAAATGAATGCAGAATAATATAAGACAAGTGCTAATATTATGTGTTCTCTGTTCAGATAAAGTAGAAATAATACAACTAAAAAGATGAAAGTAGAATAAGTTCGTTAATTATATAGGGAATAGATAGGGATTAAATGATTTAAAATTAATAAATGATAGTAATGTTTCAGAAATGGGAATAAGGGCATTTAAAACAGGTAAGTACTAAGGTAAACACTAGAAAAAAATTACAAGCCTTCCTATATACAAAAAAAAAAAAAAAGAGCGAGATAAAGAAAAAATACATCTTGTAGACAAAGAAATTATAAATTATATAAGATAAATTGAGATCAAACATAGTAGTCTTACCAATACATGTTAATGGACTTAATTCACTGCTTAAAAATTTTCAATTTAGCACAGAAAGCAAGGCTCAGATACATGCTGTACACTAGAGATACACCTAAAACAAAGTCATTTAAAAGGCTAACAAGAAAGCTATAGACTGTTATCCAGTGCTGCTATAACAGAAATACCACAAGTGGGAGGCTTTAACAAACAGAAGTTTATTTTCCTCACAGTTTAGGAGGCTAGAAGTCTGAATTCAGGGAGCCGGCTTTGGGGAAAGCTTTCTCTGTTGGCTTCAGGTGAAGGTCCTTGTCTCTTCAGCTTGTTTCCTGGTTCCTTGGAGATCTCCAAGTAGCTTGACATCTTTGTTTCCCCATCTCTTAATATGTTTTTTTATATCTTGTAAGAGATTGACTCAAAACATACCTTACAGCAATTCTTTTTTTATTAACATAACAAAGACAACCCATTCCCAAATAGGATTGTAACCACAGGCATAAAGGTTAGGATTTACAACACATATTTTTGGGGGACACAATTCAATCTATAATATTCCACCCTTTGATCCCCCCCAAACTGATGTCCTTCCTATATGCAAAACACATTCACTCCATCACATTATTCCAAAAGTCTTAAGTCAACCCCAAGTCCAAAATCTCATCTTTTGAAACATCTAAATCAAATATGAGTGAGATTTTAGGTGTATCCCATCCTGAGGCAAAATGCCTCTTCATCTGTGAAACTGTGAAGTATAGATTACAAGTTATATGCCTCCAAAGTACAATGGTAGAACAGGTAGACATTTGGGACAATGGAAGAAATTAGAGGAAAAAAAAGGATAACAGACACCAGGCAAGTCCAAAACCCAGCAGAAAAAATTACATTAGCTTTCAAGACTTGAAAATAATCCTCTCTTTTCTGAGACCATCTGGGCAATGGCTCTGCCCTCCAGACTCTGGGTGTTGGCCATGCCCTTTGGCCCCTGGGGCCTGGGCTTCAGCCCCCCGTTCCAGGCCCACTGGGATAGCAGCCCTGCTCTCTTGGCTTTGGGCAGCTCCATTCTCCTAGTCCATCTGAGTGGTGACCCCACCCCCTCAGCCCTGGCAGGCTCTATTCTCCTGCCCCTTGAGCTTGGAAGCCCAGCCCCCTCAGGTTTGAGCACCAGCCCTATCCTCCTGGCCTTTGGGTACGGGAGCCCCACACTCCAGAACCAAGTTGGTGGAGATCTGACTCTTTGAAACCTAGGAGGCTGTGACTCCTCCCTATGAAACCGAGGCAGCCCTGCTTCCTGTGTTCCTTCCAACGGTTCTGTTGATCTCTGAGCTGCTCCAGGGATGGTCCTTTTCTCTTTTTTGGAGGACAAAAGATGCAGCTCCTTTGGCTTGTTTCCTGCCTGTAGAATTCCAAGAGGCAGACGGCTCTCTTTCCTTTTATTCTTTCTCTGTCCCCTTCAGTGTAAACTAATGGGTTTTCTGCTATGGTAGTTGGTTAGATCCATCAGTCATAGGCTTAATTTCTTTAATAAAGGATTGTGTAGACAGCTCTTTGGTGAACTTTCTAGGACACGTGTCCTTAGTTTATACAACAGAATTTTCCAAATCTAAGTTTGTTTTCATTTTGTACAGTTCACTTTTAAGTCCATCCCTTTCCTCTCTCATTTTACTGTAAGAAGCAAAGAGAAACCATGCAGCCTTTTAAAGATCCTTCTTAGAATTCCCCTCAGTGAAATATCTAAGTTCATCACTTACAAGCTCTACCTTTCACCAAACATTTGAACATAATTCAGATAAGTTCTTTCTCACTGCGTAAAAAGCATTGCCCTTCCTCCATTGTGCAATCACACATTTTCATTTTCTTTAAAGCCTCACCAAAAGCACATTTAACATCCACATTTCTGGCAACGTTCTGTTAATAGCACCATATATATTCCCTAAGACAATAGAGACTATCTCTATGGTTCTCCTCACTTCTTTCTGAGCTCTCAACCGAATTGCCTTTGATGTCTATAATTCTACCAAGAGTCTCTTCAGGGCAATATTAAGCTTTTACTGTTAGGCACTTTAAAACTCTTCCAGCCTGTACCCATTACCCAATTCCAAAACTACTTCCACATTTTAGGTATTTGTTAGAGCAGCATCCTGCTCCTGGTACGAAATTGTACCTTAGTGATCTAGTACCGCTATAACAGAAATACCGCAAGTGTGTGACTTTAGCAAACAGAAATTTATTTTCTCATAGTTTAGGAGGCTAGAAGTCCGAATTTAGGTCACTGGCTCCAGAGAAAGGCTTTCTTTCTCTCTGTTCTGAGAGGAGGTTCTTGTCTCTTCAGCTTGTTTCCTGATTCCTTGGCTTGACATCTATCTTTCCCTATCCCTGCTTCCTTAATCTACTTCTTTTATATCTTATAAGAGATTGACTCACGGCACACCCTATGCTAATCCTGTCTCATTAACATAACAAAGACAACCCATATCCAAATGGGATTATAACTATAGACATAGAGATAAGAATTTACAACACATATTTTTGGGGACACAAATCAATCTATAACATAGGCAAAAGTATACTGGGCAATTGGAAACTATCACAAAGCAGGATTAGCAGAAGTGATACCATACAAAGTAGAATTTAGTCCAAAAAGCACTAGACATGAAAATGAAGAATGGTTTTTATGTTAAAAGCTCTAATTCATAGTGAAGGTATAAAAATTATGAATATCTATATACCAGAATAACAACAGCAGCCATTTTAAATAAGCAAAAACTACAAGAGATGCAAGGAGACATTGATAAAACACTCTAATGATATGAGACTTTTTAAGACACACACCCACCCACTGCTGTAGAGTCGATTTTGACTCTTAGTGACCCCATAGGGTTTCCAAGGTTGTAAATCTCTGTGGAAGCAGACTGTCATATCTTTCTCCCACAGAGCCACTGGTGGTTTCGAACCGCCAACCTTTTGGTTAGCAGTCAAGTGCCTTAACCACTGTGCAACCGGGGCTCCTTAAGACACATACGACAGATCAAATTAACAGAAATAGAGTAAGGATATAGAAAATCTAAACAGCATAAATAATGTAAATTTTATGATATACTGAACTTTCTACCATGATACAGACAATACACTTTTCTCTCAAGCACATGTGGAACATTAAAAAAATCATATGTTAGGTAATAAAACAGCATCATTTCTATAAAGTAGAAATATTACAAACAACACTCTTAGATCTCACTGGATTAAACTAAAGCTTATTAATAAAATTTAAAAAAAGAAACCAAAAGTTCCTTGAGCCTGGACATTTAATCTTTTATTATACTACTCTTGGGTTGAAAGACAAAAAATACAATATAAAATTAGAGAATTTCTTTAAAAATGCTAACAAAAGCACTACATATTGGAATCTGTGAAATAGATTTAATGCAGCGGGATAAGAGGTAAAATTCATAGTACAGAGCACAATTATCAATAAAAATGAAAGAACAAAAATAAATGAATGAAATTCTGAGCTAAAAAATTTAGGGGAGGGGGGGAAGACAATGTAAACCAGAACAAAGTACAAGGAAAAAATAATGTTAAAAGTAGAAATTAATGAGGCAGGAAAGAGAAAAACAGAAGATCTAATTAATGCAAATCCTGGTAATTCAAAAACATTAACAAAATAGACAAACCTATAGCTAACATAGTCAAGAAACAAAGGAAGAAATCACAAATATCCAAAATAAAAAATGACAAAGGGGAAAAGACCATTGAGTCAGACAAAATTTAAAAAAATCATGAGGTACTGTGTAGAACTCTAACCAAATAAATTTGAAAATGTAGATGAAATGGATAATTTCCTCAGGAAATACAGCTAATCAAAATTGACCAGACAAGCTTTCCTAGAAGAAATGAAAAAGTTATCAGGAAGCTACCCCAACAAAAAGTACCATGACCTGGTGGGAATTCACAGGGGAATTATAGCAAACTTCAAAGACCAGATGGTCCCAATGCTTATGAATTATTCTGGAGCACTGAAAATGAAAAAAAACTTGCTAAAGTTTTTTTATGAAGCAAAAGTAACATTCATCTATAAACCCAATAAAGAGCACAAAAGAGAAATATAAGACCATTGTTGTTGTTAGGTGCCGTTGAGTCGGTTCCGACTCATAGTGACCCTATGTACAACAAAACGAAACACTGCCTGATCCTGCATCATCCTCACAATCATTGTTATATTTGAGCCCATTGTTGCAGCCACTGTGTCAGTCCATCTCATTGAGGGTCTTCCTCTTACACGCTGACCCAAACGAATACCACCAATGAATATTGATGCAAAAGTTCTAAACAAAATATAGTGAATAGAATTGACTACTACTGTAAGAAAACAACACACTACAATGACTTAGCGAGATTTATTACAAATGTGAAGTTAGTTCAATATTTAGAAATCTATTAATATAATACACTTAATATATCTAAGGGAAAAATCAAAGCTTTCAACACCATTCAACAACCATTCCTGATAAAATATACTCAGCCAAATAGGAATTGATGGGAACTTTTTACATGATGAAATTATATATGTACATACACACACACAGACACATATGTGTGTATATATGTATATGTATGTGTATATATGTCTATGTATATGTATGTGTGTGCATCCATCCTGAGGCTAGCATCTCATTTAGTTGGGAAATACTGTAGGCATTTCCACTAATATCAGAGAGAACTGTAGTAGGGAATTGGGGTGAGGAAGGTTTCTGGGAATTTTTTTTACTAGTCTTGTAACTTTTCTCTAAGTCTAAAATTATGTCAAAATAAAATGTATATAATGAGGTTACTATGCCTATTTTCTTTACTGCTAGACCTTCTTTGTCAGGACCTTCTTTCCTAACTGTCTATCCAATATATATTTCTCCTATTATCCTTCTCAATGTACTCATATTTTTAGGGAGGTAGGGAGGTATGAGGTAAGATACCTCTTTTTGTGACCCAATTCTGTCTGCTAATGTAAAGTGGAAGATTCTAGGAAAATTTCTAAAAAGAGGCCAGCTTGGCTGACATAACCCCAGGTCTTTTGCTTTTCCTGTATCTTCCTGCTGGGAGGCAGCAGCCATATTGTGTCCATGAGGAAAAAAAGCATAAATGAAGAAGATGGAACAGAGATACAGAAGGAGTTTAAGTCCCTGATAGAGTCATTGAGCCATTATATCAGCCACTAACTACCAATTTCTGGACTTGTTCCATAAGAGCAACAATCCCTTTTGTTATTTAGGCAGTGGTTGGTTGGGTTTTTTTGGTTCCTTGCAGGTTCATGCATTTATGCTGATACAGGGCCATAGATACTTTTCACATAGTAGGGGAATCTAAAAATGAAAATAGTTAAGAACCATTACTGTAGACACAGAGGTTCAGGATTAAATTCCAAACTACATATCAAAGTAAAGGTTTTAGAGAACTTGCACTGTGTTGATAACTACTTCATTGCCTTGGAAAAACAAGCATAACGCAATAATCTTAGATAATGCTTTCATCCTGTTTTTTTTTTTTTTTAATCAATTCAACACTATTTATTGAGAAACAACTGTGTGAAAAATAGAAATATACCTCAATATTCCAGTCCACAAGAACCTTCTAATCCTGCCAGAGAGTAAAGAGAGATGTAAGTGCTTTAAAAAATCAAATCCATTTAAGACATTGTGCCAGAAGTGTCAAATAAGCAGTATAGATAGACAAAGTCCTATATAAATTCAGAGACATGGACTGGATTGAATGGAGGAGGTAGTATCTGAGCAAATCTTAGCAAAGAGATACGACTTGAGTCATTAAAGGGGTAGGTGGGGAAGTCATTCTGGCAAAAAAAAAAAAAAAAGAAAAAAACAATGGCATTAACCCAAGGGGTAGAAGTTATAAAGAAAATAACATTTAGGAGTCGCCACCAGTACTGTTGGAGTAGAATGTTTTTGGAGGATCTTGAATGCCATGTTGAGTCATCCTTTAGGCAATAAGAGACATTATAAGTTCTTTAGCAGGAATGTGGTCTGATAGAAGCAGAATTCTAGAAAGAGATATCTAATATGTAGGATAAAATAGAGAAAACTTAGAATTAAACAGGATGATAAATTTAGTAATTTTGATCATAGGTGGAGGAGTTAGAATGGGAACAGCATATTCATGAGCTATCTCTAAGAAAAAGTTCACATACTTTGGTAAGCATAAAGAGATAATTTGATTTAGGGGTGTATCCTAAACTGTCCCAGAGTTTTTAATGCAATGGTTTGTTAAAGCAACAGTGGCACTGACAGAAATAAAAAATTGAAAATGGAGCTGTTTACATGGTGGAGGATGGAGGAGAAGAATAAGCAGATGGGATGGAGATGAGGTTAATTCTTCAACATTTAGATTTTGAGCAGTTATGGAAATGTCCAACACTTACTTGGCAATACCAAGTCTGGAGCTTGGATGAGAGGTGAGAACTATAGATCCAGACTTAGTGCCATTTGAATGGAAGTGAGAGCTAAAATTGTGTGGATAGCTGATCTCTAAGGTGAAAAGATACAGAGTGGATACTAGAGGTTTGAGACCTAAGCATTGAACAATGCTATTTACAGAAAGAATAGTAAGAGAAGCGAGTTGGAGAAGACAGAGCTAGGAGAAACCTCACATAATCAGGTGGTGCCTTTCTCCCAGCCTTCAAGACAGCTGTCTCATTTATTTAGGCATCTGCTGGGGACCCTGAAAGTATAAATTTTTATATGTCACATAATCTACATTTCAATCTAGATAATGCCAAACATTAATTCCAAATTTGTTGAAAAAATATGTAACCCTTTCTATAGATGACGTAAGGAGAAGCTTAATTTTACTTGTGTAGATTTCATTTTTAATACTCATTAAAATCAGCATATCAGTTTTTAAGTCAAATTTGTGATAATAAGGTGGGATTTTGTGCCAAATAATCGTTGAGACCTTTCTTTTGACCAGCATAAATATTAAACTCATATAATGAACTAGAACAAAATTCTGAGAGTTAAACTGTAGTTAGATTTGTGTGTGTGTGTGTGTGACACATCACTGGTCATCTCTGATGTATTTGATGTCTAGTTCTTACTCAGGTACACAACCCTAGATGCCTTATATCTATATATGAAGAACAAAAGCAAGGCATGCTTTACTGTATAGATCCAGGAAGATAATACAAACAGCAGCAGCAGGGACTTGAAGAACTCTAACTTGGATTGTATCAACACCATGGACGTTTTCAAAATCCTGTACATTTCAGGATCATTAGATCAATTAGACCAATAGTGTTTTAAAACATTTCGAAATGAATGGCTCTCTTTTAAGTTTCAAAATTTTCTAACCACGTTTTCTTGGTTCTGTTCTGGAAATAGCAATGATTAATAAAACATGTACTCTATCAGCACTTGTAACATTTTATAGATACGTTATTTAGCTTTTTAATCCACTAAATAGAGTGCTTTTCTGATGAAAAATGTAGTACCTATTTAGATTCTATATTAATATTCTTTGAGAACTTCCACCCCCACAACCCACAAATTCCCATTTTTTCAAGCAAAACAGTGAAGGATTGTTTTCCAGGGTAGCCAGTCCAAGAGAAGAAATTAAATGTCCTCACCCAGGAAAATGACCAGGGGTCATCAAATTCTCTTACATCTCCTATGATTAATGTTTTTATTAATAATTCAAATGAGTTATTTATATTTTAAGGTTATCATCCGTTTAGTATATATTACAGATAGTTTCTTCTTTGCCTTTCAGTGTATTTCTTATTTACAAAAGTTAAAAAATTTTACCTAGTCATATCTGTGGAACTTTTACTTTTTTTTTTTTTTTAACATTTTCTTTAGGCTTAATGTTTTTTCCTCAGTCTGCATATCCATAAATATTCTTTTTGATGAATTGACTTTAAATATTGATTTCTATGTTTTAATATAAATAAAATTTATTTTGCAACATGTAGAGAGGATTTAATTTTGTTTAATGTTTTGCTGGGTTTTATTTTGTTGTTAACAGCTCTATTGAGATATCTTTGATGTACAGTAAGTCACATACTTACCATTTTGGGTGATCATGATTCCTTTGTGTTTATCCATATTTCCATCTGGAATCATTCTGCCTGAAAGATACATTTTAATATATTTTATAGTACAGGTCTACAGCTGATGAATTCTTTCAGCTTTTGTATATTTGAAAAGTCTTTACTTTGCATTTGTTTTTGAAAAATTTTTTCACGGGATATAGAATTCTAGGTTGACAGATTTTCCTTAAATAAACCCAATGATCTTGTTCCACTGTCTACTATATGATTTCCAATGAAGAAGTCTACTGTCATTCTTATCTTTCTTTCTCCTTATGTAATGTGTCTTTTTTCCTTGGCTGCTTTCAAGATTTTCTTTTTATTAATGATTTTAAGCAATTTTATTGTGTGTGCAGGGTACAGTTTTTTTTACATGTTTCTTGTGCTTAAGGTACTTGGGACTGTGGGTTTATAGTTTTAATCAATTCTAGAAAAAATTTAGCCATTAATTCTTCAAATATCTTCTGTGCCCCCTTTTTATCCCATAGCTCATTGATAATCTATTATTTATTTATTTTGTTTGCTGTGATTCATTTTGGATAGTTTTCATTGATATGCCTTTAAGTTCACTGATCTTTTTTCTGCGATGTCTAATATACCATGTCCCATCTTGGCTATTTTTCATCTCAAACGCTGTGTTTTAAAGAGTTTGATTTGGGTCTTTTTTATGTTTCATGTTTTATTGCTCATGTTTAGTCTTCTAACTTTTTAAACATGCAGAATTGTGTTAAAATAAGTGTTTTAATGACATTTTCCATTTATTCTTTTTTACATATAACATGTGTGTATATATGTATATGTGTATTTATATATATATACACTACATATATATATGTTATGGGTCAATTTGATTTACTAAATTTTTTCTTCATTGTGGTTAGTATTTTACTGCTTCTTTGAATGCCTGACGATTGTTATTAATTGCCAGACTTTGTGGGTACTGGATATTTTTGAGTTTCTATAAATATTATTAAGCTTTCTTCTGGGATGCAGTTACGTTTCTTGGAAACAGTTTGATCCTTTTAAACCTTGGCCTGACCAGAGCAATATTTATTTCCACTGCTGATACAAGACCATTTTGAGTGTTTTACCCAATTTCCTGTGAATGATCTAGTTTTCCAGTCTGGCTAGTGGAAAGATGCACTATTCCCTGCCCTGTGTAATCTCCCAGTATTTTCTCCCTTATTCCTTCAGGTAGTTCTTTCCTTAGCCTTGGGTTGTTTCCTCACATGCATGCACTGTTCAGTACTTGGCAGAAAACTTGAGAGAAACTCTCTACAGACACCTGGAGTTTTCTGTATGTGCAGCTGTCTGTTCTTTGGTACTCTGTGAACTCTACTGATCTTGGCTTCCTCTGAGCTCCATCTCCTCAACTCAGGGAGACTGCTAGGCTGCTGTAACAAAATACTGCAAATTGGATGGTTTTAAAGAACAGAAATTTATTGTCTCACAGTTCTGGAGACTAGAAGTGAAAAGCAGTGCATTAGCTGTATTGATTCTCTCTGAGGTTTCTGAGAGTGCTTTTTACCTAGTTTCTGGTGGCTACTGGAAATCCTTCGCATTTCTGGACTTACAGGTGCATCTTCGCATGATATTTTCCCTGGTATGTCTTCACGTCTATTCACTTGTCATGGATTGAATTGTGTCCCCCCCAAAATGTGTGTCAACTTGGTTGGGCCATGATTCCCAGTATTGTGTGGTTGTCCTCCATTTTGTGATTTTCTTATGTGTTATAAATCATAATTGCTGCCTGTGGTTAAAGAGGATTAGGGTGGGATGTAACACCCTTGCTCAGATCACATCCCTGATTCAATGTAAAGGGAGTTTCCTTGGGATGTGGCCTGCACCACCTTTTATCTTACAAGAGATGAACGGGAAGCAAGCAGAGAAGTGGGGACCTCATACCACCAAGAAAGTACTGCCAGGAGCAGAGTGCGTCCTTTGGACCTGAAGTTCCTGAGGAGAGAAGCTCCTAGTCCATGGGAAGATTGATGACAAGGACCTTCCTCCAGAGCTGACAGAGAGAGAGAGAAAGCCTTCTCCTGGAGCTGACGCCCTGAATTTGGACTTCTAACCTACTAGACTGTGAGAAAATAAATTTTTCTTTGTTGAAGCCATCCACTTGTGGTATTTCTGTTACAGCAGCACTAGATGACTAAGACATCTCTTTTATAAGACAGCACTCAGATAAGGTTTAAGACCCACCCGACTCCAGTATCACCTCATGTTAATCTAACTGGTAACAGCTCAAAGACCCTGTTTCTAAACAAGTTCACATTCACAGGTACTAGTACTTAGGACTTCAACATTTTGTTTTTTTTTTTGGAGGGGAGGAGGATATAATTTAATTCATAACAGTTCCACTTGGGTTTCCTGTTTCTGCACTATGCCCTCAAATTGTCTCCAAGCAGTGAGTTGGGGGCAATCATCGGGCTTACTTCATCTGTTGGTATTTTGTTGTCTGATGTCTTGAAAACCATGTTTTCTATATTTTGTACACAATTTTAGGTGTTTCAGGTGGTAGGGTAAATCTGTATACTTTCTCCATTATGTCTGGAAATAGAATATGTGATATGTTTCATTATATTTCTTTGTCTTTGTTCCCATAACAGTTTAAAAAATATATTGCTAAATTCAGTTGCTAACAAATACTAGAATTTTTTTATCCCATTCATACTTTTTTTTTTTTTAATGCTGTGATATAGTTAAGTTTTGCTATTAGGGTTATGTTAGCTTCAGGATTTAATTAAGTAGCTTTCATCTTTTTTCTTGCTGTGCAAGAATTTTATATCATGATAGTCACATACTTTTTAAAAACATAAAACAACTTTCCTATAAAACCAGCTGCACATGGTGGATTTTGGTGTGTAATTTTTTTGGTAATGTTTTCTGCTGCTTCCATGGTAATTTGTTAATACATACTTTTTCCTAAAATCAATTTTGATTATTTTCTGAAAAACACATTCAATATCAAATTTTTTTTATTAGTGTAAAGTGTTACTTGTTTTTTTATTTATAAAATCTCTCTTAACATTTGTTATAGTTCCTGTATCATGTTAAATTTTGATTATATGTGCTTCATGTTTTTCTTTATTGTATTTTCCCATTTTATTATTTTTTCCTCAAAAAACCTAACAATGAGTTATGTGCCAATGCTTTTCATTTTTAATTTTTAAAAATTCATTGCTTTTAAAAAATATGTATTTTCTCCTACTTTTCTTAAGTCTGCAATATTATCATTTAAAATTTTTAAGCTGAAAATTTAGTTTGGTTTAGGATATTTCTTTTGTAATAAAGTTATGAATTTGTTTCTGAAAACAGCTTTGGTTTTCCTTCATGAATTTTGTTATGCAGTATTCTCATTGTAATTATTTTCCAGCTGGTTAGTTATTACCATTTTATATCGTCTTTGTTTCATTATATAAGCAAGTGTCTTAACCTTCCAGATTTTTTTTTTATGCAATCGTTTATTTAATAAAATATTGACAATGTTTTATGGATAGCACACAATATCTTGGAAACACACACGTACACACATACTTAAAAACAAATACTCATCATGTTGGGGAGTGTTCAGTAGCCACATGGAAAGTGTGCTGGGCACCAGACCATGTGCCAGATTCAACATACGGTCTGGCAAACTCAGAGAAACAGCAACAAATGAGATCAAATGCTGTGGTCCCTCCAGAGTTTGTGTTATCCTTCTCCAGCCCCTTATGTCACCACACAAATGTCAACCCATCACATCTCACGCATCTTCCCCAAACCATTGGCGATGGTCATCCTTATATTATGACCCATCAAGGAGGCAGAAGGGCACCTGCTGAATAATCCAAACATTGCCAAGAATGAGACAGCCCTATTCTTCACGCCTTCGGCACCAAAGCTTCCATACTCATGGTCACACCTGGTCAGTGGACTCTAGAACAAGACCATGTTGCATGATGAGACTTTCAAGTCAACCAGATCTGAGTTTGTATTCTCACCACACAGCTTGCTCTGTAACCCTGAGCGAATACTTAACATCGCCTAGCCTTCTTTT
>NW_004443983.1:7282700-7369364 GCF_000243295.1 Trichechus manatus latirostris
ATTTGATGTTCTAGGGTTTCAGGATTGTTGATTCTCTGTTTGGCTTAGTTTTTCGGATCTTTGTTGTGGAGGGACGGCGTGGTGCTTCTGCCTAGGGCACCATCTTGCCGGAGTCTCAACCTTCAGATTTTTAAAAAAGAAATCTTTCTTCCTAATTTCTAGTTTAACTGCGTTTTGGTCAGTGATTGCAACTTATATAATTCTGCCTTAGAATCTGAGGTCCTACTTTCCTTATCTGAGACTGAGGCCTTTGACCTTGAATGTGACTTGTTATTTATCTTTATTCTTGCTGTATTTTATTACCTGAGGTAGAATTGAGGAAATTTGGGGAGGAGGAATTCCCTACCAGAAGTGGTAAATCAAAATAGAGTGAGAAAGCACTATATTTAAGAAAAAAAGTTAGATCCAGCCTTCTTTACTCATTTATATTACATATTTGGCTTCTGTAGGAATATGAGTTTATAATTCCTGTAACGGTCTTTCTGTCAAATTTTTATTTTTTTTAGTCAACTTTATTGAGATATAATATACATATAATAAACTGATCCTTATGAAGTGTACAATTTGCTGATATATGTATGTATAAAACCCGGGCTTTGACCTGGTTCACACCTCTGCTGAGAACTTGAATTTCTAGCAAGTTCCCTGCTGAGAATTTGCATTTCTGCCCCAGATATACTGAATCAGAATCTACATTTTAACAAGATCCCTAGATGGTTCTTATGTATAACTTTCTGGGAACTTGTTTGAAATGCAAATTCTCAGCAGGTGTTCCAACTGAAAGGAACCCTGTTTTGAAGCCCTGTATAAAACCATCTGTAGTGTATGCCAAAAAAAATCAAACTCATTGCCATTAAGTCGATTCCAATTCATAGTGACCCCATAGGACAGAGTAGAACTGCCTCATAGGGCTTCCTAGGCCGTAATCTTTATGGAAGCTGACTGCTACATCTTTCTCCCATTGAGTGACTGGTGGGTTCCAACTGTTGACTTTTCAGTTAGCAGCCAAGTGCTTAACCACTGTGCCCCCAGGGCTCATTGTGTGTGTATAAACCTTTGAAAGCACTGCCACAGTCAAGATGCAGGACAGTTTCATTATCACTAAAAATTCTCTGTGCCCCTCTGTAGTCCATCCCTCCTCTACCTTCACACCAGGCAATTACTGTTGTATTTGATGTCATTATAGAATAGTTTGCTGTTTTTAGAATTTTATATAAATGTATAATATATACTTGTTTTGCCTTTCTTCACACAGTACATTGAATTTGAGATTCATCCATTTTTACCTTTATCAGTAATTTTTTTCCTTTTTATTGTTGATAATCATTACATTACTTGGATATACAATTATTTTATCCGTTCATCAGTTGGAGGATATTTTATTTTCCTATTTTTTAAGATTATGTATTATAAATAAAGCTAGTATGATCATTCATATAAAAATCTGTACAGATGTGTGGACGTCTGCTTTCATTTCTCTTGGATAAATGCCTAGGAGTATAATGGCTGGGTTGTATTGTAAGAGTATGTCCAACTTTTTAAGAAACTGCCAGTTTTGCAAAGTGATCATATCCTTTTACATTCCTATTAACAGTGTATGAAAGTTCCACTTGCTGCATATCCTTGTCAACACTTGGTATTGTCAGCCTTTACAATTTTAGCCATTCTGTGGGTATGTAGTGATATCTCATTGTGGTTTTAATTTCTCTATGATATGATGTTGAGCATCTTTTCATGTACTTATTGGGAAATGTCTGTTTAAATTCTTTGCCTGTTTTTATTGGGTATTTTGCTTCTTACAATTGAGTTGTGAGATTTTATGTATATAGGATGCAAGACCATTGTCAAATATATGAATTGTGAGTATTTCCCCCATTCTGTGACTTGCCTTTTCATCTCTTCATATTTATAAGTTTTTGCTTTATATATTTAAATACTGTGTTGTGTTAGTACTCACATATTCATGAATCTTATATCTCAACTGTGGACTTTATTTTTTGTCAGTGTAACAGAACCTTCTTGTTACCATTTATTATTTCTTCTAACAAATACTCAGTTTCTGCTATTTAACAGACATTATGTTAAGTATGAGGGGAAGTGGTTGGATACATTATTCCATAAAACCACTCATACAAGCATGTGCTATATTTTTATTTTTAGTGCTTACATGTCAGTTAACGTCTCTTAGAGACTTTATGAAGGTGAATTTTATCCTTTAATATGAAAATATTTCTTACTAATTTAAACTATTAGACCTATTGTCAAAACTAATATTGGATCTTTTTTCTGTGATCCTTTTTATGTTTGTTTAATTAATAGTCTATTTTTTCCTTTTTTTAGTGATTTGAAAGCTATATACTCTATTCTAAAATCAATTTTTTTGTTTTAAAAAATATACTAAAATCTAGTCCCTCACTGCTTTAATATCAAGAATGAAATACTAGTCTAAAAATTATGAAGCTATTTTCCATCAAATAATATGTTGAAGCAACTTTTCTCCATTCTGCCCTAATCGACTTTTTCTTATTACAATCCATACATTTAGACTTACTTATTTCCAAATTATTATTTTATTCTAGAGGTTTTTCAATGATTATTGTATATATATTCTTTACTAATCGAACCATACTCTTATGACTATTTGTGTTAAATACTATGGTATATAAAATGGTATTTATAACATCAATTCTTTTTACTTTCATTTTAAATTATTTTTATTTCATTGAACTTGATATTCTTGGCAGACCGAGACAGACAGGGAGAGAGAGAAAGGAAGGATATATCAATGTAATACTTAGAGTATTTGATTGTTTGAGAAAGATTTTCTATTGCTTTATCACACTGACTATTGCTTAACTGGGGCCCAGGTGGTACAGTGGTTAAGCATTTGGCTGCTAACCAAAAGATCGGCAGTTCGAATCTACCAGCCACTCCTTGGAAAACCTATGGGACAGTTCTCCTCTGTCCTGTAGGGTCGCTATGAGTTGGAGTTGACTTGATAGCAACGAGTATAGCTTAACTACTCATAGAATTATTAGGTTTCAAACTTACCTTTAAATAAATTTTCCTTTATTGTCTTCTGTTATTTAGAAAACCCCGAGAAATTTTTTCCATTGTAAATACCTTCTTCCCCCACGCTTTGCTGCATTTCCATTTTATTTTCTTGATGCTTGACACTTAGAAATTGTATGTGGATATGTCTATATATTGGTCACTTTTGTGGTACTTTTAGAGCCTTTCAAATTATTGTTTAAATTTTTCTTCAGCTCAGGTAAGTGTTCTTACTTTTGATTGTTACTTCTTGTTTTTTCCTGATCTCATCTGTTACTGGAAATGCAACAAAACTCTCAAATACTTTAAATAAGAAATTTAACAGAGTTTATTTTATTTTTTCTTTCGTGTAGTATTTTTCTGGTTTACATTTGAGATAGCAGAGAAGTTAATTTTAGTATTATTACATGCACACAACACATTGGTAAATAATACAATCAATTATAATTGTAGATATTTCAGAGGTTATGAATTGTTCTCTCTAGATAGCAATTATGTCTGAATTTTGAGTGTTTAAGACTTCTTATGCAAGGAGAGTTTATGATATGGGATATTATTTTATTTTCTCTGCAGTTACAAAAAAAAAACAAAAAACAAACCCATTGCTGTTGAGTCAATTCTGACGCATAGTGACCCTATAGGACACAGTAGAACTGTCCCATAGAGTTTCCAAGGATCAGCTGGTGGATTTGAACTGCCAACCTTTTGGTTAGCAGTCATAGCTCTTAACTGCTGCGCCGCAAGAGCTCCAAAATACAAAATAAGAGGATATGTGTTCTTGTTACCATGCAGCTACATTATTCAACAGTAGTTAGAGGAACCTATGTTTTCTAAAACTAAGTGCTGGGATACCATTAGCACTGAGAGGCTGAAAACTTTTACAATAAGGAAAAGTAAGAGATCAAAATAAGACTTTTAAGAAATGGAATATGAGGCATGTAGTGCTTTGCAACTACAAATTTTTAGAAATAGCAGTAATTTCTAGGCTGTCTTCATTATCTCTCTTTCACTTATATCTACATATTTTTCTCTTTTAATTTTAGTTGTTTGCCATTTTGTCTGGACTGTGAGAGTTTTGAAGTTTGTACTCCACATCACTGATTATAGTATCAGCAAAGTAGAGTATGCTTTTTATTGCTTCCACTGCTGATCTTAATTCTAAATGTTGTATTTACATTTTGCAGTAATGTCTAATCTTCTCTAGCTTCCTTTTCATTTCTGCCTCTATCTTGGTTCTAGTTAACTTTTCTGTAATGTGAGTTCTCTTGAAAATTTCTAGCATCTTTTATAGTATATGTCTTAGTTATCTAGTGCTGCCGTAACAGAAATACCACAAGTGGATGGTTTTAACAAAGAGAAGTTTATTTCCTCACAGTCAAAGTAGGCTAAAAGTCCAAATTCAGGGCGTCAGCTCCAGGGGAAGGCTTTTTTCTCTGTCGGCCTTCTTCTCTTCAGTGTTCCCCCAGACTAGGAGCTTCTCGGCACAGGGACCCCAGTCCAAAGGACACGCTCTGCTCCCGGCACTGCTTTCTTGATGGTATGAGGTCCCCCTGTCTCACTGCTCAGTTCTGTCTTTTATATCTCAAGAGATTGCCTCAGGACACAATCCAATCTTGTAGACTGAGTCCTGCCTTACTAACACAACTGCCACCCCTCCTCCCTCCTTAACATCATAGAGGCAGGATTTACAACATATAGGAAAACCACAGAATACCAGGAATCATGGTCTGGCCAAATTGATACACACATTTTTTGGGGGACATAATTCAAACCAAAGCTTTTCTTTTTATTGAGTGCTGTGTACTCTTTCGTTAGAGTCTTTACATAACCTCATGTTCATTGTTTCTGCAAACAAACAAACAAAAAGCCTGCACAGAGCTAATACTTGTTAAGAGGTTAGATGGTTGGCTTTACCTTGTTCTTCCTGCCTTTTCATCTGTGTATTATTGCAGTCTTCCCTCAGATATTATTCTGCAGGATAGTTAGATGGTCCCAGCTCCATACCAAATCCTGGTAATTTTCCTGGTGTGGTTCTGCTACACTGAGATGGGATCTTTTCTTCCTACTGCTTCCTGGTTTTCTATATTACTATTTGACTATTCATAGGAGAACTCAGTTTATAGCTTTTTCCTTGTCAGTATCAGCACAAACAAGCCTTCTGGAGAGTAATGATTCCAGAATTCTCTCATTTTCTGCCCCTTCTTATTACCAAGCTCTTATTCAAGATGTGATATATTCTACCTACTTACTTCCTCAGTCGAATATGTCACATTCTTAGGAGTTATGGTTATCAAATGGATATAGTAAAAGAGGCACTGATTAGGGTGGTGGGAATAAGAAATGTTTTGGACTCAAAAATTAATTTTTCACAGTAACTTCTTATTTTCTGGTTAGAGAAGTCTTGTGTCTCTGAAATAAGGGTCTGCAATGCTATTGGGTGGAAATTTCCTCCTGACTTCTTTTTCTGGCTCTTCTATTATTTCAGAGACATATTCTACCTTTTATTAGTCTAAATTCCTCTGGGCATATTGCAGGCAGATGTTTAATATTACCTGTGCTTCTCTACTTTGCATCTCTCAGACTTTTATGAATATTTTAGTAAATGAATGAAGGAAGAAGGGAAGTTCTTGCTATCTGCCTTTAAAACACAAAGTCTCATATTTCCTTCATTTTAAAAAGATGTTCATGGTGTTAGGAAATTACAGCTAACTAGTAACTGGGTGTGTCTGTGTTCGACCTTGACACCACAACAGAAGTGTGTACATTCAACCAGAGCCGAGTGTAGCCCACAGAAGATTTATGGCAGCATTAGAACCTTATCAGGACTTTGTCTCATGACACACCATTACATGTCACACATCTATCAGAAATTCATAAAACTTTCCAATAGGCAATGATTTAAAGAAATTAAGTTTGGATTGCTTATCCTGGAGAGAAATAAGGTCATTAGGAGAAGTACTTTGGTTTCTTGCTGAAAAGAGCAGTGGACATAGAAATTGTCTTCAGAGATCAGAAATGGACCTAAATGACATACAGTGTAGGAGAACTTGGCATGTAAAAAACCTTGACTGGTGTAGTTTGAAGAAATAAATGCTGCTATCTATTGTTAATCTATATAGGTATACCACATAGGACACAATCAGGAGATACTGGAAATTTGGAAAACTTCTAGCATTGCCTGATGCTATGTGACATTCTTCTAGAAAGTATGGCATAAAGTCAGTTAGTTGCCTTGCAAAGATCTTAGGTGACTCTTACTGTCTTTCTATCCACTCCTCTCTTTCCACTACTAGTTAATCTATTTACCTGGTGTCACAGATTGAATTATGTCCCCCGCAAAATGTGTGTATTAATTTGGCTGGGCATGATTCCCAGTATTGTGTGGTTGTCCTCCATTCTGTGATTGTAATTTTATGTTAAGGAGGATTAGGATGGGATTGTAACACCCTTACTAAGGTCACATGCCTGATCCAAGTAAAGGGAGTTTCCCTGGGGTGTGGCCTGCACCACCTTTTATGTTACAAGGGATAAAAGGAAAGGGAAGCAAGCAGAGAGTGGGGGACCTTATACCACCAAGAAAGCAGTGCCACGAGCAGAGCACGTATCGAGGTTCCTGAGCTGAGATGCTCCCAGATCAAGGGAAGACTGATGCATCAGAAGGACCTTCCTCCAGAGCCAACAGAGAGAGAAAGCCTTCCGCTGGAGCTGACGCCTTGAATTTGGACTTGTAGCCCACTAGACTGTGAGAGAATAAATTTCTCTTTGTTAAAAGCCATCCACTTGTGCTATCTCTGTTACAGCAGCACTAGATGAGTAAGACACCTGCTGTCTTAGTTATCTAGTGTTCTATAACAAATACCACAACTGAATGGCCCTAATGCACAGACATTTATTTTCTTACAGTTTAGGAGGCTATAAGTGTGAATTCAGGCTGCTGGCTCTAGGAGAAAGCTTTCTATCTGTTGGCTCTGTGGGAAGGTCCTTGTCTCTTTTTAGCTTATGTTTCTTGGCTACTTGGTGATCTTTCATGTAACATGGCACCTCTGTCTTCCCCCATCTCTACTCGCTTGCTTGCTTAATCTGCTCTTTTTTATATCTCAAAAGAGATTTAATTAAGACACATCCTACACTAATACTACCTCATTAATATAACAAAGGAAACACATTCCCAAATGGGATTATAATCACAGCTATAGGGGTTAGGATGTACAACATAATTCTGGGGACACATTTCAATCTATAGCATTCCACCTATTGGCCCCCTGAAATTCATGTCCTTCCCACATACAAAACACACTCACTCTGTCACATCAATCCCAAAATCTTAAATCAACTCCAAGTCCAAAATCCCATCTTCTGAATCATCTAAATCAAATGTGGGTGAGACTCTAGGCATATTCCATCCTGGGAAGAATTCCTCTTTATCTGTGAACCTGTGAAATCTAGAATACAAATTATTTGCTTCCAAAATACAATGGTGGAACAGATACAGGGTAGACATTTCCATTACAAATAGGAGATTGGAGGGAAAGAGGGGATCATAGGTACTAAACAAGTCCAAAATGCAGCAGACAAATTAGTCCTCAAGATCTGAAAATAATCTTCTGTTCTCTGAGAACATCTGGACAATGGCCCTGCCCTCCAGACTCTGGGTGTTGGCCATATTCTCTGGATTCTGGATGTAGGCCTCTCAGCCCTGAATGGAGGCCTCACCTTCCGGCTCCACTTGTGTGGAAATCTAACCCCTTCGGCTTTGGGTTCCTGCATTCTTCTAGTCCGCCTGAATGGCAACTCCACCTCCTTAGCCCCGGTAGGTTCCATTCACCTGCCCCTTGGGCATGGCAGCCCCAGCCCTTCAGCTTTGCGTGGCAGCTCCATCCTCTTGTCACACCTGAACAGCAGTTCCACACTCTGTTGGTGTGGAACTAGTCCAAGTTGGTGGAGATCTGACTCTTTGAAACGGAGGAGGCTGTGACTCCACCCTTTGAAACCCAGGAGGCCATGGCTCCAGTCTTTGAAACCCAGGAGGCCAGGACTCTACCCTTTGAAACCCAGGGGGCCATTTCTCCTCCCTTTGAAACCTAGGAAGCTGTAGCTGTGCACCCTTTGAAACCAAGGCAGCCCTGCTTCTAGTTTTCCTTCTGACAGTTCTGCTGATCTCTGAGCTACTCCAGGATCATCCTTTTCTTTTCTTGGAGGACAACAGATGGACCTCCTTTGTCCTGTTTCCTGCCTGTAGAATTCCAAGAGGCAGCTTTCTTTCCTTTCTCTATCCCCTTCAGTCTAAGCTGATAGATTTTCTGCTGTGGTAGTTGGTTAGATCCATGAGTCACAGGTTTAATCTCTTTAATAAAGGATTGTGTAGCCTTGTCCTTGGTGAATATTCTAGGACACGTGTCCTTCATTTGTACAACGAGATTTTCCAAATCTTTAAATTTTGTTTTCATTTTGCACGGTTCACTTTTAAGTCCATCCCTTTCCTCTCTCATTTTGCTACAAGCAGCAAGGAGAAACCATGCTGCTTTTTTAACATCTTGCTTAGAACTCTCCTCAGGCAAATATCCAAGTTTATCAGTTACAAGTCCTTCTGCCAAACATTTGAACACACTTCAGACAAGTACTTTGCCACTGCATAAAAACCATCACCCTTCCTCCACTGTCAAACCAGATTTTCTTTCAAATCCTTACTAGAAGCACATTTAATGTCCACATGTCTAGCAATTTTCTGTTGATTGTGCCATATGTATTTTCTAAGATGATAAAGACTTTTTCTATGGCTCCCCTCACTTTTTTCTGAACCCTCAACCAAATTGCCTTCGATGTCAATCATTCTACCAACAGTCTCTTCAAGGCAATCTAGGCTTTTACTAGTAGGCACCTTTAAACTCTTCCAGCCTCTACCCATTACCCAATTCCAAACCACTTCCACATTTTAGGTATTTGTTAGAGCAGCACCCTACTCTCTGATACCAAATTCTGTCTTAGTTATCTAGTGCTGCTATAACAAAAATACAGGCAGTCCCCTCTCAAGAATGTCTGACTATCCAACTTATGGACAACTTGTACTTGCCCTTTAATGGTATGTAAATCTGGCCTCACTTTGAAACAACTCAATCATCCCCTACTTTCAATAAATTGATTATCACAATCACTTCACTTGCTACATGTGGAGTTTTTAAATCATTGAAAAGACTTGAGCCTTTTCTTGCACTGAAGTAAGGCTAAATAAGAACCGTATCCACCTGTTACAACTTACCTACAAATTTGACTTAAAGACACAGTTAGGAATGGCTCTCGTTCATAACCCAGGGACTGCTGGTACCACAAGAGAGTGGGTTTAACGAGCAGAAATTTATTTTCTCACAGTTCAGGTGGCTAGAAGTTTGAATTCAGGGCACTGACTCTAGGGGAAGGCTTTCTGTCTGTCAGCTCTGGGGGAAAGTCCTGTCTCTTTTTAGTTTCTTGGTGATCTTCGTATGGCCTGGCATCTATCTTCCACCATCTGTGCTTCTTTGCTTGCTTCCTTAATCCGCTCTTTTATATTTCAAAAGATATTGATTTAACACATCCTATGCTAATATTGCCTCATTAACATAACAAAGAAAACAAATGGGATTATAATCACAGGTAGAAGGTTAGGATTTACAATGCACATTTTTTTGAGGACACAGTTCAATCCATAACACCTGGTATTATGTGTGTATCTTTAGCCCTGATTTGTGTGGAATGAGGCTCTATGATAACCCATTGCCATCAAATCAATTCTGACTCATAGCGACCCTAAAGCCCAGAGTAGAACTGCCCCATAGGGTTTCCAAGGAGCACCTGGTGGATTCGAACTGCCAACCTTTTGGTTAGCAGCCCAGCTCTTAACTACTATGCCACAAAAGAAGGAGCAGAGACGCGAGAAGACAAGAAATGTGTACTTTTTGTAATGAAATGAGATACTATTGAGACTATATAATTACCCAAGAGTGGTTTATACAATATAATGGGCATATATGCAAATAGTAGCCTAACCTATATAGTGGTCCTCAGGAAAGTTGTTGCAAATACCAGGATATTGGGAAATTTTTCTTGTCTGCACGTAACCAACACTTTTGCTGTAGCCTTGCAGAAAAGAACAATGGCAGAAATTTGCGTAGTAATCACAGAATTTCTGGTGCTGGAAAGAATCTGACAGTTCATCTGGTGCTTTCTCTTTATTTTACAAATGAGGAAATTGAAACCAAGGCAGGTGAAGTGACTTCCTCAAGGTCAAAAGGGAGTTTAAGGACACATTCTAGGCCTGAACCCAACTCACTTGTGTTCTAGTCCAGAGACCTTCCATTTTGCCACAGTTTACTTCTGTCAGGAAAATTTCCCCAGCAGGAAAGGTAACAAAAATTACTTTGAATATTAAAAGGTGTCACGTAATTTGGGGAGGTAAATAAGCAGGCAGTTAAAGGAAAGAAATTTTTTGTTATGTGTTGAATTTTGCCCCCCAAAAATATGTCTACCAATTTGGCTAGGCCATGATTCCCAGTATCATGTGATTGTCCACCAGTTTGTAATCTGATACGCTTTTCCTATGTGTTGTAAATCCAATCTCTAAAATGTTGATAAGAAGGGATTAGCAGCAGTTATGTTAATGAGGCAGGACTCAGCCTACAAAATTGGATTGTGTCTTGAGCCAATCTCTTGAGATATGAAAGAGAGAAGCCAGCAGAGAGACATGGGGACCTCATACTACCAAGAAAGCAGCACTGGGAACAGAGCATGTCCTCTGAACCCAGGCTTCCTGCTCAGAGAAGCCCCAGACCAAGGGAAGATTGATGACAAGGACCTTCCTCCAGAGCCAACAGAGACAGAAAGCCTTTCCCTGGAGCTGGTGCCCTGAATTTGGACTTCTACCCCGCTAGACTGTGAGAGAATAAACTTCTCTTTGTTAAAGCCATCCACTTGTGGTATTTCTGTTATGGCAGCACTAGGTATCTAAGACAGGAACAGAAACTAAAGAGAAGGCAAGACGGAAAAACTTTGTCCTGAGCGTGGCTTTTCAAATCTCTATCCTTTTTCTAATAAAGTATCCATGAAATTTGTTACAGCAGAATTTATCCCCAATCCTACTGTTTTTAAGAGAGTAGAGTTGAGCCCTCATCACAGCAAATGTCAATTTCTGTTTCAAAACAGTCTAGTATTTTCAGCTCTTAATTGCATCTTCCAACTCTTATTTTAGTCTATTATATTTATTTTTGTAATATTGTCTAAATCATTTTTGGAAGGTGGCAAGGGATAAATAAATGCCTTGATTTAAGATTTCTGTTTACCACCCATCTATCAGTTTGTCATACTGTGGTATCTTATATGTTGCTGTGATGCTGGAAGCTACGACACTGGTATTCCAAATACCAGCAGGGTCACCCATGGTGGACAGGTTTCAGTGGAGCTTCCAGACTAAGAAAGGAAGAAAGGCCTTGCTGTCTACTTCTGAAAATAAGCCAATGAAAGCCTATGGATCACAACAAAATAGTGTCTGACTTGCTTACTTTGGGCATGTCACCAAGAGGTATCAATCGCTGGTGAAATCATTTTTGGTGAAGTAGAGGGACAGTGAGGGTGAGGGTAATGGAGGCCCTTGGTGAGATGGATTGGCAAAATAACTGCAGTTATTGACTTGAACATGCTGACACTTACGAGGAAGATGCAGGACCAGGCAATGTTTCATTCTGTTGTACATAAGGCTGTTGTGAGTTGGAGTTGACTTGAGACAGCTATCATCCATCCACCCAACCAACCAGCTAAACTTCTGTTTCCTAATTTGGAATTTTTTGAGATAATTACTTTTTCTTCCTTTTCACTGAATCAGGTCACTAATTAGCATCATGAATGGATAGAAATCGCTGGAAGTGAAAAATTGAAGAGGAACGGTATCACATTCATTGTCAAAAAGCACATTTCAAGATCTGTCCTGAAGTACAGCACTGTTTGTGATAATATCCATATGCCTACAAGGAAGACCAGTTAATACACTATTATTCAAATTTACACACCAACCACTAATATCAAAGATAAAGAAACTGAAGATTTCTACTACCTTCTGCAGTTTGAAATTGATCAAAAATACAATCAAGATGCATTGATAATTACTGGTGATTGGAATGTGAAAGTTGCAAATGAAGAAGAATCCAAAAACCAAACCAAACCCATTGCTGTCAAGTTGATTCTGACTCATAGCGGCCTTATGGGACAGAGTAGAACTTCCCCACAGGGTTTTCAAGGAGTGGCTGGTGGATTCAAACTGCTGACCTTTCAGTTAGCAGCCAAGCTCTTAACCACTAGGCCACCAGGGCTCCAGAAGAAGGATCAGTAGTTGGAAAATATGGCTTTGGTGATGGAAATGACACTGGAGATCCCATGATAGAATTTTGTAAGACCAACAACCTATTCACTGGAAATACCTTTTTTCAACAACATAAATGGTGACTATACATGTGGACCTCACCAGATGGAATACACAGGAATCAAATCGACTATATCTATGGAAAGAGATGATGGAGAAGCTCAATATTGTCAGTCAAAATAAGACCAGTGGCCTACTGCAGAACAGACCATAAATTACTCATTTGCAAGATGAAGTTGAAGAAAATTAAAATAAATTCATGACAGGCAAAGGATGATCTTGAGTATATCCCACCTGGATTTAGAGAGCATCTCAAGAATAGATTTGGCGCATTGAACACTAATGACCAAAGACCAGATGAGTTGTGGGATAACATCAAGGACATCAGACATGAAAAAAGCAAAAGGTTATTAAAAAGACAGGAAAGAAGGAACAGACCAAAATGGCTCTCAGAGGAGACTCTGAAACTTAACTATTGAACGTAGAGTAGCTAAAGCGAATAGAAGAAATGATGAAGTAGAAAAACTGACAGAAGATTTCAAAGGACAGCTCAAAAAGACAAAGTAAAGTATTATAATGAAATATGTAAAGACCTGGAGTTAGAACACCAAAAGGGAAAAACACAGCATTTCTCAGGCTGAAAGAACTGAAGCAAAAATTCAAGCCTTGAGTTGCAATATTGAAAGATTCTGTGGGTAAAATATTGAACAACACAGGAAGCATCAAAAGAAGATGGAAGGAACATACAGAGTCACTGTACCAAAAAGAATTGGTCAATGTTTAACCATTTCAGGAGGCAGCATATGATCAAGAACTGATGATACTGAAGGAAGAAGTCCAAGCTGCACTGAAGTCATGGGTGAAAATCAAGGCTCCAGGAATTGATGGAATATCTGTTGAGATGTTTCAGCAAACGAAAGCAGCGCTGAAAGTGCTCGCTTGTCTATGCTAAGAAGTTTGGAAGACAGCTACATGGCCAACCAACTGGAGGAGATCCATATTTGTACCCATTCTAAAGAAAGATGATCCAAAAGAATGCAGAAATTATTGAACAATATAATTAATATCACATGCAAGTAAAATTTTGCTGAAGATAATTCAAAAACGGTCGCAACAGTACATCGACAAGTAACTGCCTGAAATTCAAGCTGGATTCAGAAGAGGACAAGGAATGAGGGATATCATTGCTGATGTCAGATGAATCTTGGCTGAAAGCGGAGAATACCAGAAAGATATTTGCTTATGTTTTATTGACTACACAAAGGCATTTGATTGTGTGGATCATAACAAATTACGGATAACATTGCAAGATGGGAATTCCAGAGCACTTAATTTTGCTCATGTGGAACCTGTACTTAAACCAAAAGGCAGTTGTTAGAACAGAACAAGGGGATACTGCATGGTTTAAAATCAGGAAGGATGTATGTCAGCACTGTATCCTTTCGCCATACTTACTCAATATGTATGCTGAGCAAATAATCCAAAAAGCCGGACTATACAAAGAAAAACGTGGCATCAGGATTGGAGGAAGACTCATTAACAACCTGTGATATGCAGATGACACAACCTTGCTTTATGAAAGTGAAGAGGACTTTGAAGCACTTGCTGATAAGATCAAAGACTACAGCCTACAATATGATTTACACCTCAACATAAAGAAAACGGAAATCTTCACAACTGGACCAATAAGCAACATCATGAAAAACGGAGAAAATATTAAAGTTGTCAAGGATTTCATTTTCCTTGGATCCACAATCAATGCCCATGGGAACAGCACTCAAGAAATCAAACAATTTATTGCACTGGACAAAGCTGCTGCAAAGGACCTCTTTAAAGTGTCAAAAAGCAGAGATGTCACTTTGAGGACTAAGGTGTGCCTGACCCAAGCTATGGTATTTTCAGTCGCCTCATATGCATGCAAAAGCTGCGCAATGAATAAGGAAGAGAGAAGAATTGTTGCATTTGAATTATGGTTTGGCGAAGAATACTAAATATACCATGAACTGCTAGAGAACAAACAAATCTGTTTTGGAAGAAGTACAACCAGAATGCCCCTGAGAAATATGGCTGATGAGACTTTCTCTCACGTACTTTGGACATGTTATCAGAAAGGCCCAGTCCCTGGAGAAGGACATCACGCTTGTGAAGCAGATGGTCAGCAAAAAAGATAAAGATCTTCAGTGAGATGAATTGACACAGCGGTTGCAGCAATAAGCTCAAACAGCAACGATTGTGAGGATGGCGCAGGACCAGCCAGTGTTTCATTCTGTTGTATGTAGGGTCACTGTAAGTTGGAATTGACTGGATGGCACCTGTAAAAATGATGTGGTGGAGGCATCTGACCACCTCTGACTTCACAAGGGGGAAGGGGAATCAAGATCAACAGCCCAAGGCTGATTCCTATAAGGCAGAGGGCAGACACCTCCTCTCGCCAGTTCTTTTTACCAGTTCTGACACTAACCATCCATCCCATGGCATTCTCTACTTCTCTGCTGAGGTCAGTAATTCACTGCAATGGCCACACAGAACTCACAGATAATATTTATGTTTATTGGGTTTATTCGGAAAATAACGTTACAGTTCAGGTTCAGGAACATTTAGGATATAGTTCTTCCATCAGGACAGCCTCATCTCGGCCATGTCCTCAGGCACACCGCTCTCTGGTCCCTCCATCTCTGCCCTGCTCGGAAAAGTGTTACAAAGCTCTTTTAGCTCTGCTGATAAGTGCCCAGAGGCACCCCACTTCCAGTAAGCCTCAGCCTGAAGGCATTCAGCTCTAGCTCTGTGGATCAGCAAACTTAGCTTCACCAAGTGCCTGGAGGCACCCTACTCCTCCAGCAAGCTTTCTCACTCCATAGGCCGGGAAGCCTAGTGCACCATCTCCTGCTGGTCTCCTGCTTCTGCTGCTGCCATTTCTCTGCCTCCACTTCTCGCCATCTTCAGTGTTACAACACTCTCTGTTTCTTCTCGGTCTCCTGGTTCCAGGAGCTTCCCAGTGCAGGGATCCTGGGCACAAAGGATGCGCTCCACTCCTGGTTCTTCTTTCTTGGTGGTGGTGAGATCCTCTCCTCCAGCCTCTGGGATGGCTCATTTTCAGCCTAAACTCCAAAAAAACCTATTGCCGTCAAGTTGATTCCAACTCATAGCAACCCCATAGGACAGAGTAGAACTGCCCCATAGAGTTTCCAAGGAGCGCCTGGTGGATTCAAACTGGCAACCTTTGGGTTAGCAGCCAAGCTCTTAAACATGGCGGCACCAGGACTCCTTTAAAGGGTTCTATAGACCTTAATTTGCATGCTTCTGCCCCCACATGGGTGCCATGAACTTTATTAGCGTTGTTAGCAAGCTATCCAATCCCCACGGTGGGCCACAGTTAACCTTATTTGTATAGTCCCACCCAAGTCATTGAGTTACAAGACCATGGTGAGAAAGGTTCTATAAAAGAAACCCATTGCACCACAGCACCTAACAACAACATTTGAATTCCTTCAAGATAGTTATTTTCTTTCCTTTCACTGAATCAGATCACTAATTAGCATTGTGAAAGGATAGAAATTACCCTGTTAACGCTTGGCTTCATCAGGACGGATGATAAAGCCATTAAACCTCATATAAATATCTCATTTCCTATTTAGAAAAAAAGTATCTCCCCACCCCCACTCCCCCAAAAAAGGCAACTTCTTGTGAGGGTGGGGAAAGGTGGGTTCTGCCTTAGTTTTTTTGATAAGGAGCAAGTAAAAAATTCTAACGACTGCTGAATGAAGACTGTGGAAGAGAGACCTATTTATAGCATATTAATATGCTTTTGAATTCATCACTTGTATAATTCAAAAAGCAGACACTTTGGGAAGTGTTCTGAATGAATGAAGATGGTGCTGCCCAAGGCTTCCCTCCTCTTTCAGAACAGACTCGGGAGACTTTGCCTGGGTGCATGGACTGAATCTAGGGTCTTATGGGAAGGAGCTTAAGCTTGGCACTCAAGTTGAGATGAAAGTAAAATTGGAAATGGGTAGAATTTCAATCTTTTGGGATTTAGTATCTAGTGAAAATTTAAGAGGGAAAGATTTCTTAGTTTATTTCCTTGAGGTGAAACCCAGGATTCCAGTTCTGTTTCTGTGTGAACCTCTCTGATGTTGTATTTTTTATCTGACAAATGAGTTAACAGTGTTTGTTCTACCTGCTTTATGAGGACAAATGAGATATTCCTGAAAGTGTTTTGGAAAAAAATATAAAAAGCCTTTGTCACTACGAAGTGTTGTTACTTATTGTTCTATGCTCTCTGAGTCATCCCCTTTGTTAAGGTGAATTGAATCTCCTTTTCGTAGGTGTCATACCTGATGGGCCTTCTTCCATGATCTCTTTTCTGGGTACCTCATTTATGAACCCCCCTTGTTTTAAGATGTGGGTTTTAATACTACTGGTTAATTGGACATGGTAATAAAACTTCTGAGCTTGCCATCGAATGGATTCTCAAACCAACCCAACAATGGGAGGGACACTAATATTGTTGACTGTATTTTTAAATTAAACATTTACAAAGGTTAGGAGCCCAGTGGCACAGTGGTTAAGTGCTGCTGTGAGCTACGGCTGCTAACCAAAAAGGTTGGCAGTTCAAATCCATCAGCTGCTTCTTGGAAACTCTATGGGGCAGTTCTACTCTGTCCTGTAGGGTCGCTATGAGTTGGAATTGACTAGTTGGCAAAGGTTTGTTTGTTTGTTTTTGAACATTTCTCATGACTTATTGCCTTAACTTACAAGTTCTTAACCCAGGGAATATATTCTGGGTGTCAGAGACTTTTCAAAAAGGAATTCACAAAAGTATTCTTCATTCGCCACTACCCTCCTGGAGTGACTGTGATCCCTTTAAGTACCATTATTGTTGAGAATGTGTGGTGGGGAGTGGGTCCAGGGCAATTTCGGTAAATGATGATGACCCCTTTTCTGTCCGAGTAGTGGATCAGTGGGAGATGAGTGTGCAGAGGATGCAGAGGGAGATCGGGCTTGAAGGCCCAGCAGGAGAGCTACTGGGCAGGGTGAGCACACCCTGATCACCCAAGGCAAGAGTAAAGGAAGTGACTCTGGCTTTTGTGTGGGGAGGAAGCTAGGAGATATTCTTCCTAAGCAAAATGTGTCAGAGCTTTTGCTCTGTTGAACTTGACCTGCGAAAGCTGAATAAATTAACATGATATCTTTACTCCCCTTGAAGTAAACACAGCTAGAGAAGTAAGTTACATCTTTTATGCATCTGCAGTTTCCTTTCTTGCAACTAGAAGAGTCTGAGAACTCAAAACAGCCCGTTTCTTTGGAAAGGCTGGTAGACACATAGAAACTTAAAATTTCAGTTATGAGTACTTAAATATCTGGAGACTAAGTTTGAAGGAGGAAAAGTAGGTTGGATTTAGTTTATTTTTCCCATGATGAATGTATTAGGTTACATTGCAGTCTGGTGAAATAGCACCCTGGGAAGGCTTAGCAAGGAGGCAGCCGGCACACAAGTTTCATAGTTTCATTATCTTGAAACAGGAACAAAATTGAAGGGGAAGCCTCTCCTGCTCCCAGGAAAGACAATATACTTCAAATTAACTTGTGACCTCTCTCCTCTTTTTTCAGCTGCCAAGGAGGAGCTGTGCCTCACTTGGGGCTCACTTCAATAGTTTGTAATTACCAATCCCCCCACCCCTTTCAATCCAGTTAGGGTTTCCAGTCATTCTTAGACAAGGTCTCTGTCAGCTGAGTGCAGGCTCTTCCCATATCAGTATAGAGATTAAATATGTCAGGGTTTGGTTTGCCAGCTTGTTAAGTGGTGAGTAGTCTGTCCTGCTTTTATTTAAACAGCAGCTGCAAACTCCTGCAGATTGCTAGTATATTTTGTCTTCTGGAAATGTATGTTTTGTATGGAAAGAGCACTGACAACTGGGAGTGAGGGATCTTGCCCATAGTTCTTTCATATGCTTATACAGGCAAGTTATTTAATCCCTTTAGGGTTAAGTTTCTCATCTCTAAAATGGGAATGATAATAATAATCTTTGTATAATCCAGGCTCACAAAGATTTTCTCTTATGCTTTCAAGTTTCATTGTCTTTGTTTACATTCAGGTCTCTAATCCATTTTGAGTTAATGTTTGTATATAGCGTGAGCTGTGCATTGTGGTTCTTTTCTTGTTTTTGCATATGGATAAGTCAATGTTCCAGAACCATTTGTTGAAAAAACTGACTTTTTCCAATTGAATTAGATTGGCACTTAAAAAAAAAAAAAAAATCAACTGACTACATATATCTTTGGGTCTTTTCTGGGCCCATTATTTTATTTTGTCCCATCGATGTATTTATTGATCTTCATGTAAACACTGCACTATGTTGATTACTGTAGATTTTAATAAGTACAAAAATCAGGTAGTGTTAAGTCCCTCAACTTGCTTTTCCTTTTTGAAGGTTGCTTGGCTATTTAGGTCCTTTGCATTTCCCTTTAAATTTTAGAATGAACTTCTTAATTTCTCTTCATAAATTTTGCTTGAATTTTCACCAGGGTCATGTTGAATCTATACGTCACTTTAGGAACAATCTCAACAATACTGAGTCTTCTAATCCATGATCATAGTGTATTTATGTATGTAGATTTAATTACTCTCAGCAATGCTTGTAGCTCACTCCTGGGGATTATAGCAAACACTAAGGTATATGAATAATCCCTGTCCCAATGAAATCCAATACTTTTAACTTTCCTGCAGATAGCTTAGCTTTTTTTCATAACTCTAGTCATAACAGGAAACCCTGGTGGTGTAGTAGTTAAGTGCTACGGTTGCTAACCAAAAGGTTGGCAGTTCAAATCCACCAGGTGCTCCTTGGAAACTCTGTGGGGCAGTTCTACTCTGTCCTATAGGGTTGCTATGAGTTGGAATCGACTCAACGGCAACGGGTTAGTCATAACGGACAAGGAAAAACATGACATAGGTTCTCATTCCAATACTCAGCTTTAGCAAATAATTGAGCTTTTTTTAAAATCTCTGAAAGTAAACATAATATCCACTGGAACAAATCATGATCACATATTGTGTTGTTAGGTGCCATTCAGTTGGTTCTGATTCATAGCGACCCTACGTACAGCAGAAGGAAACACTGCCCAGTGCTGCGCTATCCTTGCTCTGTCTGAGCCTGTTGTTACAGCCATTGTGTCAGTCCATCTTGTTGAGGGTCTTCCTCTTTGTCACTGACCCTCTACTTTACCAGGCATGATGTCCTTCTCCAGGGACTGGTCCTCCTGATAACATGTCCAAAGTACATGAGACGAAGTCTCACCATCTTTGCTTCTAAGGAACATTCTGGCTGTACTTCTTCCAAGATATGTTTGTTTGTTCTTCTGGCAGTCCATGGTGTATATTCAGTATTCTTGGCCAATACCATAATTCATATGCATCAATTCTTCTTCGATCTCCCTTATTCATTTTCCTACTTTCGCATGCACATGAGGCGATTGAAAATACCATGGCTTGGGTCAGGCACACCTTATTCCTCAAGGTCATATCTTTGCTTTTCAACACTTTAAAGATGTCTTTTGTAGCAGATTTGCCCAGTGCAATATGTCATTTGATTTCTTGACTGCTGCTTCCATGGGCATTGATTGTGGATCCAAGTAAAATGAAATCCTTGGCAACTTCAGTATTTTCTCCATTTACCATAATGTTGCTCATTGGTCCAGTTGTGAGGATTTTTCTTTTTTTATGTTGAGGTATAATCCATACTGAAGGCTGTAGTCTTTGATCTACATGATTAAGGGTTTCAAGTCCTCTTCAGTTTCAGCAAGCAAGGTTGAGTCATTTGCATATCACAGATTATTAATGAATCTTCCTCCAATTCTGATGCAGTGTTCTTCTTTATATAATCCAGCTTCTCAGATTATTTGTTCAGCATACAGACTGAATAAGCATGGTGAAAGGATACAAGCCTGACGCACACCTTTCCTGATTTTAAACTGTGCAGTATCTCCTTGTTCTGTTCAAACAAACTGCCTCTTGGTCTATGCACAGGTTCCGCGTAAGCACAATTAAGTGTTCTGGAATTCCTGTTCTTTGCAGCATTATCCATAATTTGCTATGATCCACACATCGAATGCCTTTGCATAGTCAATAAAACACAGGTAAACATCTTTCTGGTGTTCTCTACTTTCAGCTATGATGCATCGGACATCCTCAATGATATTACATATTATGCTTGTGGAATAATTTGTCATTTTCATTATGTCAGAAGTTTAGTGCCAAATAAAAATCTTCTTTTTGGAAGAGGAGACTATTTCAGGGCCAAATGGTAGAATAGTTTGCATTTTCTTCATATGTCTGCCTTCAACATCATTTTTCTCTTTTTTTTTTTTTTCTAGTAGTGACAAAATCTTGGCCAAAGTTATTTTTAGTCAGTTCTTAGTGTCATCTAGTGAAATATTGCTTGAAATCTTTTTGATTATTTCTCTTTTACCTCAAAAACTAGAGGATTCTAAGAAGAAACTTTTTTATTTCTTTGAGAGTTGAACAATTGTGTATGTGACATCAGATGATCCAAGGTGGAGGTCAGAGAAAGGCAGGACAGAGGGACACCCAGAGGCTTTCCAGTAATCCTTTGGTGATTTGGTAAAATAAAATCCTTGACAACTTCAGTATTTTCTCCATTTATCATGATGTTGCTTTAGGTCCAGTTGTGAGGATTTTTGTTTTCTTTATGTTGAGGTGTAACGCATACTGAAAGTCGTAGTCTTTGATCTTCATCAGTAAGTGCTTCAAGTCCTCTTCACTTTCAGCAAGCAAGGTTGTGTCACTGCATAGCGCAAGTTGTTAATGAGTCTTCCTCCAATCCTTTTGCTGTGTTCTTCATATAGTCCAGTTTTTTGGATTATTTGCTCAGCAAATACTTAAAAAAATGATCTGTTACTAAAGTTTCTTTTTTCCTGGCTAAAATTTCAAAAGCTAATAAGTATCAAATAGTGCAGTATCTTGTAATGGTCTGCTCTTAAACACATTTTGTTATTGAGTAAGATATTTTTGAAAGCTGGTTTCTCTTGTTTTCTCCTGACTTATTTTTACGTTGCTTAATTGCAGAATGTGTTCTGTCTCACAGTGATTCTTCATAATATGCTTGTTAAATAGGAGACCCTTTTTGTTTGCAAATTGTAAAATTTTTAAGCTTTATTTGGAAATTTTCAAATGTACATGAAATAAAACAAATAGTACCATGAGTCTGCATTTGCCTATGACTCAGTTTCAACACTTATCAAGATTTTTGCCTCAATTGCACTACTCATCCATCCTTTTTGTTTTCCTTTGCTGAAATATTTTAAAGCAAACCACACACATTAGGTCATTTTACTCCTACATACATCAGTATCCCTCTCTAAAAAATAAACCACAGCATAATTCTTTGATATCAGATGATACCAATTTTACAATCAGATTTCTTCAGTTTCCACTGATTTAGTTATCTAGTGCATGGGCTACTTAAAATACAGAAATTTTTTTCTCACAGTTTAGGTGGCTAGAAGTCTGAATTCAGGGTACCAGCTCTAGGAGAAGACTTTCTCTCTCTGTTGGCTCTGGGGAAAGTCCTTGTCTCTTTTTAGCTCCTATTTCATGGCTCCTTGGAGATCTCATGCGGTGTGGCCTCTATTTGGCCCCATCTGTGATTTTTTGCAGCCTACTTAATCTGCTCTTTTATATCTCAAATGAGATGGATTTAAGACACACCCTACACCAATCCTGACTCATTAATATAACAAAGAAAACCCGTTCCCAAGTGGGATTATAACCAAAGGTATAATGGGATTTAAGGAGCCCTGGTGAGTCCTGGTGGCACAGTGGTTAAAGTAATCAACTGCTAACCAAAAGGTCGGCGATTTGAAACCACCAGTGGCTGTAGCAGTCTGCTTCGGTAGAGATCTACAGTCTCGGAAACTCTATGGGGTTGCTATGATTTGAAATCAACTCGACAGCAGTGGATTTGGTTTTGGTGAGTGAGGCAATGGTTAAGCACTCAGCTGCTAAACAAAGGTCGGCGGTTCAAATCTACCAGCCACTCAATGGGACAAAAGTCCAGGTGATCTGTTTCTGTAAAGATTTACAGCCTAGAAAACCCTATGGGGAGAGTTGTACTCCATCTCATCGTGTTGCTATGAGTCAGAATCTACTCGACAACACACAACAACATAGTAGAATTTACAGCACATATTTTAGGGAGACACAATTCAATCCATAACAGCCACTAAAGGTCCTTTTCTAGGTAGTTTGGTTGAATCATGATCCAAATAAGGTCCACATATTAATTTGGTTGTTCTTACTCTTACATCTCTTTAAATCTAGAATTTTCCTCCTCCTCCTCCCTTCTTTTTACCTTCTAAGGGTGACTTGTTGCAGAAACTGAGTTCTTTGGGTTGTTTCTCCTCTGCATTGGTCTGGATTGTGGTGATGTTTAACTTGCTCCTCTATTCCTCTGTTTCCTGTAAATGGGATAAGTTTATAGGTTTGATTAGATTTTGATTTACCCATTTTGTCAATAACACCTCAAAGATCAGGCCATGTGCTTCTCGTTGCATCACATCAAGAGGCACAAGGTGTTTGTTTTTCTCACTTTTAAGGATGCTAAAATTGATCATTGAGTTCTGGCAGTAACAGTTGATTCCTCCATTGTACTGCTTCTCATCATTCATTTATCGAATGCCTTTATCCATCAGTGATTGTTGTATGGGATTGCAAAATGGTGATTTTCTAATTGTGTTTTTCCTTCCACGTTAATTACCTTGAATTCTTCTGTAAAGAAAACTTTTCCCTCATTAACCAGGCTATTTGATTATCCTGAAATGTCTTTCTTTCAGGAAAGATGGAATAAAAGTTTCTTTCCTTTTAATCGCCAACAAATGTTCCTTCAGCTTACGGACCAATTTGTTGCTAACATGTCCTATTGCAGAACCCACAGCTGCTTGTCAAGCAAAGTAACTGAGTGGTCATCTTTTGTCTGTGAGACCCAGGCAGTGAGCACTTGATGAGAATGTTACACTGGGGTTCCTAAGCCTAACAGATTGATCCCTGTCTGACGAAGTTTCTGAAATTATACTCTAGGTCATATTGCAAAGCTGGAGGGGTTGTAGATTGCTCAGCACTGACTTATGGTTTGTTTTTAAGGTTTTTGATGACTATGCTATGTGAAGTGTCTTATTCTGTTATTTTCCTTCCTCAAATTACCACAGCTTGAAATGATAGATTTACTTATTGTTTGATTGATGTCTTTCTCACTAGACTGAAGTGTTAGGAGAAGACAGCCTGGGTCTGTTTGGTCTACTAGTTTAATTGGCCAGAATTGGTTTGGGTTTAAGAGAAAGAGACTCAACATAAACTGTATATAACATGAAAGGAAATTGTTTAAAAGGCTACAGGGGTAGCTCACAGGACTGAAGGGAAAGTTCCAGAAAGTTGGGCCTCTCTAGGGATTTCAAGGACTTCAGGATAGGAATGGATTTGAGCACTGTCTCTCATTTCTTCTCACCTCTGACATCTTTGTTCTCTTTGGTCTTCCATGTGATGGGGACCATGGCTACCAGCAGGTCAGGGGGTGCTTCCTTTTAACATCACTATTCTGATTGGCTTGGCCTGAGACATGTGCTCATCTCTAGACAAATTATGGTTTCCAGAGGAAGAGAGTGCTTTGGTTGGCCTATTTTCGGTCAGGTGTGCATCCGTGTATACGAGTGGGAGGAAAATACTGGGCATCACCAAAATTAGGTGATTAGAGTAGGAGTAAAGCAGTTTCTCAAGGACAGAAGCAGTGCTGTTACCCAAAGAAGGGAAAATGTTTGCTGCACAGGCAAAATAATGGATGTCTACTATACATTTATATCTCCAGCAACCAAGAGAATATTTGTATATTGCATATAATTGTTAGTTGCTGTCAAGTAGGCTCCATCTCATGGTACCCTATGTATAACAGAATGAAGCGTTACCCGGTCCTGAGCAATTTTCATGATCATTGGTATGTTTGAGTTCATTATTGCAGCCATTGTGTCAATCCTCTCAAATCTTATTGAGGGTTTTCTTCACCTTTGCTGGCTTTCCATTTTACCAAACATGATTATCCTTCTCCAGTGATTGGTCCCTCCTGATGATTTGTCCAAAGTAAGCTAGTCTGAGTCTTCAGAGAATATTCTGTGATCCAGAGGGTTTTCATTGGCTAATTTTTGCATATAGATCACTAGGCCTTTGTTTTTAGTCTGTCTTAGTCTGGAAGCTCTGCTAAAACCTGCCCGCCATGGGTGATCCTGCTGGTACTAGAAATATTGGTGGCATAGATTCCAGCGTCACAGCAATATGCAAGCCTCCACAGTACGACAGACTGACAGACAGGTAGTGGCTATCACATATAAAACTAAACCTGTTGCCATGGAGCCGATTCCAATTCATAGCAACCCTGTAGGACAGAGTAGAAGTGCCCCATAGAGTTTCCAACGAGCAGCTGGTGGATTCAAACTGCCGATCTTTAGGTTAACAGCCTGAGAAAAAAGTTTTGTAGAAGAAGCAATGAAGTCAATGAATACTGATTGCTTTCATGTAATGCATTAAGCTTGTAGAAGGAATCTATTTTGAAAAACATCTACATAAAGTCATGCTGACTTGCTATATAATTACATGGTCTTTGAAACATTTTACTTATAATTGTTGTGTGTTTATTTGTCTTTAAAAACTACTCTGCTGTAGCCTTCACAAATTCACAACGGTAATAGTTAAGCCTTTATAATGACGTAAATAATTTTCCTAGTATTAAAAACTGTGAGTCATCAGGATCTACAAATCTCAACAAATCTCAATGTGTACACAAGTGCTGGATTCTTTCCTGTTGGTTGTGGTACTTGGCCACTTTTTCTGTGCTTCAGAATAAGAGAGAATATACACGAAGATCAAGAAAACCATACTTGTTTCTTTTAAACTTTGTTCATCAGGTGATTTTATTTTTATTTTTTTTTATTCCAACTAATAGAAAGATATTTCTTTTGTTCTGGGGCAATAAAAGACTACTACACAATTTTCATTGTCTTTCTTTTCCGAGCTTATGTATAACTCAGCATAGAGTGATAATTATAACTCCCTGCTAACTGATGCTACAGAATTAACCTAAGTTTATCCAATAAGAAATCATGACCCGAAATTCATTTTTATGTGTGGACTCACTTAGATAACTTTAAACCATGGGACTTTCTAGAAAGAAACAGTGCTTTCTATCAATGGCACGTACGTGTAATGCTTTTCTTTAATTTCCTAAGTTAATATATTTAACCAGATGCAATTTTTTTTCTATTAGTAAATGCATCCTAAAAGATTTATAAAAAGTTTGGGCGCTTTTGAATTGAATAGCAGTTCTTCAGTTTTTCAATTTTATTCAGAATCCTCACCATCATTGTAGGAAAAAAAATAAATTTAAATGATCTAAAAATAAAAAAAATTAAGTAAACACTCAAATATCATTAACATTGCATTTTCTTAACCATTTTTAATGTTTTTTTTAAAAGGATTTTCACATTTAAAAGGTAATGAGATCACTGGATTTATTGTCCCCTTCTCTCCCACCACGGTAAATGTTCATCAGGCTGATAATGAAATCTTCAGCAACATCACGTTGTTTCGATGGCATTCGGTGCAGGAGAATTTGGAAGCCAATATGCAGTTCATTTAACTTGTGCCCAAGCCATCTGCTTATCTGCATTACTCAGCCAGCCAACCTGCTTCTTTCTTCTAGAATCTACGGAGATGATTACACTGGATGAAGTTTCCTGGCAGCCTCAATTTACTTCCTGAATCTTCCACACCATCCAGAATTCCCTGGTGGAGGCTGGCAGGGTATTTGGAAAGTCAAAGAAGTTCTTTTGGCCTGGGGGAGGGTTGACATAAACAGCAGCAGCCAAACCCCACTACTGGGGAGAATGATGTCAGGGTTCAAGGCTAGATGAGGTTAGAAATAAATTTCAAATCATCAACTAACTAGACTATAGAGAACAAGAAGGTGACATTCTGGCCTTCACCATCTTGTTTCTTTATACTGTAGCAGTAGGAATAGTGCAGTTCAATTAAGTTTAATATGCCAACAAGTTCTTTGTTAGCAAAGTCACTTGGGGGATAAAACAGGTGATTTTTTTCTCCCTTTCTTCCCAACTCACATGAGAGATGACCTGGCACTAGAAATTTTATTCTGTTGGATGGTAGAGACTATGTTTGTTAATATGCCCTGGGATATCATTGTATTAAGATTTATTGTATGAGGTCAGTAAGGGCAGCAATGGTAATTTGGCCTGAGTGACATTGAATCTTTGAGTAAACTACAGTGTGGCTGGTCTTCAATTTGTACCAGGAATATAAGTCAGGGATCCGCCCTACAATTCTCCACCAGGAATGGGGTTTTAGTCATCATGTCCATTTGACCTTTGGACTGTCACAAGTCAGGAACTATCTAGTTGTCCAACTCAGAAGCAAGAAGGAGCATACAAAATTACTATAGAATGCAGACCTGTGAATCAGAGGAAAAAGTCCTTTTCTTCTTGCCAGAAGCACATCAGCAATGGAACCTTCTCTTGCCCTGTCGTGGTGCTGAATGTTCTTTCACAGGGTACACTAATCATCATTGGGGTCAATCGGAGTATTTTTGACATTGGGCATTTGAGTTCCTTCTCTAACGGCAACTGTGGGGACATATTTTTCTGATGGAAATTTCTCAATATAAAGAAGAAAATAAAGGCAGTTTTAAGATTTTTGTGTATTGAAATATAGGGTGTGCTTTTAGGATAAAAGCCCAGACATTCTGGGATAAAGGCATCCCACTGGGTGTGAGTAAGCCCCTCCCTCAGACCAAGTTGTGTATAGTTAATTGACATTCCTCAGGCACCACCGCCCTGAGCTGGCCCTTCTCAAAATCGTGAAGTCAGTCATGCTTCTTTTTGGTGCCTCCTGCCTTTCCTTTTTTAGCACGATATCTCCCCTAGTGCCCCCTACGCAGGCAGTCAGAGTCCTTCTGCCACTGTGTCCCTCAGAACATCATTCCTTTGCACTGCTCCTTTTACTGAAGCCCTGGCTTCCCTTAGTTCCTCCTATGCCTTGTTCACAGGGCCTCAATAAACATAGACTCTTTCCATTATACCACATTGTAGTATGTCAGTGGTTCTTAAAATGTGGACTCTGGACCAGCAGGATCAGCATCACCTGGGAATTTGTTAGAAATGCAAATTCTCAGGTTTTAACTCAAACCTTCTGAATCAGAAATTCTGAGGGTGGAGTCCAGAAATATGTTTTAATAAGCCTTTTAGTACTAGAAAACATACTATAACTGTACAATTACCTAGTAACTGCTGAAGTGTTCAGGATAAAGGTATATTGTTTATTTGCCTTTCAGCAGAGGACTCTAGACCGTCAATGGTTTTGACAAAGTGAAAGAATTCATAAATGATGGGATATCACAACTTTTACCCCTCCTTAATCCAACATATGTAGCCCTAAATTTTGATGTCTGTTGAGGCTAATTAACTGTACCCTCTTGCTACTCAAAATGTGGTCCACTGAGCAGTAGCACTGGAATCACTAGGGAGCAGAATCTCAGGCCCCATCCTAAGCCTTCTGAATCAGAATCTTATTTTTAACAAGATCCCCAAGTAATTATTCATATTAATGTTTGAGAAGCGCTGATCTACTCCATACCAAGTTTCAGTAAAAATAAACGCCTTATTGTGTCAGGCTTCTGGTGAAAATAGGAAAAAAAAAAGGACCTCAACATAGGTCAGGGTGTGAAAAGCTCCATGTAAGGAAGTGGGTCTTAAAATGTTTTGTGCATCAGAATCACCTGGAAGGCTTCTTAAAACACAGATTTCTGGCCTCTACTTTAAGAACTTCTGATTTTGTAGATCAGGGATATGGCCTGAGAATTTGCATTTCTAACAAATTCTAAGGTAATCCCGATCCTGCTGTTCTAGGGACCACGCCTTGAGAACCACTGATATATACTGATGTGGTATAATGGAAACAGTCTATGTCTGTTGAGGCTCCTTTGTGCCAGGAATTCTGTTAAGTCCTTGCACAAATGTTAAGAATACTCCACCTAGAAGCCTTAAAGCCTTAAAGACGACCATTACTTTCGCTCAGCTGGGTAACTTTGCAAATGTCACACTGACTCTCTGGACTTTCGCTTCTGTACTTGTCAAAATAAAGAATGGCCTAGGTACTTGATATTATATCTGCTGCTTCTAAAATTATATTCTCTGTTACTTCCTGAGACTTAACTCAAAGAAGTTATTCCTATTGGGGCATCTCAGATCCAGGAGATGGGAAGAAGCATGTGCCATGATGAAAGTTAGTTGGGAAATATTTGGGACCATGAAGGAGTTGTTTCTTTCTCAGTTGGCAATCATTGTGCCTTTAGGTTGACCCAGCACTACCCATATTCCTAACAAGTGATTACCCCTAAAATTTTAACTTTGTTGGTGGATTGGAAAAATCCAAGCTACTTGGATATCCAAATATCTTGGAAGCAAAGGATGGAGGGGACCCAATGTGTTTGGAACCTGTTATGGACTGAATTGTGTCCCCCCAAAATATGTGTCAACTTTGCTAGGCCATGATTTCTAGTATTGTGTGGTTGTCCTCCATTTTGTGATTTTATGTAATTATTCTCCATTTTGTGATGTGCTGTAAATCCTAACCTCTGCCTGTGGCTATAATCTCATTTGTGAATGGGTTGTGTTTATTACATTAATGAGGCAGGATTAGGGTGTATCTTGAGTCAATCTCTTTTGAGATATAAAAGAGATTAAACAATCAAGCTAAGTAGTAGAGACAGGGGAAGAGAGATTCCAAGCTACATAAATGTCACCCAGGAACAGAAACTTAGAAGAGACAAGGACCATCTTCCAGAGCTGACAGAAAGACTTCACCAAGAGCTGGCACCCTGATTTCAGACTTCTAGCCTCCCAGTCTCCTAAACCGTTAAAGAAAAAATGCCACTTGTGGCATTTCAGTTATAGAAACACTAGGTAACTAAGATAGAACCCAACCCCACAATTTCTATCTTTTGGATTTGTACCAAATGGGAAAATCATAACTATCTCAATGCATACCCACCTCCAATGAAAGAATAAATGCACTGTTTTCATGAATTAGGTGTTAATGTTGAGGGACAAGTATACTCAGGAATGTGATTCCTCTGTAGCTATGCTTGGCAATGTTAAAATCCAAATCCATGTTCTAATAAAATTTGAACTTTGCTGTGTGAGGAAGTGGATCAGGTATCAGGTTTGATGGTAGAATGTGATAGTTGGTGTCAGTGCTCATACATGTTTAAGTACTTGCGCCAGGTCAACCTGAAATGTTGCCAGTTTTCTCATTAAGAGGATATTCCTTCAAAAGAGGAGGCCGGAAGGTTTGGGCACCTCCCAGGGTCAGGGTGAGGGTACAGGTGGGCAATATTATGTTTGAATATGCTTAGAAATGAGGGGGCAGCTATGGGCTTGTGATTAAGAAAATTAAGAGTTAGGATAGATGATACCTCGTTTTATAAGGAGCAACAATAAGAAATGACGTACAAGGAACAAAATGTAGAGTACGTGGCCGTTTAATAGTTTGTAGGGACATAATGTCACTTAGGTTTCTGATAACTGCTTCCCAATATATGTGTCTTGAACTGTCTTCCCTTTCTCCTTTCTCTTAGCATAGTTTCATATGTGAAAGAATTTCTCTGGTGTTTTTATTGAAAAAAATGAAAATGTCCTCTGGAGCATGGGAAAATTCTTCATGTTTTCTAAACCTATTTTGCATTTGGAAACATAAATTAAAGTCATTGAGGTTGTGATCTAACCCAGAGATGAGACAGAGTGGGTGGCAGTTGCCACCTTCTAAAGCATATGGAGAAGTTGGAGTATGTAACCAAATAGAATAAGGAACTGCGAGGATCCCACATAGCTCCAGGGAGGTAACATTTCTATCTTACTTCTAGGCCTTCTCATCAAAATTCTGCTGCTTTCCTTCTCAACTAAAAATAACAGCCTTGTCCTACTTTTTATTAATATTTCTTAATTTATAAGATTTTTCTCATATCATGGCATCTTCTAAGCAGCTTTAATAACCTCATTTTGCTACTGTGTATCTAAGTTAATGGTTAGGGAGAGAGGAAGCCTAACATTTAGTCTGGGCTTTAAAAATAGTTTTGATATCTCCGAATGAAACTATACATATGTTCCCACAAAACACATATTCATTTAAGAAAGATAATGATTAACATATAATTTTAAACTTGTATTCTGTTATTATACTACACTGCCTATGTATACCCATAACCAAACCAAACACATTGCTGTCAAGTCAATTCTGGCTCATAGTGACCCTAGAGGACAGAGTAGAACTGCCTCATAGGGTTTCCAAGCAGTGGCTGGTGGATTCGAACTGCTGAACTTTTGTTTAGCAGCTGTAGTTCTTAACCACTGTGCCACCAGGGCTCCTGCCTGTATATAGTAGAAGGAATTAATACTTTTTAGAAATACTCTTATAAGGTGAATAAGATAGTTACTGCAGCATATGGTTCTCTGTATAGTTCCTCAGGAACACAATTACGTGTTCTGGAATTCCCATTCTTCACATTGGTATTCATAATTTGTTATGATTCACACAATCAAATGCCTTTGCATAGTCAATAAAACACAGGTAAGCATCTTTCTGGTGTTCTCTGCTTTCAGCCAAGATCCGTCTGACGTCAGCAATGATATCTCTTGTTTCATATCTTTTTCTGAATCTGGCTTGAATAAGAGGCTGATTGTGAAAATTTTGAGACAGAGCTTTCCAGGATAGGTCTTAAATGAAAAAGATCTTGGCATGTTCCAGGAACTGAAAGAAGATCAGCTATACAATTAAGGGCATAAATACTTAATTTCAATTATAGTAATTCTTATTGTGGAGAAATATGGAATACAGGGGTACCTCACATTAATAATATATTATAAAACTTTTTCATCATTATATATTTCATAACATCATTTTTTAATGTTTACAACCATATTCTATTTTATGATTATACTATAATTTGTTTAATAGTCTTTTTAAAAATTGGATTCTATAGAATCTTTTTTTTAATTATGAAAGTTCCCAGTGTCTCTAAAGAAATTTATAGCCACTGGGCAAGTACATATGATAAAACAGTATAAAGATTCTGGCAACAAACTGAGTTTATGTGGGAAATCACTAGCATGGGGAACTCTGCTTCTCATCTGGTAGTTCTGTTATTGTTTCAGGAATGTTATTTCTGTTTCTCCAACTACACTATAATTTTTTTTTTAAATAAACTTTTAATTTTGGAATAATTTTAATTTTACAGAAAAGTTGCAAAGACAGTACAGAGAGTTCCCAAATGTCCCTCAGCCAGCTTTCTTATTTTTAAAAATATTTTTTCATGATTTTGGAGAAAATTTACATAGCAAATTACGTTCTCTTTTAACAATTTCTATACATATTATTCAGTGAAATTGGTTACACTTTTCACGATGTGTCAGCATTCTCATTATTTCCATTCTAGTTGTTCTGTTTCCATTAATCTAGCTTCCTTGTCCCCCCTTACCTTCTCATCTTTGGTCTTAGGGTAAATGTTGACCATTAGGTCTCATTTAGATGATTGTTTGGAGAAGCACAGTATTTATGGTGATATTATTTTATTTTATGAGCCACTCTGTCTTTTGGCTGATAGGTGACTTCTGGGAATAGTTTGAGTTCCAAGTTTAAAGGATATCCCAGGGTGATAGTCTCAGGGATCCCACTAGTCTGTACTGGTCTAGTAAGTCTGGTCTTTTTTTTAGGAATTTGAGTTTTCTGCATTATTTTCCCTTTCTATCTAGGACCATCTATTGTGTCCCTGATCAGAATGGTAGGTAATGGTAGTTGACACCATTTTTCCCAGTCTGTAGGTTCTCTTTTTACTCTTGATAAAGTTATTTTGGATGTGCATAAGTATTTAATTTTTAGAAGGTTTCAGTTATCTAACTTATCTTCTGTTGCTCATGCATCTGTAGTTGTGTTTGATAATCTATTACTGAAAAATTAGGTCCCGTAGTTTTGTCCCTATATTATCTTCCAGGAATTTTATAGTTTTGGCTTTAACATTTGGGTGTTTGATCCATTTTGAGTTATTTTTTCTGTATGGTGTTAGGTTGGATCCTGTTTCATTTTTATGCAAATACCCAGTTTTTCCAGCACAATTTGTTTAAGAGACTGCTTCTTCCCCATTGAGTGGACTTTGACCCTTGTTGAAAAACAGCTGCCCATAGATGGGTGAATTTATTTATGGGTTCTTAATTCTATTCCATTAGTCTACGTGTCTGTCATTGAATCAGTATCAGGGTGTTTTGATTACTGAGGCTATATATAGTATGTTTTGAGATCAGGGAATGTGAGGCTTCCTAAATCTGTTCTTCTTCTTCTGTCTTGCTTTGGCTATTTGAGGTCTCTTTCCCTTCCATATAAAGTTGGTGATATGTTTTTTCCATTTTTGTAAAGAATGTTTTTGGAATTTGGATTGGTATTACATTATACCTATAGAGCACTTTGGGTACTATTGGCATTTTCACAATGTTAAGTCTTCCAATCCATGAGCATGGAATGGTTTTCCATTGATAAAGGTCACTTAATTTCTTGCAGTTGTGTTTTATAGTTTTCATTGTATAGGTCTTTTACACTCTTGGTTAGGTTTATTCCTCGGTATTTTATCTCTCTGGGGCTATTGTAAATGGTATTGTTTTCCTGATTTCCTTTTGGAGTTCTCCTTGTTAGTGTCAAGGAACCACCAACTGATTTTGTGTGTTCATCTTGTACCCTGCCACTTTGCTGAATCTTTCTAGTCCACCAGTAGCTTTCTTGTAGAATCTCTGGGATTTTCTGTGTAAAGAATCATGTCATCTGTGAATAGAAATAGTTCTACTTTTTCTTTTCCAATTTGAATAACATTTATTTACCTTTCTTGTCTTATTGCTCTGGCTAGGACTTCCAGTACAATATTGAATGAAAGTGGTGATAGTGGGCATCCTTGTCTCATACCCATTCTCAAGGGGAAGGCTTTTGGTCTTTCGCTGTTGAGGATAATGTTGGCTGTAGGTTTTGCATATATGTTTTTAATTATGTTGAGGAATTTCCCTTTTATTCCTATTTTGCTGAGAGTTTTTATCAGGAAAGGGTGTTGGATTTTACCAAATGCATTTTCTGCATCAATTGAGATGAACATGTGTTTCTGTGATTCTTTTCCTTTGTTTTATTTATGTGGTAAATCACATTGATTTTCTAATGTTGAACCATCCTTGTATTCTGGGTATTAAACTCACCTGATCATGATGTATGATTTTTTTTGATATACCATTGAATTTTGCTGGATAGAATTTTGTCGAGAATTTTTGTGTCTATATTCATGAGGGATATTGGTCAGTAATTTTCTTTCTTTGTGGTGTCTTTACCTGGTTTTGGAGGAGCTCTGGTGGTGCAGTGGTTAGGTGCTCAGCTGCTAACTGAAAGATCAGCAGATTGAGCTCACCAGCTGCTCTGTGGGAGAAAGATGTGGCAGTCTGCTTCTGTAAGAAGATTACGGCCTTGGAAACCCTGCAGGGCAGTTCTACTCTGTCCTTATAGGGTCGTTATGTGTCAGAATCGGCTTGACGGCAATGGTTTGATTTTTTTTTTTTTTAATAGGTGATATTTCACTTTTCTTGTGCTGCTCTCAAAATTTTTTGTCTTTGGTTCTGGAAATTTGATTATGATGTCTTGGTGTCTTTCTTTTGGAGTCTATCCTATAAGGAGTTCATTAGGTTTCTTAGATGGAAATCTCATCTTTCATGATATTTGGGAACTTTTCCATCATTATGTCTTCAAAAATTCTCTCTGTACGCTTTTGTCTTTCTTCTCCTTCTGGAAATCCTAATACACATATGTTATTCCTTTTGATGATGTCCCACATAACCCTCAGGCTTTCTTCATTTTTCTTTAACCTTTTTTCTTATTGTTCCTCAAACAAGTTAGTATGAAGAGATTTGTCCTCTATTTCGATGATTCTTTTTTCCATTGATTCGATTTTATTTGTGTCCTCTCATTTATTTCTGATATTTTATTGTTAATCTTCTGAATTTCTAGTTTTTTTGTATGGTTTCTATTTCTCTATTGAATTTATCACTTTGTTCTTGTATTGTTTTTCTGAATTGTTCTAGGGTTTTTTCTGTTTTCCTTGATCTCTTTGAGGAACCTAAATTTTAGTTTTTTGAATTTCTTGTCAGGTGGATCTATTTATCAGTTCTTTCTCAGCAATGATTTCCTTCCCTTTATTTTGCTCATTTGCCTGAGCCATCGTATCTTGTTTGTTCATATGATTTGTAATTGACTGCTATCTTTGAGTTATTAAGGTTCTGTTGTGTTTGTTTATATATTTCTTTATTGATTTTATGTTTATTTGCCTTTTTTTTTGTATTGTTTAGCTTTTGTTTTGATATATCTGGAACTTAGCTTTTTCTTTCTTTTTATATTGTTTGCTTCTCTTTGTATTCTTTTAGCTGATGTTGTTTTGTAGTGTTGCTCTGTGCGTGACTATGAAGCTGCCTGTTATCTTATATATGTATGAATTTAGAGCTGTCAGTTGGCTAGGTGTGCTTTCTTCTCACTGCTGGGTATGGTGGGCCACACGCACACTGTGCTTCTATGTCATTAGGTGAGTATGATTTCTCTTAGAGGATTCCTTGGTAGTGTGTGAACAACCTCTCCCTGATGTGACGCACCAGGTATTGAGTGGTCAACATCCTTTCACAGCTCTTGAAGAATAATGTATTCCTTCTGCATTGTCATGAGAAGTTAGTGTGACCCCTGAAGCACAGGATAGGGCTCAGAGAGTGGTGGGCAGGATACAGTGGGAAGGCCTTCACAGCCAGGGAGTGTATGGAGTAGGACAGAGGGAGACAGCTGGAAAGGGCACAGAATCTCAGCTTGGGGGTGGGGTTGGCACAGCAGGGCACAGAGTTCCACTCAGCTAGGGTGGGTTGAAAGGACAGAGTATGGAGTCCCACTCAGCTGGGGGGAGTGTTGGCTAGGCAGGGTACAGAGTCCTACTCAGCTGAGAGGGACCTGTGTGTAGGTGGGGGAAGGGCAGAGGCCTGCATTCCAGGATGAGGTGAGGTGCAAAGAGGAACCTGTCTGGATTTGCACAGTTTGCTCCTCAGGGAGAGGTGATATGCATGGCTGGGCTTGCATGTGTCAGAGAGGGCGTCCTGCACCTCAAAGAGGGGTGTTGGGCATGGCTGGGCTTGTGCATGCAAGTGCAAGCCACCTGTACCTCAGGGAGGGGTAGTGGGTGGGGCTAGGCTTGCATGCATCAGCATGGGCCTCCTGGGCCTTAGGGAGGAAGGGGCTGGTGGCTGTGGCTGGGCTTTCACACCTTGGCTCAGTCCACCTGCGCCTCAGGGCACATGCTAATGCAGATGGCAGGCCCATCTGGGAAGGGAGAGGAGTGAAGGGGAGTCTGCAGGCACAGGAGGGGACAACTGCCAGCACAGGGCTGGTTCTGGGGGCAGGGGAAGGCTCTAGTTGTTGCTCTGTGGGTTGACTCCTTGCTTGTGTCTCCTGTATAAGTGGTTGAGTGCCTCCACCAGTAAGCAATCCCTGCATTAATTCCTAGCTCCCTCCCTTCTTGCACTCACCAGAGAGACTGGAGCTCTCCCCCGGCCCCTGTTCCTCCCCTTTACTCCCCTGCAAATGTGCACTCCCTATCTATACTTTCTCCTTCTCTAAGACTCTGTGACTTAGTCTGTCTCACTGTACTCCAGAGATATTTCCCCATAGTTTCCTTGTTTCAAAGCTATACCAATCCCATGCTTCCCCTTTCCTCCCCAAGGATGTCCCATCACTGGCCACGTCCTGCCCTCCTTTTTGTTTCTTTCTGGGGATGTTTGTCCAGAATCTCTGCCAGAGCTGTGCTCTCTCTGTGGTTGCTTTCCTGTTCAATGCCATCCCAAAATGGCCATGCTGACAGGCAGGATGCGATCAGTCCATGGATCTCTGTTTTCCCACTGGCCTCGTTCTGCCATTCTGCCTCTGCCTCTCCTTCCAGTCGGTGCTGAGTCTGTTTCTTCATCTCTCTGTTTGATGTTCTGGTATATGAGGTCATTTTTTTGTGTCTGTTTTACTTAGTTTCTGAAATCTTTGTTGTCCGGGCTGTGTATCTAAGGTCCTGTATTGACCAGAAGTCCTCCTAGCTTTCTTATTGTTAATATCTTACATAGCCGTGGAACATTTGCCAAAACTAAGAAACCAACATTGGTATGTTACAATTAACTAAACTCTAGGCTTATTAGGATTTCACTAATTTTTTTTCACTAGTCTTCCTTTCATATTTCAATCCAGGATACTACATCTCATTAAGTCATCTCCTTCATCTCTTTTCCTTGTTTCCATGACCTTGAGAGTTTTAAAAAGTGCTGATCAGATTTTTGTGGAATATCACTCAATTTGGGTTTGTCTAGTGTTTTTATCTTGATTAGACTGGGGTTACTGGTTTCTGGGAAGAATGCCACAGAAGTGAATTGCCCTTCTCATCATATTATATTTGGAATACTTGCTGTCCAGATAACTTATCGCTGGTGATGTTAACCTTGATAACCTGGCCAAGTAAGGATTTTCTACTGTAAAGTTACTTTTCCCTCACCTTTCCATACTCTGTGCTTTGGAAGCAAGTCACTAAATCCAGCCTATACACAAGGTGGGGAGAGGGAATTAAGCTCCATCTCCTGGAAAGAAGGAGCAGGGATAAATTGTTTGAATTCTTCTGTAAGGAAGATTTGTCTCTTCTCCTCATTTATTTATTTATCCAATCATATTTATATCAGCATGTATTCATATATATTTATTGTATACGATGGGTTACAATCCGTTACTATGTTATTATTCTCATTGTTCCAACTTTGGCTATTGGGAGCTCTTTCTTGTTGTCTGTTCTGTCCCTTTGCTATGCCCTCATCCTTTGTTTTGTTTCTTTTTTGTTTGCTTTTTTGAATACATCCTTACTTTCTGCTCCAGACTCATCTTGTAGTTGCTCTGCTCCAGACCCAAAATTAACCATTTCTCCAAGGAGTTTCTTTAACTGGAAAATCATATTTGGAAACCCACATCTAGGTAACCAACAGTCTTTTGTCAGGCCTTTAGACAATATCCAGTTTTGATTATACTTGTTGTGTTTGTTTAGGTACTATTGAGTTGATTCCAACTCATAGCAACGCCATATGATAGAGTAGAACTGCTCTGTAGGGTTTTCTTGGCTGTAATTTTTATGGAAGCAGATTGCCAGGTCTTTCTCCTGCAGAGCTGCTGGGTGGGTTTGAACTGCCAGCCTTTAAGTTAGCAGTGGATTCTTTAATCATTGTGCCACGAGGGCTCCCTTGAGCTAACTAACTCTTTGCACATATCTATGCCTGTTCCTTATGATAAATGCCTAGATGTGCAATTGCTGGGTCAAAGGGAATGTAATATTTTAAGGCTTTCAGTATCTTGCCAAGTTGTCTACTAGAAAGATTATTCTCATTTATATGGCTATCAGTGGTATAGCGATTTTTAGTTTTGGTTTTTGAATACCCAGTAAACTTGATTTCCCTGCCAAATACACTCTCGACTAATCTTCACTGCAAACACACTAGTCTAAACCATACTCGCCTCTCCCCTGGATTACTGCAGTGGATTTGTAACTGGTCTCCTCCACCTCTACTCCTACCACCTCCCATCTCTAAAGAAAAGTCAGAACAATGTTTTGAAAATACAGATAAATGAGATCTTGTGCCCCTGCTTTAATACCTTCCAAGGTGCTCGATGTACTTATAATAAAATATAAAATCATTAATGTGGATATAAAAGACCATGGATTATTTGGGTCCTTTACCTGTCTGGTCTCCTCTTGTGCCTCCATGCCTCTCACTCACTACATCAGGCAAGCATTGACCTTTTTCCTTTTTGTCAAAATGCCAGCCTGTTTCCTGCTTTTATATGAGTTCTCCCCACTACCTGGAATATGTCTTCACACTCAATATAGCAAATTTCTAGGAATTCTTCAGGTCTCAATTTAAGTATCAGTTCCTTGACCTCTAATATAAGTTAGTTCCACCTAAAAATACACTCATAGTTCCTGTACGTTACTTTTAAAAGCACTTTTCATGACTACTAATTATAATTATATAATTATTTATTTGCTATTCATCTCTCCAGTACTTCATAAACCCATGAAACCAGGGATGGAGTCCAGTTTGATTAACTCTTTGCAGAGCTCTTGGCATTTAGTAGGAACTCAGCAATTATTTGTTGAATGAATGTGTAGCTGGTATCTTGGATTAACTCAGTAAAACATATTCTAGGAGAAAATTTGCATTAAATGAGGTGCTATAGAACCCTCATTTTTAAAGAAGATTATTAATTGATGTATTTGAGAAGTGAAATGGATCTATCCACTCCCCAATTAAAAATATGATTTTGGGAAAAACTTATTTGGGGGGGAGTTGGATACAATTAATCCATATTTACAGTGGAAAAATAAGATGCAACACTGTCAAGTTCATAGGACTTGAACCCATAAGGCTTCATCCTAGAACCTTGCTGCAGTCTACGGAATATAGTCTCTTCAGGAAAAAAAAAAAAAGTCAAAATAATTGCAACCTTTCACTTTATTTCTCAAAAACAATGAAGAGAACATTGCCCTTAGCGATACTTCTTAAACTTTTTTTTATCCCTCTCTTATCCACAAACTATACAGGACACGAATCTCTTCCGTGCCTCTCTCCTCAATCTCTTCTTCTTATGATGATATTCCCCAGTCTCCATCTCTGAAAAGCTGTCCCAGCCTAGCAACCTTCTTTTGAATTTTCTATCCCTTTCAGTTCTTCATCAGAAAAGCTCAAAGGACTTGTGGAGCAAAGTCCCACATGGTAGAGAGAGAAGGTTGGTGAGAAGGTTGAAACAGTCAAACTTCTCTGAGCCCCTGAAACATATAGTGGGCTTCTATAGGTAAAGAATCACAGTATAAATACTGTCTAAACCTGCTATTACACAAAAATATGTCATAAATTTTTCCATGTAAATGAATGTGTGCTTATAATAATCATTTTGCATAGCTGTCTTATATCTTATATTCATACCTTTTTTAATTGGATATGTTATTTCCAAATTGTGGCTATTATAAATGGTGCTACATTGAACATCTTTATACATATCGTTCTCTGACCTCTCTGATTATTTCCTTAATATAAAACCTATAAAAGAAATTATTCACTCAAAGCATTCACAATGCCTCAGGTTTACATTGCCAATTAGACCTCAGAAAGATACTAATTTACTTTTGGCAGTCTGAGAGTGTGCATCTTCCTACAGTATTTGTGTTGGATTGTATCTTGTAAGAATGGCTGCAACAGTATCTTCCATTTCATATGCTCTTTGTATAATGTGACTGTCATGGATTGAATTGTGTCCCCCAAAAAATGTGTGTAGCACCTTGGCTAGTTCATAATTCCCAGTATTGTATGATTATGTTATCTGATGTGATTTCCTTATGTGTTGTAAACTCTACCCTTATGATGAGATTATATGTGATCTCCTCATGTGTTGTAAATTCTGTCACTGTGATGAGGTTATACTGATGAGGTTGACAAGATCAGTGTCTTAATGCAATCTCTTTTGAGATATAAAAGAGAGAAGCGAGCAGAGATACATGGGAACCTCATACCACCAAGAAAGCAGTGCTGGGAGCAGAGCGCGTCCTTTGGACCTGAGGTTCCTGCGCAGAGAAGCTCCCAGACCGAAGAAAGACTGATGACATGGACTTTCCTCCAGAGCCGATGGAGAAAGTGTTCCCCTGGAGCTGACACCCTGAATTTGGACTTGTAGCGTACTGGACTGTGAAGAAATAAACTTCTCTTTGTTAAAGCCATCCACTCGTGGTACTTCTGTTGGAGCAGCACCAGATGACTGAGACAGTGACTTTGATTTTTCTCCCATCAAGAAATGAGGTTCCCACCTCTTAAATTTGGGAGAGTTTGCAAATACAGGTTACAGTGGTGGTGATGCTGTGTGACTCCCAAGGTTAGGTCATAAAATGCAATATACTTTCCACCTGGTTCTCTTGGGACTGTTTGTCTTTGGAGCTCTAGGCTACTGTGTAAGAAGAGCCAAATCTCCATCTCAAGCTGCAAGGAGAGGCCATGGGTGAGTGTTCCAGCTCACAGGCCCAGATAAGATCCTAGCCAACAGTCAGTATCAACTGCTAAATGTACGAGTGAAGACACCCTCAGATGATTCCTGCCCCCAGCCATGGAATGATCTCCAGCTTTTGGACCTTCCTGGCTGAGGCCCCAGACGTGGTTGTAGAGCACAGACAGGCTGCTCCATTGTGCGTTTTCTAAATTCTGGCCGACAGAATCAGCATAATAAAATGGTTGTTTTAAGCTGCTAAATTTTGGTGTGATTTGTTATGCAGCGATGTTGTTGTTGTTAGTTGCCATCACATCGATTCTGATTCATGGCAGCTCCATGTGTAACTGAAAAAAAATTTCAACATTATGATTTTCAATATTTTCTTTCCTCTGTCAGTCTGAGAATAAAAATGTAATTTTGATTTTTGTTTCTGTGATTAACTAGTAAGGTTGAACACGTCTTTATATATGTATTAAACAATGGTATCTCTTTTGCCTTGTTATTATCTTCTTCCTATTTTTTTGTAAATTCTTTCCCTTTTGGATTTATAATAATTTTTTATGTATCAGTGATAAACTATTTCTGTTATGTGCTCCAAATATTTTGCTGTTGTGATTTGTTGTTGTTTATGGTGTTATTTACTTGTCAGAACTTGAATATTTTCTTCTTGTTCTCTGTATTGCACTCATGACCGCTGAGTCCCTGTCTCTCCCATCCCAAGACAATTAAATTTATTCTCTACTTCTTTGTTGACAGTATAGAGTTCCCTCGGCTAAGAAAATGGTCCCCCCATAACTTTTAATTTTTCTTAAAACTTTATCATACTTTAGTTAAATGTGTTTTCAAAAGTTATAATTTCAATAGAACTTAAATGTTTATTTGTAATATGGGACCTTTTAACAGAAAAATGATTTAGTGTAATCTTAAGAATTACGATATAGTAAAAAAAGAATCAATAGTAAAATAGATGTAAGCCACAGACTAATTGAAACGATGGATATGATAAAAGTAAAAAGAATTGTTAAAAAATTTAGAAACAAGCCATGAGACACAAAAGAAGAATTACGAAAATTTGTACTAGCAAAAATCAAGATGAGGTGTGGCTTATCTATTGTTTTTAAATTATGAAATGGCAAAAATCTAGGTGCAAGGGGGTAGAATGAACATAGTAAGAATTTGGAGAACAAAAAAGTCCAAATATGATAGGCTATCCCTATCAATAGCTAGAGGAGCCCTGGTAGTGCAGTGGTTAAGCACTCTGCTGCTAACTAAAAGGTCGGTGGTTTGGACCCACCAGCCGCTCCACAGGAGAAAGATGTTGCAGTCTGCTTCTGTAAAGATTACAGCCTTGGAAACCCTATGTGGCAGTTCTACTCTGTCCTACAGGGTCACTGTGAGTTGGAATCGACTTAGTGGCAATGGGTTTTTCAATAGCTAATATTTCAAGAAAGCCACTGGATAATTAAAGAAAGCTGTTGGCAGATGTGAAGCGGTACCTATTTTTAATACCAAGCTATCTTACAGACCTGAAGCATCAGAGGCAATCCAAGTATGAACTCTGATATTTGATATTTAGCTAAATATCCAATGAAGGAATTAATTAAAAGCATAATGAGTTTGGTAGGTAGAAAAACACTTACAATTCAATTCCGATTTTGAAATTTGGGAGTACATTGTGCAGTGAATATTGATAGGTGAATATTGGTATAGATTAGCAGAAAGCTGCTGGAGTTACTGTTTGAGTTTATATTTCTTGAAGTCAGGTTCAAATGAATCTTTCCGAGAATAGTATTCTCTTAGTCTTGGGTGATTTCCTGTCAGTTTTACAGAGGAAAAGTCATAATTGAAAAGAAAATGTGGCATATTCTCTGACTCCAGTTAATGTTATGGGAAACCTAAGTGAACAGTCATGGATCTACCCATTCACCTGCTGTCAGTCTGTCTTACTGCAAACCAAAGTCTTGGAGAAACTAGCTATGTAAACAACACATAAAGTGACAGCAAATATCACACTCTGAGAAAACCGGCAGCAACAGCAGCAGCAGCAGCAGCAGCAGCAGCATAAACTGCTACTTAGAAAGGAGAAATCCAGAATGGTACATCATATTTAACTTGCATGATTAGAAAGAAATGTGATTGATAGCGAGCTTTTATGCATTTTTAAAATCTCTTTACACATAATGTAACGCTTGTTGGTTAAAAGATGTTTTTGAAAACACTCACATGGAATAATTTTTGTTACATGTAAGAACTTTAAACAGGTAGCATTCTAAGGCTAGGGATGTCTCAGTGCTTTCCATTTTATTAAAGGAGAGCTGTATCTACCAGGCATGGTTCTTTTTAAATAAAAATATTTTCCCAGCACTGTTTCTGGCTCTAGTAGAGTGTGAAGTGGTATATCATTGTGGCTTTGCTTTGCCTTTCACTGATGGCTAATGATATTGAGCATCTTTTCATGTGCTTATTGGCCATTTGTTATCTTCTTGGGAGAAATGTTGACTGGGATCCTTTGCCCATTTTTTTAAAATTTGGCTTATTTTGTCTCTTTACTATAGAGTTGTAAGAGTTCTCTATGTATTCAGATGCAAGCGCCTTAACAGATACATCATTTGCAAATAATGTCTCCCATTCCATGGGTTGCCTTTTCACTTTTTTGATGGTATCCTTTGAAGCACAAGTTTTTTATTATGATGAAGTTCAATTTATTTTGTTGTTCTTCTTGCTTGTGCTTTTAGTTCCTAGTGCTGCTATAACAGAAATACCGCAAGTGGATGACCTTACCAAAGAGAAATTTATTCTCTCACAGCCCAGTAAGCTACAAGTCCAACTTCAGGGTGTCAGCTCCAGGGGAAGGCTTTCTCTTCTCTGTGGGCTCTGGACGAAGGTCCTTGTCATCAGTCTTTCCTTGGTCTGGGAGTATCTCAGCACAGGAACCTCAGGTCCAAAGGATGTGCTCTGCTCCCAGCACTACTTTCTTAGTGGTATGAGGTCCCATGTGTCTCTGCTCACTTCTCTCTTTTATATCTCAGAAGAGATTGGCTTAAGACACTGTCTAATCTTGTAGACTCATCAGTATAACAGCTGCTAATCCATCTTATTATGACATCATAAGGATTAGAGTTTACAACACATAAGGAAATCACATCATATTACAAAATGGTAAACAATCATACAATATTGGGAATCATGACCCAGCCAAGTTGACAGATATTTTTGGGGGACACAATTCAATCCATGATGATACCTGAGAAGGTCTTGCCCAACCAAAGGTCATGAAGATTTCCTCTTGTATTTTCTTTATAACTTGGAAGCAAAGTTGTTGATTAATAGCTAAACTTTACCTTCCTCAAACTTTTGGTAGACTACTATTAACTGCCAAAAATAATCTAAAAATTGTGCTTGATCAAATTGGCTTAGATCATTTTGGAACACTTTTGAGCCATAGGAAGAGGTTTAATGGATAAGGTAAATCAAAACTCAGGGTCCAGCTTTCTGATCTGCCATCTATAGTGGAAGTGCTGCCAAGATAGATTTTCATAAAAACTCTAACAGGGAAGACCATCACTGTCAAGGCTGAGCCCTTAGATACAATAGAAAACGTAAAAGCCAAGATCCAGGAAAAGGAAAGAATTCCTCCTGATCAGCACAGACTGATCTTTGCTGGCAGGCAACTGAAAGATGGACATAACTTGTCTGACTACAACATTCAAAAGGAGTACACTTTTTGTCTTGTGTTGAGACTCTGTGATGGTACTAGGAAAAAGAAGATGTAGTTTTACATTACTCCCAAGAAGAATAAGCATAAGAGAAAGAATGTTAAGCTGGCTGTCCTAAAATACTACAGGGTGCATAAGCACGGCAAATTTAGTTACCTTCACTGCTAGGGCCTTCCAGGTGAATGTGGTACTGGAGTTTTGATGGCCAATCACTTTGATAGACATTACTATGGCAAGCATCTGACTATTGCTTCAACAAACCAGAAGACAAGTAATTGTGGATGGGGTTAATAGAAGACATGAACTTAAAGAAATAAACAAAAACAAACAAACAAAAACTTCAGGGTCCAAATGAAATCAGCAATATGGCTTTGGAAGATATGAAAATACTATACTTGGAGCTTCCAGCTCACTCAGTTTACCATCAAGTTACTAAGAATACTCGCATTAATTACATAGCTACATTGCTGTATTACCTGCATAAACTCCCATAGCTCTTCCCATTCCAGGTGGGAAAAAAAAAAAAAAACCTGGAAAAAATAGAAATTGCCAATGGCTACCAAGGGCTTACGTGAAAAAGACCTGGATAAATGAGCCTTCGCATTAAGGGCTTTAACAGATCACACAGGAGTTTTCAAATAAGTCCAATGAGTCAAAGCTTTTTTCTGCTCCATGTTAAGTGTAAAAGGCTTTTGAGGTGAAGTTACCTCCCTGCATAATTGATTAAATCAATGAATTCTTACAGTGACATTTTGATTTCCTTGATCTTAATCTTTTTGTAGATGCCATATATGAGAGAGTTCTTATAAATATTAACAATTATTAATTGTTCATACCGTGCTGAGCACCATAGGGTGAACACAGAAGAGACCACATCAATATTCTCAACAAGTACGAACCCTGGAGCATTCTTTTGTCACAGCCTGTCCCTACTGCCATACTGGGAGCACACTGCAAGTCTTCCTACTGAGGTAGGCTGAGGTCAAACCTATTTACTCATTTGCTACATTAGAGACTATCTAGCTGGATCCTCCAATTTTACCAATGAGGAGATTAAGAATCCAGAGACGGGAAGGGCAACACAGGCATAAAATGATACACTCCAACTTTATTGCCTAGTAGCTGATTCTCTGCCTTCTAAGAGTCAGCCACATTCGTGATTCTCAAGCATCTCTCTGGTTAGAAGTATCCTAACCAGAGAAATTGAAATGGAAAGAGACTGAAATGGAGATAGGCTGACCATCAATACATGAATAAAACCTTCCAGAAAAGACAGAGATGAACTGGAGGTTCTAGTGGGCAATCAGGCAAGAAATGAAACAGAAGACATACAGATTGGAAAGGAAGAAGTAAAATTGTGTCTATTTGCAGATGACATGGTCTTGTATATAGAAAATCTTAAGAAATCCATGAAAAAACTATTAAAACAAATTTAGCAAGGTTGTAGAGTACAAAATCAATATACAAAAATCAATTGTATTTCTGTATACTAGCAGTGAACAGCATAGACATAAAATTAAGTAGACAACTTCCATTAACAATAACATCAAAAAGAATACAATAAACAGAAATAAATTTAGCAAAATAAGGGTGAAGTTATACTCTGGATACTACAAAATATTGATGAAAAGAATTAAAGAAGACCTAAAGACATCCTGTGTTCATGGATCAGAAGAATTAATATTGTTAAGATAGCAATATTCTTAAATTGATCTTTATATAGATCAATGCAATCTGTATCAAAATCCCAGTTGGATTTTTTGATAGAAATTGACAAGGTTATCCTAAAATTCATATGGAAATTCAAGGGTCTCAGAATAGCCAAAACAATCTTAAAAAGAAGAGCAAAGTTGGAAGACTAAAACTTTACTTCAAAACTTACTACAAAGTTACAGGAATCAAGAGAGTGTGGTAATATCATAAAGACAGATATATAGGTTGATGGATTAGAATTAAGAGTCCAGAAATAAATCATCTCATTGATGGTCAGTTGAGTTTTGACAAAGCTGCTAAGACAATTCAATGGGGGAAAAATAGACTTTTGACTAAATGGTGTTGGGACAACCGGATATCCACTTTCAAAAGAAAGAAGTTGACCCCTTCCTCATTCTATACACAAAAATTAACACAAAGTGGATCATGGACCTAAATGTAAGAGATAAAACTGTAAAATTCTTAGAAAAAATATAGGTGTAAATATTCATGACCTTGAATTAGGCAATGGCTTCTGAGCTATGACACCCAAAGCACAAGCAAGCAAATAAAAAATATTTTTGGCAGATGATGGTAGCCTCCTAAAAGTTTGAGGGTGGGTGAAGGTTAGCTGTTTTCCAGCAACTTGGTAACAAGGTAAAAAGAAAACAAGTCTTAGACCAAATTTTACCATACTTAAGAAATTTATTCAATAAATATTTACTAGCAAGGAGACATAAAATATTCCATACAATCTGTTTTGTATGCTTTATAAAGTTCTGTGTCCTTATCCTTTTAAGGTGTTTGACCATGAACATGTTTAAAAGGTTCACTAAAGACATAATGAGAATATCCCTGAGAGATCAGTCTGCTTTTCTTATAGTTAATATCAAGAAAACAGCTGTTCTTTTTAAAGCTAGTGGCTGGACAGGGAACCATCTTGGGAATAAACCTTGGGTACCATCTATCTCTAAGGGTACAGATCTCACTAGATTCTTATTGTTATTTTGCAAGGCCAAAGTGTCTCTAAAATACTTTAGCCAATACTTAAGAGTGTTAATATCACTCTTTTTTGACAAAGCAAGAGTAATATTGAGATTTTTTATGCTAATTAGGACAGCTTCTGGTGTCATGTGAGATATGAATGAAAAGCTTAATGAGTTTGTAGTGCCACCTCTGGAATACGGCCTCTCAGATTAAGTGTAGCTGTCCTCTGCTGGAGTGTGCATTCACGATTAGAAAAACTGTGTCCCTGCAATATGGATTTAACTTTCATGTATCTTATTTAGCACTATAATTTAAATATGATTTGCAAGTATTGTAACTGGGTAGTGAGGAACTACAAAAGATTGAAAATGCTGTTTTTCTTCAGAGAGCTTATGAAAATGAGAGAAATACATGCAGTTGACATTTGTAAGATACTTTCTGTGGAAGAGGATGTGTTAGGCATTGGGGATGTAGAGATAAAGAAGATACTAGCTATGCTATCAAGGACATTACCCTCTTGTAGAGGAGACAGACATGCCAGCAAATAATTCCAATACTGTGTGAAAAGTACAAAGCTAAAAAAGAATATATATACATGTAGCTAAAGGAAGGACTAATTAATACCATTACAGAGGGAAGTTGGATCAGGACAGCCTCATCAGAGACACTTGACTTCAGTTTTGAAGGCTGGGCATGGGGAAGAACAATCCAGGCAAAAGGTCAACACAGCAAAGGCAGGGAGTCAAGAAATAGCATGTGGTGTCTGGGACACCATTATTAGTTCAGGGTTTCTGGGTCATGAAACACTATAGCATTTGTAGCTGAAAGTGGGGTAGGTAGGGTCTAAGTCGGGGCTCGGTCTTACTTAAATGACTTTGTGCCTCCACTAATGAACACAACTAACTAGAAAAACATTGCTGTTATTTCGCTTAGATGCTGAGGATGTATTTAGATGTATTGACTTTCTCTTGATTGATAGAGTTTTCCTTTTATAAAAAGCCAAGATGCAAAAATGACACAATGTTATTTAAGATAACTCAGGAACCCTAATTGGGACCGTTCAATGGTAGAACTGAGAAGCAGGTGGAAATTGACTTCAGGTGACTTCCTGACAATATTTTCAGGATCTTTCTCTTCAACAGAGGACGCTGTTACAGCTTCCCTACACTCTGGGTGGGTGGTGTCACTTGTTTTTCTCTTCTATGAAAGCTCAGGTTCCCATTCCCTTCAACTCACCCCTTCTTTACTGATTTTATCAGCCAAGATGTTGGTGTCAGTGGTTTACTTTATCACATTAGGCTGCGAAGGTGAAGAAATGAACAAAATATTGGTCAAAATTGCTGCTAGAGAAAGCCCGGACTTTGTTTGGAAGAAATACTTTGATATCCTGCTTGGGATGGAGGGTCTAACCACAAGGGCATGTTCAAGTAACACAGAGTACTCAGAAAACGGCTATGACTAAGAGAAAGGGAACAGTTTGCTTTGTTCCAGAAAGAAGGGTAGGCAGGGGGGAAGAAAGGAAGGGAGGAGGTGAGAGAGAAGAGAGGGATTGGAAAGAAGGTAACAGAAGATTTTATGTGCTGTAATCTCACTGTAAACCTAAGTGAAAGTTGACTGAATTTCCAAAGCTCTTAGTGAGTGAATTGTGACTGGGTGTGTGAGTAGACCACTGAAGAGCTTGAGGTTCACATGGGAGGTGGAGATGGCAGGGGATAAAGTTAATGGCCATGAGATAGATAAGACCAGAAGGAGTCAAACCCTTTTGGAATTAGCAGATATCTTAAGGAGAGCATTACCTTCTGGCTACACAATTTGGGCTTAAAAGCCAATTGCATCCAGGCTTTAAGAAGAGCCAGGATGGGGAGGATTCTCATCTGACATCTGGGTTGCAGATACATTTTAACATGGGCTTCCTGGAAATAATATATCAAATAGAAGAATAACTACAAAGCTGAAAATTTCAGATTATTGTCTAAGGAAATATGCTGGAAGTCAAGCAAGCCTTTCAAAATTCCTCTGTTCAAAACTTGGTTCATTGTGCTTGACTGAACATACATTTCCCATCATTAAGGCCAACTCAAAGGGAAAAGCTTGCACAGACCCTTTAGGTTAACTTTGCTTGTGGGGGATTTGTGTCCTTTGATAATGTTATCTCTGTGCTCTATGAGAAACCTACTGAGACAGCCCTCTCCTCTTCCATTGCTGCCCCAAATGGCGCAACCCTGAGCCTCTGCTTTCCCAGGACAGGTAGATACTTCACAAGTCAGAGGAAAACTATCTGATCAGGTATCCCTTCTCTGCCCCCTCTCTCCTGCTGCAGGGAGAGTGATCATCCAGCAGCAGGTACAGCCACAGTTAACTGTTCCTGCAAGGAGCTCTGAAAAGGCTGTTTCTTCGAGAATGAAAAGATTCTGTCCACCCCCCCACCCCGACACCTCCACACAGGACTCTCTGAAGAAAGAGGTAGGAGAGCTGATTTACAACCCTTTCTGGATTCTCTGTTTTACCAAACTGCTGTCAAATGATGAATTTTGAAACTAGAAAGTAAAAGAAGAAAAATCACTGAGATTTTCAGGCTCTGAGATATTAAAAACAAACAAACAAAACAAAACAAAACACTTCCATCCTTGCCTTCTGGGGAATCCTACAGGCTGACTTATAATTTGGAGAAGATATATCTTTTAAGCTTCTTTTTTGTTTGTTTAAATGGGATTTCCCAGGCTTTCTTGTATTTGTGTATGATATGCTCATATACATGATGGCAAACAGAAGGGTTTAAATTTAATTCCATGGACATGAAGAAGTACAATAATTATTATGAGAGTGATTGTTATTACAAAGGTAGTTTAGAATCCAGTGTAGTTTTTTCCTTGTTTACCATGTTACTTTAATATTTATAAGTAAGTGAACCATTTCTCAAGCTTTGACAGGTGTGTCATAAACATTCCCAATGAAATTGTATTTGTCATCGTAGGATTTGACTTGTACAATAAAAGTCAGAAACCCGGACAGTAAATAACCGTATTTTATTAAGAGCTTAGTAAGTGTTCACCACTATGCCTAGAGTTTCTTCTTTATGAAGAAATAAAAGATATTGGGTCCTACGTTCACAGAGTTTTCATTTTAGTTGTGGGGGAGATGTGAAGTGGATACTAAAGTTAAATGGTGTGGGGTATGGTCTGAAAGAAGAATCAGTGAAGGCCGGGATTATCAGGGAAAGAGGGGACTTGAGATAATGTAAAGGATTTGGAAAGGATATCTTATGTGACAAAAAGTATGGGATGAGGAAATAACATTGGAGCGTTTGTAGGACAAGGGCAGCATGCTACCCTTGAGAGGAAGAGGTATCTCCAGAATGAATGGGATTACAAGACAATGTCAGATTCAGAAGGGCAGGTTTGTCTATGGTAGGATATCAGTGTCATTGAAAGTTTTTGAACAGAAAAATAGCTTAATCAAATTGAGCAGCAAGTCCTATTTTGCCTTTCAGAATCTCGATGAATGCTATTGATGCTGTTTTAATAAGTCCAGTGATAGGTATCACACATTCTGATAACCTAGTCTCTGCTGCTGCTTAAATTATTGGTACATTGATGGAGTCAGGAAATCCCAGGGTTTATGTAATCTCTTACCCAAAACTATCTCTCTCACATACACATACACTCTTACACTCACTCTACCCCTGCCAGGATATTTCTCTGTCTCTGCATGGAATTCACGGGTAATAAGGAGTAGGATTCAGTTTGTTGAGGAAGGACCTGACATGCAGAGTGGTTAAAGGGCTGAGTCCAAGATGCTTGATGTACATTTAGACTGGAGCTAAGACTGGAGGACTTTCACCAATATACAAAGTATTTAGAATTAGAAATATCAGAGCTGTTTACTCAGGCCAGTGTCCTCATTGACTTGGTAGGTTTATAGTCCAGGCATCAGATTCTAAAGGCAGAAAAAATTTTTAAGTTTTCAAGATTGTGTTGTCTCCTAATTCCAAGCCAGGAAGACAGAATGATGGTCCACAATGTTTACCTCTCAAGTTTTCCCTTGACTTCATATCTCCCGCCTTTATGGTGTTGACACCTGTGGAGTAGCTGCTTGAGAGTCAAGGCTTCAGGAAGGGAATATCACCCTGACCTGTGTGTGCACACTCTCCTCCTCAAATCTACATACGCTTCTCCATTTAGAAATGTAGATTTGGGTTTAGTTTAACAGTGTTGAAATTTCAATAAAACACAAAGAACCACTTCTATGCTGTAAAGGATCTTGGTTAGTTAACTTCCCTTCCAAGCTCCCAGTGTGTCTGAAGTATGCAGTAGACAGTGAGATGGGCTGGCAGCTCTCTCTTTCCAGGATACTCCTCAGCATCATGAGTTAAAAAGACCCCTATTTTTCTGCTCAAGTTTGAGACTGCAAATCCTTTCCAGCTCCATGAGTCTTTAATCAGGCTGCTGCTTTATTGTAGAAATGAAATGTCCCAAACTAAATACAAACCCCACTTTTTTTTTTTTTTTAAATAATGTCCCTTTTTAGAAGAACCTTTTGTAGCTCTTGTAAAAGGCAACTTTAATGTTTGCTTCACTGTGACAATGTGAAAACTTTTCTCTCTTTTTTTTTTTTTTGCACCTTTTTTGGTTGGTTTTTCCGCTGAACACTGGTGATTTTCCATGCCATAGTTCCCAGCATTGAATACAGCTCCGAGTTTCTGTCAAACAGAAGATTCATACCACCAGCTTACAGGGATTTATCTAGCCCTGGAGTCATTGAGGAATAATTTACTCAATTAGCAACTCTGGCAGTTAATTGCTTACTTGTTGGAAACTGAGATAATTTAAACTCACTAGCAATTTGACTTCTTAGGAGGACAAAGAAATTATATACCTTTAACTTTAACAGCATTACTATTGCTGTATTATGAGTCTTATTACTGTAAGAGGTTGAAGAACCATGTGGAATGCTAATTTATAGCATTGCATGCCATTTCTTTAAAGATGAATATTACTACTACAAACACAGCTAATAAATGCTGCATTGAATTATAATGGTAAATGTACTAAAATTGAATGACTATCTGTTGATTAGACTGCTCCTAAATAATTTTTATTAAATATAATTGAAACCTGTGTGTAGCCTTTTGAATCTATCAGAGGATCCATGTTTTATGAAGACTTTATCATATGAATATATACATGTATATGCCTATACATATATATATATGTATATATATATATAAATTTAATGTATGTTACAGTCTTGCAAAATAAAACTGTCATTAAGATTGGCACAATAAAATTTGGCACACAACATCAACATCAGTCTTTACTTTTTCATTACCTTCGAACTATTCTCAGTGTGATATCTTTTTGCTGAACTAAGGGATAAGAAGGTTCTGGATTGATCATTAGAAGCTGTGGATTACATGATGATGTCTGCCTGTGATGAGCTGTGGGACTTTGCATGGGCCCTTTTTTCTATCTAAGTTCTACGTTTGTGACCTATAAATTCATCTAGTCATTTAGCCAATGATCTGGGGATCCAGTAGTGGAGAAGAAAGACATGACCCCTGTTCTTAAGAAGCCTAGAGGGTGAGGCATGAGCAAAATGGCTTCAGATGGTCACGGATGCTGCGAAATAAATAAAATAGGATAATGCATTGGATAGTGACTGAGGGATACTTTTAGATTGGCAATAAGGGAAGGCTTCTGTGGCACGGGACACTTGAGCCGAGGCCTGAATGACAAGGAGGAGCCAGCCTATAAAAGAACTGGGGGAGAAGCATTATAGGCAGAGACAACAGCAGGTGAGAAGGCCCTATGGACTTGTTTATTTAGGAACACAAAGGAGGTCAGTGTGATGGCACACAGTAAAGAAAGGGGACAAGAAATGGGAGGAGACTCACAGGCTAGAGAGGAGGCGTAGGACCTTGAAAGCTATTCTGAGGAGTTTAGATTTTATCCTAAGTGCAAAGAGAAGTCTTTAGAAGATTTTAAACAGGTGAACAACAGTAGCTGATTATGTTTTTAAAAGAATCTCCTGCACGCTGCATGGGAGAATGGATGGCAGAGGTGCAAGAATGGAGGTAGGGAGGACACAGAGGGGAATTACACTCTAACGCCAGTCAGAAATGATGGGGTTGAACTCTGATCAGCATTCCTTTATCTTTGAGATTACGATCCTCAATCAAGAAAAAAATGTCCAAGTCCACTTGCATAACAATAAATTCAGAGGATTCAGGTACATTTTGAGTTTATCCACGGATAGCCTCCGGCTAGGAGTTTCCTTCACCTCTGATCTTAACGTTTAAATGTTTTTAAAAGAAAGCATATTTTTTTATATTTGCATTATCCAGATTACCATGAAAACCTAAGGAAAATGAACATAAAGGAAAACAGATTTGTTAAAAGTTTATTCTATTTTGTTACTTGATTCTTCTGTTAATGCATAGGACACTACTTTGTGTGTGATATCACAGTAGCTTTGCTTTTTAGGACTCAAAGCATTTTATCAACAATTCTATCCTTTTTGATACTGAAGAATTTTGAAGTCTATTTTCATAACTGCCTATTTAGAAATATAAGGTATCAGAAAGTCAAATGAGGTAGACTTCAGGTTCAGATGATGAAGTAAAAGCATTTTTGCTGTATTCTTCTCCCTTTAAATACACTAAATAAGTGACAAATATAAAATGTGACTCTAAAAATTAAAATAATAAAAATAGAGAAGAAAATCCATTTTGAGGGAGGATAAAATTATCTACCAAAAAATAGCCACAAACTCCAAACACAACCTATAAAACCTACCTGCCAAACAGAGTGAAAATTTGGACTTGGAAAAATATCACAGCAATACTACGCAACTCTTCTAAAGCTAGCGGCTAGGTGGCCAGAAAACCCTGAAGGGGGCTGAATTTCAGGCAGTATGCAATAGGGAATTGGCAAGAAATGGCATGGCTGTCTAAAGAGGGCAGCCATATCTCAAACCCGGCAAAATTTTGCCATGCAGAAAAATTGCCATTAGGGATTTCCAGATCATCTGACATTTTTATAAAGAATCTGGAAAGATGTATTTTTATATGAAATGTTCCTATCTTTCAAAAACTATGTGGGCTGAACAAAATGATCTGCCAGCTGGATTCTGTCTGTGGGCTGCCAGTCTGTGATCCCTGCTCAAAAAGTGTCATAATTCTCAAAGGCCCATCAAATGATTCTTTGATGAGATGGAGGCGATCTAGGAGTGGAAGAGCAGCATCCTCAGAGATACCTAATTCCACCTGACAACGAGGTGGGGGAGGTAGAATTGTGTGTGGCCAGCCTTTTAGACGTAAGGCATTGCATCAGATGAAGAGGGTAAAAGCGTAAGTGGTAACATTGATTGGCAGTATTTCTGGGACTTTAAGAACTTCCATTTGAGCCACCCTGGCTCCCCAAATTCTGAATCCTAGGGGAAGATGTAACATGGTGCAGAGAACACTCCAATTTGGTTGAGTGTTGAAAATAAACCCAAATTGAAACTGGAGCTGCTCAGCTCATTCTCCTCATCCTTCCCCTCACTGTTCTTGAGGAATAGCTGTCTGGATGGAACTGCTGCAGAAATGATTAATAACCAGAAGGGCAGCAGCACAGCATCTATGCATAGATAAGGCAAATATAAGCACGTAAGCCAGCACATGTTTATGCCTACTAATAAAGACATAGAAGCAAAAGGGAAGAATAACATACCTTAGAATGGGAATCCCGCTGGGGGGAAAAAGAAGTTAGACAAATTCCTCTCTGTAGCGTAGCCTCAAAGAACTTAGACAATCTTCAAAAGAAGGTTTGAAAAAGAAATATAAAACAGCAAAGGACAATACAGTTACACAGGAAAGAAATGAGGCTGTGTATTTTCTTCCAAAAGCACTAAATCAAAGATTCCCCGCTCGGACTATAATAATCTTTTCTATTAGCTCCCTTGTTCACTCTTTTCCACAATGACATTCTAAAACCTCACAAAAACCTCAGTCCATTGATACTTCTACTTTCTTTTGATCCATCTTTCCTTTCTTCCCTTCTTCCTTAGTCGGCTTAGATTTTACAGGCCATTGTTTTGGTAACCCTATCTGTTACAGCATTAAGCTCACTTTCTTACCCGTGCTTTGGACACCAACCCCATTCATATTCTCAGAAAAAAAGAAACTATTGATTATATTTTCTGTACCTTCTATATTCAACTTCTCCCTCTCAACTGGAATTTATCAGCTTTTAAAAATGTTCAAATTTTTCCCATTAAAACAAAAATTCAATGACTACAACCAAAAACCACTTGTGCCCCGTTAACCTCCAAGTATTCCATCTCTTCCCTTTTTTAATTTTTTAAAATTTTGTTGTCATTGAGAATATACACTGCAAAACATACACCAATTCAACCATTTCTACCTGTACAATTTAGTGACACTTATATATTCTTCGAGTCGTACAAGCATTTTCACCCTCCTTTTCTGAGTTGTTCCTCCCCCATTAACATAAACTCACTGCCCCCTAAGGTTCCTGTCTAATCTTGCAAGTTACTGTTTCACTTTGATCCCATATAGATAGTTCTTAAAAGAGCATAATGCTCAAGACAGACATTTTTTACTAGTTAAGTTAAACTTTTGTTCGGTTTTAAGATGATGTCAGGGGATATTTTTGGTTTAGGGTTTACAGATTATCTCAGGGCAATAGTTTAAGGGGTTAAGCCAGCCTTCATGGCTCCATATAGTCTGGAATCCATAAGATTTTGAAATTCTGTTCTTCATTTTCCCTGTTTTTGATCAGGATTCTTCTATAAAATCTTAGATCCAAATGTTCAGTAATGGTAGCCAAGCACAATCCAGTTCTTCTGGTCTCATTGCAGAGGAGGCACTTATTCATGGAGGCAATTAGCCACACATTCCATTTCCTTCTCCTATTCCTGACTTTCTTTCTTCCTCTGTTGCTCCAGGTGAAGAAAGACGAATTGTTCTGCCTTGGATGGCTGCTTGCAAGCTTTTAAGACCCCAGGCACTATACAATAAGCCACAAGGTAGAACAGAAGCACTGAACACATTATCAGGCCAATTAACTGGAATGTCCCATGAAACCATGACCCAAAACCTCCAAACCAAGGAACCAAATCCCATGAGGTTTTTGCTTGTACATAAGCAGCCTCAGCAGCTACTCTTTTTTGTGTGTGTCATTATTGTAAATATGTCTATCACACAACTTTTGCCAGTTCAACTTTTTACAGGTGTACAACTTGTTGACAGCAATTACAATAATCACTATGAATCCTACCCTTAATGTGATTTTTCTATCACTGTTAACCCTCTCTTTCCCTCTCCCTCCCACCCCTGGTAACCACTAATAAACCTTGGTCTCTATATTTTTGCCTTTTCTTGTATTTTTATGCAAGTGACCCATTAAAAAAACCATTGCCGTCTAGATTCCCACTCATAGCAACTCTATAGGACAGAGTAGAAGTGCCCCCATAGGGTTTCCAAGGAGTGGCTGGTGGATTTGAACTGCTGACCTCTTGGTTAGCAGCCAAGCTCTTAACCACTACATGAGGTCATATATTATTTGTCGTTTTGTGATTTAACTTATTTTCACTCAGCATGTCTTCAAACTCCATCCATATTATAGCACGTATCAAGACTTCGTTTCTCCTAGGCTTTTTTCTCCTTCTGCTTTGGTTTCATCCTCTCTCCCTGGTTGATTGCAACAATATTACTGCTTCAGCCACAGCTGTAACCTGATACTCCCAGTATTCCCATCTCCAGCCTTGCGTTTCTTTCCACCATGTACTCTACTCTCTGGGGTGATCCACATGGGCCTTCATTCAGAGCCGTGGTCTGTCCCATTGCAGGCCTTTTACACACATTTTCCTTCTGCCTGGGACAGCGCTCTCCAGACTGTTGCTGACAAAAGACCAATTGTTTTTTAAATTTGTAATCCATCACAGACTGATAGTTTTATAAGTGCAACAAAAATGAAATACTAGAAAAATAAAACGAACAAAAAAGACTCACAAAATACAAGTTCCTTTTTTATTAGATTCAAAAGATATAAAATTACTCTAAAAATTTTTAAATGCTTACCCTCCATTTCTGAGCTTATATTGTTGTGACACAATAACAAAAAGTCTAAGGATTGGAATAGGTCTGCAGATGAGGGTTTGAGTAGAACTGGCCTATATTCTCCCCAACCTGTCTAGTTTTTCCATCAGATCTCAACTAAAAAATCACTAATTTAGAAAAAGCTTCCCTGATCTCCCAAAACCAGTTGTACTTATTTATTCTCAAAGCTCATGTGCATCTCCACTGTAGTACTTTTAACAATGTTTACATTTATGACCTTTGTAAGTAAGGTCCACGTAAGTTCCATAATGGCCGGGACGGGGTGTCTTACTTTTTCTGCTCACTATTACAGTCAATGAACTCAAACATACCAATGATCATGAAGATGGTGCAGGACCAGACAAAGTCTCATCCTGGTATATATAACAGAGTCAGAGCTGACTCAATGGCAACTAATAGCATAACATTGTAGTGTCAGCATCTAGTACAGTACCTAGGGCATAGTGGGCACTCTAAACTACGTATTCATTGCTTAAAGTAGGATAAACCAAAAACCAAACCCATTGCTGTCAAGTTGATTCCGATTCATAGAGACCCTATAGGACAGAAGTGCCCCAGAGGGTTTCTAAGGAGTAGCTGGTGGATTTGAACTGTCAGCCTTTTGGTTAGCAGCCAAGCTCTTAACCACTGTGCCAACAGGGCCCCTAAAGTAGGCTAGGCATGTACAAAATGTTAGGTGAGCACAGAGGCAGCAGATACTTCTGCCTGAAGATTTCAGTCAGATTGACATTTGAATAAGGGCTCCAGGTGGAGATGGTGGGAAACAGCATTTTAGGTGACATGACTGGTGTATATTAAAAAAAAACACAAATGTACAAAAGCACAGAGGTTGTCTGGGGAAAAAGCGTGACATTTTGGTGTGTCCAGAGCATCAAGTATGCTGTGATGGGGGGAAGGGAGTGATAAGGAGTGTGGAGGTAGAGATGAAAAGATAGGCTGAGTTGTGAAAGCCCTCAGATGCCAAAGCAAGTTTAGATTTTACCACCTGGGCGATAGATTGGAAGTCATTAAATAATTTTTAACAACAGAATGACTTGATTAGATTAGATTTTCTCAACTCTATGATAGGAGCCCAGGTGGTACAGTGGTTAAGGGCTTGGCTGCTAACCAAATGGTTGGCAGTTCAAATCCACCAGCTGCTGCTTGGAAACCCTATGGGGCAGTTCTAGTCTGTCCTATAGGGTTGCTATGAGTTGGAATCAACTCAAGGGCAACAGGTTTAGTTTTCTGGGTTATGATGTGGATGCAAGATTGAAAGGGTTAAGGTGGGAGGCTCATAGAGTAGTCGCAGAGTTTGGAGTTGTCCCACGTCCTCACAAATCTCATTTCGCTTGTTCAGTCATCTGTGCTGTTCCAGGAGAGGTAGTGTGAGTTTCACCAGTCAGCAGTGGCCACCCTGACACTGAGCAAGGACATGGAGAGCCCCAGGATACCACATAGAAGAGCAAACAGGAGAAAGCCATGGCAGAGTGGGAATTGTTAAACTCTTACTGCTGAGTTCTCGATCGCTAACATGTGGTTAACAATGCCTGCTTTATGTGGTTAATAATAAAACTTTCCAAGATGAGTTATCACCGCCTTTATATTTCCTATTTCAACTGATTTATTTTATATATGCTCTTTATTAAAAGCTGCCTCATGCTTTGTTCAGAAGTTTGTGGGGTGTACTTTATACATCAGTACCTTTGCCATCATAATCTTCGTGGATATTGTACGTAAATAATACTAAATCCTTTGACATCATCTGCTGTCCTGATTTTTTAAAGGAAAAACTGCTATTATTCTTCCTCCCATTTTTTACACCTTTCACGAGAACTGAAAGAAATGGGCTGAAAACTAAGAGGCATTTTCAGTCTCAAAGGAAATCGTTGTTTGACAGAAACACATGAACTCTCTCAGCTTGGAGTGCCAGTGAGAAAGTTACTTCACCTTGCCTGAGTGATGCTCACAGCTACCTATGTACTTCTCTGCAGGTAGAACCAAATCTGAGTTTGTGTTTCTCTGAACAGAAACTGCCAGATATTATAACAATGAGTTGAAGGTAGGCGGAGATGGAGGTAAAACCTGAGATTCCCTGGAGAATGTCTCCTACTGTTTCCTGTTTCACCACCTGGATTTCCTGTTTCCTATGGAAGGATCTTACACTTAGTGATTCTTCCTGCTCTTGTCCCAAATGGACTCTTTAGTTGTTGTTCAGATTCCACCAGCAGCTAAATGAGGCTTGCATTAATTAGGACTGCTTTTACAAAGGACCATAAACTGGCTGGCTTAAAACAACAGAAATTTATTGTCTCACAGTTCTGGAGCCTTAAAGACTGAAATCAGGGTGTAAATAACACTAAATCCTTTGGCATGGCCATGCTCTCTGTCAAGGCTCTAGAGGAAGATCCTTTTTCGTCTTGCAGTAGCCCCAGGTGCTTCTTGGCTTGTGCAGCGTAACTCCAATCTCTGCCCTTGATTTCACATGGCCTTCTTCTTTGTCTCTTCTCCTCTTTTTATAAGGACATCAGTCATGCAGGATTAGAAATCACCATATATTATGTTATGACCTTACATTAATAACATCTTCAAAGACCTATTTCCAAACAAGGCCACATTGATGCATACTAGGGATTAGGGCTTCAACATATCTTTTGAGGAGGGACCCAGTTCGCCCCACAACAAGGCCTTTGCTTTGATGTTATGCCCCTCCCAGCTGCAGACTAGTCCTGCAAAGTAAACAAAGCAGCTTCTCAGCACAACTGTCCTTCATTTGACCTCAAGGAAGACAGCCAGTTGACTGAGTACTGGGGTTGACTGTGGACACTCAAGTCAGTGCCTGGACAAAGCCAGGGGTGGAGGAGCTGGACTGTGTCCTCACTCCCTTCCCTGTTTCTCTGTAGCAGCAGCTACACTGAGCAATGAATGGTTTTGTGTCAGCTGGGGAAGAGGATCCTGGGTATGGAAGCAGTGTTCATAGCTATGTGAAGAGAAGATCACAGTCAGTTTCATGTATATGGAGGGAATTCTCCAACTCCTCATTCAGATAATTCAAGTTAAATCATTCTGTTATTAAAGTAGCACTTACTTCATACTCAGCTTTGAAGGTGGGGAACAAGAAACATCACGGGGAATCCAGATTCAACAGAAAAAAGTCAGGCCTTTTGGTCTTGGAGTAGTCTGTCCAAAGCAAAAAAATATTAAATATCTTTATCAGGAAAGGCTAATAGTCAAGTTCCCCATCTCCAATCACTCTCCTTCCAAACCAGATAGAGTTATCTCAGAACACCAGGCAGGGTAAATAGTCTCTTCCTCTGTAGTCCCATGATACTTGGCCATAGTGTTCATATGGCAGTTATCACATTGTCTGATTATGTTTTCTTCTCTAGCTTGAGCTCTTGCTGACAAGGGCTACTTCTTACTCTTCTTTTTCTTGAGACTTTCCATGGAACAAGACCCAGAGCTTGTGTTCTGTAAGCATTTATGGAATTAGTTTAATGACACGGAGTGCTCTTGAAAGCCCCACATATGATCTTGAGATCACCTGTGTTGTCAATAGCTCTGTGGCCTTTATGTGGGAGGGGTCATTAAGACTCTGTCTGGAAGTAGGGTCACTCATCCCTGATGACTTATCCTGAGCTGAAATGAGTCGTGTTAAGTGCCCTGCCTATTTGTGCTGAAAATCTACAAGGCTCTCCTAGCCACTTAGAGTCCACATTGCTATCTAAAGCAATGTGCATTTGGATACCAAGGAAAAATATGGGTGTATCAAAGGTTATGGCTAGTCTAACTAACTTTCCAATAACAGAACCCAGGAAGTCTATGTTACAGGTAATACTCCTCTGATGCTTTTTGCATCTAGGGATGATGGCATTGACAGTCACTGATGATTGTATTGGTCCTTGTTTGTCAGCTTATTTGAGTGATTATTTTATTAATGTTAGTCTCCCCTAATAGAATGTATACTCCATGACAGTAGAAACTAATGTTACTTTTGCTTGAGACTGCTTTGCACAATATCTGGAAATAGTGACCACTCAGTAAGCATCTGGGGAGAAAGGGAGGAAGAAAAGGAAAGATATAATATAGCCTACTTTGGTTCAACTCTTTGCTTTAATTCACGTACTAGCTCTTTTCCAAATCCAACCACTTGATATTCTCCTGCATCAGAGAATTCCTCTGGTCTTAATTGTGCTTAAAGAGAGATTTTCCCCTATTCTGTACAAATCAGATATGCATATCACTTAAGTAATCCATTTGATTTTATTCAATGAGATAGGATACCATTGAATTACAGCCTTTCCTCTTGAGGAGGAACATGACTTTCTAAGTTAATTTGATCTGGAGGGTAAGTCAACAGCAGATTTAGAGACTGGAGGCTATGAGAGACACTGTGGCAGCTGCTTAAAGTAAGTTCGATAAGGATGCTCTCGGTGCTATTTCAGTTAGGGAAATTCTTCATTGTGCAGGACGCTTCTATGGTACATTGCAGGGCATTTAGCGTCACTGGCCACCACATATTAAATGCCAGCCATGCCCCCCAATCAGTAAGACCATCAGTGAAAATTTCTTATATTTGAGGGAGCATGATACTACACTGGTTTGAGAACCACTTGGGGGAATATACTATATAGGAAATGGAGATGCTTTTGCTTCCTTTAGATGAATTGCAACTACATTTCTTATTTCTAACGTATGACTCACTTCAGTTAACTCAAAACCAAACTATAGGGCACGAAGTTCTCTTACTGGATTTAAATACTGGATACTGCTGCTCCCTCTCAGTAAGCAGACCTCCTAATCTTCTGACTTAGTGCTTTCAAGCTTTTAACTATTTACTGATATTTATGATGGTATATTTGCCATACTTGCCTTTTCCTGGCAATAACTTAACTTCAAGTTTTATTAAATTAGTTTTAGTGGCTAGATCTAATGGTGACAATCTAAGAAAGTGATTTTACTTGTCGTTTTTGAGTTCTTACCTCAGCTGAACAAAATGACTCTCTCCACCCCTTCAACATTCAAGGGAGAGTGCGTGTGTCTCAGTGAGTTCTGTTGAGGGAGAAAAGGAAGAGGAATTTTTGCAAAGAGGACATCTGATCCATTGGCCGTGGTAAGGTTGGTCAGAGGCCCACCTCCTGAAGATTTGCTTAGGTATGCGCAGGGAGGAGGCAACTCCACTTTGTGACACAGCCTGTGGTTTGAGAAAATAAGGCAAGAAATAGTGCTTCTCAGAAGTGGAGATATGCCTTTCTAGCAGTTTTCCATTACTGCTGGATTTACCAGGAAACTTTGGGTCATTCTGAGTAAAACTTGAAAATGGTATTTAAATGTTATTTTTGAAGAAAACATTTCAATATTACTGATTTCCTTTCTCAGAGGTCAGTACTGAAGAGTTTTTTATGAATTTTTTAGGATGTTCTCTGCATAATAACCATTTAGTTATATAATCATCCTTGGGAAGTTTTACAATATTAGTGACAAAGGTGGAGGGTCTGGAGTCAGACTATTTGGTTTAAACCCTAGATTTATAGCTTACTAGATGTAGGACCCTGAGCAAGTCACCAACTTTCCTTGCCTCAGTTTTCTCATCTCTAAAATGATAGAAGGAATACACAGAGTCACTGTTCCTAAAAGAAGTAGTTGACCTTCAGCTATTTCAGGAGGTAGCATATAATCAAGACTCAGAGGCTGGAAGGGCTCAGCTGAAAGCATATGATCAAGAACCAATGGTACTGAAGGAAGAAGTCCAAGCTGCACTGAATTGAAGGCTTTGGTGAAAACCAAGGCTCCAGGAATTGATGGAATACCAATTGAGATACTTCGACAAACAGATGCAATGCTGGAAGCACTCGCTTGTCTATTACAAAAAATTTGGAAGACAGCTACCTGGTTAACCAACTGGAAGAGATTCATATACGTGCCTATCCAAAAGAAAGGTGATCCAACGGAATGAGGAAACTGTAGAATAATATCATTAATATCACATGCAATTGAAATTTTGCTGAAGATAATTAAAAAATGGCTGCAGCAGTACATCGACAGGGAACTGCCAGAAATTCAAGCTAGATTCAGAAGAGGATGTGGAACCAAGGGGATGTCATTGCTGATGTCAGATGGATCTTGGCTGAAAGCAGAGAATACCAGAAAGATGTTAACCTGTATTTTATTGATTATGCAAAAGCATTTGACTATGTGGAACATAACAGATTATGGATGACATTATGAAGAATGGGAATTCTAGAATACTTAATTGTGTTCATGAGGAACCTGTAATAGACCAAGAGGCAGTCATTTGAACAGAACAAGGGGTTACTGCATGTTTTAAAATTAGAAAAGGTGTGCCTCAGGGTTGTATCCTTTCACCATATTCAATCTATAAACTGAGCAAATAATCTGAGAAACTGGACTATATGAAGAAGAACGAGGCATCAGGATTAGAGAAAGACTCGTTTACAACCTGCGTTACGCAGACGACACAATCTTGCTTGCTGAAAATGAAGAAGACTTGAAGCACTTACTGATGAAGATCAAAGACTACAGCCTTCAGTATGGACTACACCGCAACATAAAGAAAACAAAAACCCTCAGAGCTGGACCAATAAGCAACATCATGATAAATGGAGAAATAATAGAAGTTGTCAAGGATTTTATTTTACTTGGATTCATAATCAATGCCCGTGGAGGCAGCAGTCAAGAAATCAGACAACATATTGCATTGGGCAAATCTGCTGCAAAAGAACTGTTTAAAGTGTTAAAGAGCAAAGGTGTAGTCTTGAGGACTAAGGTGTCCCTAACCCAAGCCCATGATATTTTCAATCACCTCATATGCATGCAAAAGCTGGGTATTGAATAAAGAAGACCACAGAAGAATTGATGCATTTGAATTGTTGTGTTGACAAAGAATGTTGAATATACTATGGACTGCCAGAGGAACAAACAAATCTGTCTTAGAGGAAGTACAGCCAGAATGCTCCATAGATTGAGGATGGCGAGACTTCACCTCACTTACTTTGGACATGTTATTAGGAGGGACCAATTCCTGGAGAAGGACATCATCCTTGGTAAAGTAGAGGGTCAGCAAAAAAGAGGAAGATCTTTAACAAGACAGACTGACGCAGTGGTTTTGACAATGGGTTCAAACACAGCAATGATTGTGAGGATAATGTAAGACCAAGCAGTGTTTTGGTCTGTTGTACATGTTGTACTATGAGTCAGAACCAACTCAATGGTGCCTAATAACAACAGAGTGGGGATAATAAGAACACTTACATTACAGGGCTTTTTTGACAATCAAATGAACTAACGTATGCTAAGTTCTCACAACATAATTTGTCTCCTAGAAAGTGCAATATAAGTGTTAGCTATCATTGTTTTATAGTTTTTTTGCATCTTGCTCCCCTCTCCACCTCTCTTTCACTTAACAGTATGTCCTGGAGAACTTTCTCCACCGAATTGGCACAAACTATTTCATAACAATGTAGTTTTCATTTTATAAGTGTAATATGGGCCATTTAGCCATTCATATATTGATGAGCAGATGATTATGGCACATTGTTCTAGCCTTTGATTGACACAGACACTGGGCTCTAACTATAGGTGTCTCCAGATTCCACCCCGGAGAGTCTTCTTGCTCTACACTACCTTCCTTGGAGATCTCATTCTTTCCTTTAAATTTATTTATTTTTATAATTTTTTTAGTTTTATTGTGCTTTAGGTGAAAGGTTACAGCTGAAGTTAATTTCTCATTCAAAAATGTATACATATATTGTTTTATTATATTGATTGCAATCCCACGATGTGACAGCACACTCCCCCTTTCCACCCCAGGTTCCCTGTGTCCATTCGTCCAGTTCCTGTCCGTTCCTGCTTTCTCGTCCTGCTTTTGGACAGGAGTTGCCCATTTGGTCTTGTATAGTTGATTGGACTAAGAAGCACGTTCCTCATACATGTTATGCTTTGTTTTATAGGCCTGTCTAATCTTTGTCTGAAAAGCAGTCTTCAGAATTGGTTTCAGTTCTGAGTTAGCAGAGTGTCTGGGGGCCATAGTTGCAGGGGTTCCTCCAATCTCTGTCAGATCAGTACGTCTGTTTTTTTTCATGAATTTGAATTCTGTTGTACATTTTTCTCCCACTCTGTCTAGGACTCTCTGTTTTGTTCCCTGTCAGAGCAGTCTTTGATGGTAGCTGGGCACCATCTAGTTCTTCTGGTCTCAGGCTGGTGGAGTCTCTGGTTCATGTGGTCCTTTAGTCCTTTGGGCTAATATTTTCCTTTGTTTCTAGTTTTCTTTATTCTCCTTTGCTCTAGATGGGATGGGACCAATAGATGCACCTTAGATGGCTGCTTGCAAGCTTTTAAGACCCCAGACACTACTCACCAAAGTGGGCTGTAGAACATTTTCTTTGTGAACAATGTTACGCCAATTGACCTAGATGTTCCCTGAGACTATGGTCCCCAGCCCCAGCCACTCAGTCTCTTAAATTGTTTGATGTGTCTAGGAAACTTCTGTGCTTTTGCTTTGTTCCAGTTGTGCTGACTTCCCCTGTATTGTGTGTTGTCCTTCCCTTCACCAAAATTTATACTTGTCTACTATCTAGACGATTTCCCCTCCCCTTTCCCTACCTTTGTAACCATCGAAGAATGTTTTTTTCTGTGTTTAAACCTTTTCTTGAGTTCTTATAATAGTGGTCTCATGCAATATTTGTCTTTTTGTGACTTATTTCATTCAGCATAATGCCCTACAGATTCATCTTTGTTGTGAGATGTTTCTAGGATTCATCATTGTTCTTTATTGTTGCATAGTATTCTATTGTGTGTATGTACCAAAATTTGTTTATTCATTCAACTGTTGATGGTCATTTAGGTTATTTCCAGCTCTTTACTATTGTGAATAGTGCTGCAATGAACATGTGTGTGCATATGTCTACTCATGTGATGGCTCCTATTTCTCTAGGGTGTATTTCTAGGAGTGGGATTACTGGATCCTATGGTATTTCTATTTCTAGCTTTTTAAGAAGCTCCACATCATTTTTTCTTATAGATTTAAATGCCATTTTCATGTAAATGACTCCTAAATTTACACCCTCAACCCAGATAGATCTTTACCCTAACCTCCAGACTTGCATGATGAAATTCTTCCTTGATTTATGCACTTTGTTGTCTCCAGACATCTCAAATTTAACTTGTCCAACATAGACACTTCCCCAGCTTATTTTCCTCATCTCAGCAGGGTGTTACCACTCAGTTGCTTAAGCCAGAAACCCTTTTCCCTCAAGTCGCATTATTTGTGTATCAGAGGCTCTATAGAGCACATCTTCAACATGTGGTGTTTCTTTCCTTCACTTCTGCCACCACAATCAATCACCTGTGTTACTGGGCCCTTCCCCCAAAGCAACATGACCCTTCTTCAGATAGTCCTCTCTTTTCCATCCCCCTCACATAGCAGTCTTCAGTACATGTTTGGGAGATGCACAAAGGGTTTGTCCTGTCACCTGGTAATGTTTTAATATTTTGGGGGATGGAAAAATGGATTGGTTGCTTGTCCTCCTTTAATAACAGCATGATGAGCTGCATGTGGGATATTTTTAAGTCATTTTGGGAGAGTCTCTCTACCCTAAATGTACAATCCTCATGAAAAGAAGCTGGCTTTTGGAGCACTTGGTGAGGCAAATAATCTGGCTGTGTCTTCTCCTTTCCCATCTCTTTTTAAATATCAGATATAGAAGAGCTCGTTAAGGTGTAATTTTCAGGGGAAGTTGTTTTCCGGTTGTAATCTAGATCATAGAAGATGGGGGAAGACAGGTGACTATGACTTCTTTGGCCCTACAGACGGCAGTGTAAACCAAAAGCCCCCTCCTTACCCCTGTACAAGTTGAGAGCTCCCACTAGTGCAGCGATTTGAAATGATTATTATTATATTGGTCTCTTTGGTTTAGTTAACACTGAATCCTTAACTTTCCCCTGACAGGGCTGGTATTTGCTTAAATGGGACCCTATAGAACCCACCTCCAGGAACATAGAGCCCCATTGTGTCCCTGGCTGCAGAAGACATGCACATCTTTCTGGCCCTCAAGAATATACCAAATCTTGGGCCACCAACCCTCCCCGGTTTTGCCTCATTGTCTGGAAGCCCTGGCTTAGCCTTTCAGTGTGTTCCCATATCCTGGGGTCTTTGCATTCTGTCCTTGAATCCCAACACAGTGAATAACATAATTGAATGATATGAATCTCTGTGGTGGAATTTCAGGCATCATGTCATGGCAGGTGGGAAGATTACTTTTGGGCAGAGCCTCTTTGTAGCATCCCTCAAAATGTGCTATGCGGGCAGCTGCCTAATCCACTTGTCTTTCTCTTATGCTTCAATTGGTGAATGAGACAAAAAGAATAGTTGACTCCTTTAAGAGAAGGTGATAATACTGTTAAATAAATATTTAGCTTTTCTCCCTTGGATGAGGGTAAATTCAGCCTCAATTGTTAGTTAGACTGATGTTAAGGAGAATACTAGCTGAAGAGAAGGAATGTTTAAGTGGAGGATGAAATATGAACAGAATAGGAGTTTAGTTTATAATTTACTGAACAGACAAGGAACCCAATTTATCCATAGATGAACTAAATAATAATCCAGAATCAATTATTCTAGTCACCTCCTAAGAAGAGTTAATCTTAGAACCTGAGAGAGTAGAATGAGTTAGGTGCTCCCTCATTTAGTTCCAACTAGAGCCCAGTGGTGGTCTATAGTGTTTTCCCTTTGTCTTTCTAAAGGATCACATTGTTCTAGATTTAAAAAAAAAAAAAAAAGACCAACTTTTGAATTTGCTCTAAAAGGGCCAATTTCATCAGGAATAGTGTTGAGTTTTGTCTGTTTACCACCAACCAAAGCTGTGGAATGTGAAGCATTGGCCGTTGTAGTAGATCATCTCCAAATATGGTCACCAACACCCCTCTGCGCTCTGTATGCTCATGCTACTCCTTACACCAAGAGCTGAAGTCTGGGCCCTTGAATCTGGACCAGCCTTGAAATTTGCTATGACCAGCAGAATGCAGCAAATGGGATGTTCTGGGATTTCTGAGCTGAGGCCTGAAGAGAACCAGAATGTTACCACTTACCTCTCTTGGAGCCTGCCTGACATGCTGTAAGGAGGCCCAGACTTGACTGGGGAATGACGAGAGGTCACATGGAGTTTTTTTAAGCCACTAAGTGTAGGAGTGGTTTTTAATGCAGTAATAGCTAACTAAAACAGGTGGTCATCTTCTCTGAATCCCTGCAGTGTTCACCTCTTCTCTTGCACTTTCCCCTCAGGGACTTGCCTTAACTGAGTCACAAGTACTTCAGCTCTAAAGGCTGGAAGGGCCCAGCTGAAGGGTAACTTGAAAAGGTGGCAGTGAGCCCGTGATCCTCCAGGAGAGGGCTGTCACTGAGGTAGCCTTCAAGCAAGCCAGTAAATCCTCTCCGGTGGGCCTGAGGGATACGGAAAAGGATTTATTCTCTTGTACGTGTGAGATTCAGACTACAAGTCTGACTATAAATCAGTGCAACTTGCTTCAACTTACTAATTTCTGGCAACTCAACCATAAATACAGCAATTCATACCTGGTAGCAATAAATAGAACCATTCAGATATGCCTGTAGAAGGAGTCCTTCATTTTTCAATTTCTTTAATCAGTGTTTGGAATAGGAAATGAGTCAAGCCACTCTCATACGCTTCTAATTTCTTTGTGCCCATAAAACTACAGAACAGTGTTTTCCAAAATATGCTCCCTAAACATGAGTTCTGTGATATGAGATGCTTATAGCTGTTACATGGAAAAGAAAGATTTATGGACAGTGAAGTTTGGGGAAATGGTAAGTTTCAAATGCTAATCAGGGTTTTTTTTGGGGGGAGCAAGGCTGGATTTTGCAGAGACTTTGATATATTAAAATGCTTTGTGAATCTCTAGGAGGGGTTTGTTATTTTTCTTTTTTCAATTATATTTGACCATTGCAAGCTGTCTCCCCACCTCCCCCCCACCACCCGACATATCTAGTGACTGGTGTTTCATAGGAGGTTCTTTGCAAACTGTGCATTTGTAACAGAAGAATGTTGATGGAGTGTGGAAGACACAGTGTTGGAAACTTGTAGTCACAAATTTGCATGAAGGAAGTGCAGATGTTATGATCAATTTTCTCTTGAACCAAGATAACAGCAGAATTGATATCCTGGCAGAATATCAGAGGAATACCTTTTATGGAAAGCAATACTCTCCATATGGAGAGGGGGAGACTTAAGAATCCTTAAACACATGCTTGTTCTTCATTCTCTCTTTTGAATATCCTACTCTATAGCAAAATGTCAAAAAATTGTTTTCACTGTCTGTCTTGCCACCCAAAATATTCAGGTGTCCCTTGGCAATGCGAACACTGACCTTAGACTTAGTCTTCCTCTCTTGGACTTCTTGCCATAGGCAGATAAATTTCCAACCATGGTCTCCACGCCCTATCCCTATCCTATACTCACTGGGTGCTTGCTTCTGTCACTTGAAAGTTTTACGTTAGCTAAAACCTCCTGATCTTGTGATAGCAGGCCAGAGGTTGTCCTCCAGCATGGCTGATCATGGCTGTTGTCTGATTTCTGACCCTCAACTGTAATCCAATGTTAAATTCTGTCTTCTGATTCTGACCTGAACTGGTATTAATCTCATTACATTCCCAGATTTCCTTAGATTGGGATACTGCTAAAGAGGCCTGATCATACCCAGGTGCAGGTTGTAGCACTCAAAAGGATAATCCACTTTTCCTATCCGGAAGTTGACATTAACTCTTTCAGCAAGCGATGTTTTTTTTCTTTTGCAAAACAGCAACTCCTGTTTTATTTTAAGAAGCCCATTTTTCACCATTCTCACACTTCATAATTTAGAAGTGCAGTCTGGCATCCCTTTCTCAAATCACAAAAGCCAAGGTTGTTGGGAGAAGGAAAGTTTGAAGCTGTCAGCTAAGCCCCAAGCCTGATAATCAAAGGGCTAATGCTTGACCTAAACCCAGGTAACACTATCAAGGACCATCTAGCTGCCAGGTTACAAGTATATATAAAACACTTGCTAACCTGTTAATGGCACAGTTTAGTGGAAGGCAGGAATGGTGCAGTGAGCACACTGAACTTTGAATTATAAAACCTGAGTTTGTGTCTCAGATCTGCAAATTAGTATGTATTAGACTTTTTTTGTGTGCTTCAGGTGAAAGTTTACAGAGCCAATTAGTTTCTCAAACAATTAATACACAAGTTGTTTTGTGACATTTGTTGCCAACCCGTCGATGTATCAACAGTTTCCTCTTCTCCATCCCGGGTTCCTTGTTTCCATTTGTCCAGTGTTCCTGCTCCTTCCTGCCTTCTTGTCTTTGCTTTTGGGCTGGTGTGACCATTTAGTCTCATATATATGATTGAACTATGAAGCACATTCCTCACATGTGTTATTGTTTGTAGACCTGTCTAATCTTTGGCTGAAAGGTGAACCTTGGAAGTGACTTTAGTACTGAGTTAAAAGAGTGTCTGGAGGGCATACTCTTGGGATTTCTCCAGTCTCTGTAAGATCAGCAAGTCTGGTCTTTTTTTGCGAATTTGAATTTTGTTCTACATTTTTCTCCCGCTCTATCTGGGACCCTCTGTTATTATCCCTGTCAGAGGAGTCAGTGGTGATAGCAGGCACCATCTAGTTGTGCTGGACTCATTCTGTTGGAGGTTGTGATAGTCGTGGTCCATTAGTCCTTTGAACTAGTCATTCCCTTGTGTCTTTGGTTTTCTTCATTCTCCTTTGCGCCAGCGGGGATGAGACCAGTAGATGTATCTTAGATGGCTGCTTGCAGGCTTTTAAGACCCCAGACACTACTCACCACAGTTGGATGTAGAACATTTTTTTTATAGACTATGTTATGCCAATTTAGCTAGATGTCCCCCAAGACTGTGGTCCCCAGCTCTCAGCCCAGTAATTTGGTCCCTAAGGGAGTTTGGATGTATCTGTGAAGCTTCTATCACTTTGCATTGGTCAAGTTGTATTGACTTCCCCAGTATTGTGTACAGTCTCACTCTTCACAAAAGTTACTGCTTATCTACTATCTAGTTAGTGTTTTTCCCTCCCCTCCCCTCCCCTTCCTCGTAACCATCAAAGATTGTTTCTTTCTGTGTGTGAATCTTCTCATGAGTTTTTATAATAGTGGTCTCATACAGTATTTGCCCTTTTGTGATTGACTTATTTCACTCATTATAGTGCCCTCCAGATTCATCCATGTTGTGAGATGTTTCGCAGATTCATCATTGTTCTTTATTGTTGCATAGTATTCATTGTGTGTATGTACCATAGTTTGTTTATCCATTCATCTGTTGATGGACATCTAGGTTGTTTCTATCTTTTTGCTATTGTAAATAATGCTGCGATGAACATGGGTGTGCATATGTCTATTTGTGTGATGGCTCTTATTTCTCTAGGACATATTCCTAGGAGTGGGATTGCTGGATCATGTGGTATTTCTATTTCTAGATTTTTCAGGAAGCGCCATATCATTTTCCAAAATGGTTGTACCATTTTGCATTCCCACCAGCAGTGCATAAGCATTACAGTCTCTCCATGGCCTCGTCAACATTTGTTATTTTCTGTTTTTTTGATTAGTGCCAGTAATGTTGGGGTAAAATGATATCTCATTGCAGTTTTGATTTACATTTCTCTAATGACTAGTGATAGCGAGCATTTTGCATTTCCTCATGTGTCTGTTAGCTGCCTGAATGTCTTCTTTGGTGAAGTGTGTGTTCATATCCTTTGCCAATTTTTTAATTGGATTATTTGTCTTTTTGTTGTAGAGGTGTTGGGTTTTCCTATAGATTTTAGAGATTAGAACTTTGCTGGATATGTCATAGCCAAAAATTTTTTCCCAGTCTGTATGTTCTCTTTTTACTCTTTTGGTGAAGTCTTTTGATGAGCATAAGCGTTTAATTTTTAGAAGATCCCAGTTATCTAGCTTATCTTCTGGAGTTTATGTGTTGTTAGTTATGGTTCATATCCTGTTAATGCCGTGTATTAGGGTCTCTAGCATTGATCCTATTTTTTCTTCTATGATCTTTGTAGTTTTTGGTTTTATATTTAGGTCTTTGATCCATTTTGAATTAGTTTTTGTGTATGGTGTGAGATAAGGGTCCTGTTTCATTTTTTCACAGATGGACATCCAGTTTTGCCAGCACCATTTGTTAAAAAGACTGCCTTTTCCCCATTTAATGGACTTTGGGCCTTTGTCAAAGATCAGGTGGCTGTAGGTAGATGGATTTACATCTGGGTTCTCGATTCTGTTCCATTGGTCTGTACCATGCTGTTTTGACTACCATTGCTGTATAGTAGGTTCTGAGGTCAGGTAGTGTGAGGCCTCCTACTTTGTTCTTCTTCTTCAATAATGCTTTACTTATCAGGTGCCTCTTTCCTTTCCATATAAAGTACATGATTGGTTTTTCCCTGTTGTTAAAGAATGCTATTGGTATTTGGATCGGAATTGCACTGTATTTGTAGATTGTTTTTGGTAGATTTACATTTTCACAACGTTGAGTCTACTTATCCATGAGCATGGTATGTTTTTCCGTTTATGTTGGACTTTTTTGGTTTCTTGTAGTAGTGTTTTGTAGTTTTCTTTGTATAGGTCTTTTATGTCCCTGGCTGGATTTATTCCTAAGTATTTTATTTTTTTAGGGGTTATTATAAATGGTATTGCTTTCCTGATTTCCTTTTCGTCATTCTCTTTATTGGTGTATAGGAATCCAACTGATTTTTGCGTGTTAATCTTGTACCCTGCTACTCTGCTGAATCCTTGTATTAGTTCTAGTAGTATTCTTTTTTTTTTAATTGTGCTTTAAGTTAAAGTTTACAGTTCAAGATAGTTTCTCATACAAAAATTTATACATACATTGTTAGGTGACTCTAGTTGCTCTCCCTGTAATGTGACAGTACACTCCTTCTTTCCACCCCGGATTTCCCATGTCCATTCAACCAGCTCCTGCCCATTTTTGCCTTCTCGTCTTGCCTCTGGGCAGGAGCTGCCCATTTAGTCTTATGTATCTGCTTGAGCTAAGAAGCACTCTCTTTACAAGCATCATTTTATGTCTTATAATCCAGTCTAATCTTTGTCTGAAGAGTTGGCTTTGGGAATGGTTGCAGTTCTGGGCTAACAGAAGGTCTGGGGGCCATGTCTTCTGGGGTCCCTCTAGTCTCAGACCATTAAGTCTGGTCTTTTTACTAGAATATGAGTTCTGGACCACAGTTTTCTCTTGCTCCATCAGGGACTCTCGGCTGTATTCCCTGTCAGGGGGTCCAGTAATATTCTTGTGGAGTCTTTAGGGTTCTCTATGTATAGTATCATGTCATACACAAATAGGGATAGTTTTACTTCTTCCTTACCAATTTGGGTGCCCTTTATTTCTTTTTCTTGCCTTATCGCTCTACCTAGGACTTCCAGCACAATGTTAAATAAGAGTGGTGATAAAGGGCATCCTTGTCTTGTTCCTGTTTCAAGGAGAATGTTTTCGGCCTCTCTCCATTAAGAATGATGTTGACTGTTGGTATTGCATAGATGCCCTTTATTATGTTGAGAAATTTCCCTTCTATACCTATTTTATTGAGAGTTTTTATCAGGAATGGGTGTTGGACTTTGTCAAATGCCTTTTCTGTGTCAATTGAGATGATCATGTGATTCTTTTCTTTCCTTTTATTTATGTGGTGGATTATGTTGATTGATTTTCCAATGTTGAACCGTTCTTGCATACCTGGTTTGCATCCCACTTGGTCATGGTGTACTTTTTTTTTAATATGATGCTGAATTCTAGTGGCTAGAATTTTGTTGAGACTTTTTGCATCTATATTCATGAGTGATAGTGGTCTGAAACTTTCTTTTTTTGTGGTGTCTTTGCCTGGTTTTTATATCAGGGTTATGCTGGCTTCATAGAATGAATTTGGAAGTATCCCTTCCTTTTCTGTGTTCTGAAATAGTTAGAGTAGCACTGGTGTGAGCTCTTCTCCAAATATTTGCTAGAATTCCCCAGTGAAGCCATGTGGGATAGGACTTTTTTTTTTTTTTGGAAGATTTTTGTTTATTTTTGTTTTTTACCTTTTTAGTCTCTTGTTATATGTCTGTTAAGATTTCCTACTTCAGTTTGTGTTAATTTAGGTAGGTAGTATGTTTCTAGAAATTTGTCCATTTCCTCTAGGTTTTCAAATTTGTTCGAGTACAGTTTTTTATAGTATTCTATATGATCTTTTTTTATTTCAGTTGAGTCTGTTGTAATGTCCCCTATTTTATTTCTTATTTGGGTTATGTGCTTCCTCTCCTGTTTTTCTTTTGTCAGTTTTGCCAGTGGTTTGTCAGTTTTGTTAATATTTTCAAAGAACTCACTTTTGGTTTTGTTGATTGTTTCTATTGTTTTTCTATTATCTAGTCATTCATTTCTGCTCTGATCTTTGTTTCCTTTCTTCAGTGGCTATGGGCTTCCTTTGCTGCTCTTTTTCTATTTATTCAAGTTGTATAGCTAATATTTTGATTTAGTCCCTTTCTTCTTTTTAGGACAACTAAGTTTGTTAAAATCCCATTGTTATATTTTCCTAAGAACATTACCTAATGCAAGATGGGGATTGGACTGGCAGAGTAGGCTGCATGAGCCTTCCTTCTTATTTCAGAACTACAGTGCACAGCTTCATGCTCACGACCCTAAATTGAGGCTGGAAAGCTGTCAAAAGTTTAAGGACTCTGAGGAGATAGAATCCTGCTTTTAGCCTTTCTCCCTCTTAGAGGTCTGACAGATGACACATCTTCAGAATCTCTAGACTAATAGAAAACAAGTACCCTATGACTCCCAGTACAAGGGTGTCTGGTAAAACTGGATTGGAGACAAGGCTAAGAACCAAGACTGAATTGAAATATCCTATTTAGTCTTCCACTGAACTGAAGAAAACCCAGCCGCCTATTGGCCTGAATGACTCACTCATCCAGTTTCATTGAATAGAACCGTGACCCTGCTTCATAAAGGAGAAAGATGGATATTGTCATGGATTGAATTATGTCCTCCAAAAATATCTGTCAACTTGGCTAGGTCATAATTCCCAGTATTGTATGATTGTCTACCTTTTGTCATCTGATGTGATTTCCCTATGTGTTGTATATTCTATCACTATGATCTAGTAAGATGCATTAGTGGCAGTTATGTTGATGAGATCTACAAGATTAGATAGTGTCTTAAGCCATTGTCTTTTGAGATATAAAAGAGATAAGTGAGCAGAGAGACACCAAGAAAGCAGCACCGGGAGCAGAGCGTATCCTTTGGACCTGAGTTTTCTACGCTGAGATGCTCCCAGACCAAGGAAAGACTGATGCATCACGAGGACCTTCCTCCAGAGCCGACAGAGAGAAAGCCTTCCCCTGGAGCTCATGCCTTGAATTTGGACTTGTAACCTACTAGACTGTGAGAGAATAAATTTCTCCTTGTTAAAGTCATCCACGTGTAGTATTTCTGGTACACAGCACTAGATGACTAAGACAGATATGAAATGACCAAAGTAGTGACCATGCCCACCAGTGAAATGTGATGCAATGAATGTCAAGTTCTGAAAAATCATATTAGCATCTTCTCTTCCTCTGTGAAGGATCGAGTAAGACTGGAAAGAGAAGAAGGGAATGGGCTCTTCAACATTCCTACCTTGTGAGGAGGGAGCTGGAGCTGAAAGTCAATAAAATATGAGGTGAGAGAGAATAAACTTCTCCTTTTTAACACAAATACATCTTTTAAAAATGCCAACCTCTCCAACTAGATGAAACAGGAAATAGCAACCTAACAGTCGCAAATTCTGTGTGGCCCTGTAAGGAGAAACTAATAAAGTTTGACAATTTTACTGCATTGCTGCTCCAAAGCATACAGTCTGGCATAAGCTGTGGGGCCCGCAGGATTAGGAAATATTTCCTTCCTTATGATTTGTAATCATTTCTTTTCAAAACCTTGATCCTTTCTGAGTCCTTCCGAGTGAACAGCATGACTCAGTAATGTCTGGTGAATCTGTGTTTTCAGAGGTGCCTGTCATCTGGTAATCACCTTGTGAATGACACATTATTCCTTACAACTAAAAGATAGCATTTTCAGACAAATCAAAACCAAGAAGACATGCAGTGAAAACGGTTAAATGCCTTGACATGTCATAGTGTGCTATGAGGATATCAGACAGCCTGTTAAGAAGTTGTGGAGAGAAGTAGATGAAATGAAACCAACATATAATGGCTAACGAGGACATAAGAAAAGAATGAAGTCCAACTTAAAGACAAATTCGATAGTACTTTCAAGGCTTTGAAATAGTGAATGAAGCCACTGATAGGCATCTTCTTTTAATAACTTATGCCATGTAATATTCTCAGCTTCTCACGGCATGCAAACCACACAAAACTCCTGAAAGAGAAAGATATTACCTTGCTCACTTTGTGCATAGGAAAGAGTCTCAGAGAGGTTAAGATAACTTGTTCAAGGTTATACAGCCCAGCGAATCAGAATTCTAATGCAGTCCTTCTGACTTTTAAGCCCATTGCTCTTTCCACTATCTCATACCTACCTTGGTGTTTCCATATGGTCAGTTTGTCGTCATGTCCCCTTGGATCCATCCTTTACGCCACTTTCCCCCGTTTTAACTCCCAGTGCTAGGAGAGGATTGGAGTCAGCCAAGATCAGGAACAGTTTACAGAGAGCTTGCTCGTAGAGCCTGCCACAGGTTAGATGCAGAACTTTGATCTGGTTTCATCTGTGTGGAAGTTGTTCAGTTGGGTCTGTCCTGTGCCACAGGGCCTTCCACTCTCAAAGGTGACAGAAGTAGTGGAGTATTTCCAGCTAGTCTATTTCTAATAAACGAGAGGAAGCCACTTCTGAAATGGAAATGTGCAACAATGAAAAGTTCCACAATTTCTGGTCGTTTCTTATAAAACTAAGCTCAAAAGGAGGAAGAGTGAAAATAAACTCTTCCAGTCTTGTATCTGCAGTTTAAAGCCTGTCATACAACAGCCCTCGTGAGTGTAAAGATAATCTTATTTATTATCTTTTCTTGACTCAAGTTCAGTGAGAGGTGAACAGGACCACTTGTAATTTGTTTTTCCAGGAACATCAGAATTTGACGAGACATGATGGGGCGGAAGCTTTAATTTCTTTCCGAAGCTTTAATTTCAAAACCTGCAATATTAAAGGAAAGCTAAAACAAACTCTCCTCATTTTGCATGATTTTCTCCAAAGAAATTGAAGGGTTTGTTGAAAATACCATATTTTGCCTTGACAGAGAGCAGAATGAGAAGTCTACTGGATAAGGCAGAGCCTTATAGCACTTTGTAAGAGGTGTTGATAATTATGCAGGATGAACTGTCCTCTCTGTGGGTCAGATCCCAGATTCTCATAACCCAAATCAGGTTTTCAAAGTATGAAAACCTTTGGAACAGGAAATTACAGAAAAAAAAACAGTGAATATCTGTGTACTCACTACCCACCTCTATCAAATTTTATCATTTTGCTGTATCTGTTTCAGTATAATTTAAAACAAACATTACAGATACAGAAGAATCCCTGTGGTACCTCTTCCCCGATGACAATACAACCTTCTGCTTCCTCAACATGTCAGTATCCTGTGCTTATTTTTGGTAAACTTTTTAATCAACTCATACCTAAAAAGAAGAAAGCTAATCATTAAGTGTACAATTCAATGAATGCTTACAAAGTGAATATACCATGTAATTATCACCCTAATCGAAATACAAACTTTTACCAGGACTTCTGAAGGCCTCCTGTGCATCCTCAGAGTCATTGTCCTCTCAAAAACTAATCACTATTCTGACCTCTATCACAATTGATTACTTTTACCTGCTTTTGAACTTAATATAAATGAGATTATGTGTTGTTTTGTGATAAACCTTTTACACTCAACATTTTGTTTGTGATATTGATATGTGTTATTACATATTCCATACTAGTTCATTCTTTTCATGGTTGTACAGTGAATTGTATAAATATACAGGCATACCTTGGAGTTTTTGTGGGTTCAGTTCCAGACCACCACAATAAAATGAATATCACAATAAAATGAGTCATATGAATTTTTTGGTTTTCCAGTGCATATGAAAGTTATGTTTACACTATACAGTAGTCTATTAAGTGTGCAATAGTATTATGTCTAAAAAAAAATACATACCTTAAATTGTATGCAAAAGCTGGATGATCAATAAGGAAGAGCGAAGAAAAACTGACACTTTTGAATTATGGTGTTGGCAAAGAATATTGAATATACCATGGATTGCCAAAAGAACAAACAAATCTGTCTTGGAAGAAGTACAACCAGAAAGCTCGTCAGAAGCAAGGATGGTTAGACTATGTCTCACATACTTTAGACACATTATCAAGAGGGATCAGTCCCTGGAGAAGGATATCATGCTTGGTAAAGTAGAGCGTCAGTGAAAAAGAGGAAGAACCTCAGCGAGATGGATTGACACAGTGGCTGCAACAATGGCCTCAAGCATATCAACAATTGTGAGGATGGCGCAGGACCAGGGTTTCATTCTGTTGTACATAGGGTCGCTATAAGTTGGAACCCACTCCATGACACCTAACAACACCACCTTGATTCAAAAATACTTTATTGCTAAAAAATGCTAACCATCATCTGAGCTTTCAGTGACTTGTAATCTTTTTGCTGGTGGAGGGTCTTGCCTCCATGTTGATGGCTGCTGACAGATCAGGGTCGTGGTTGCTGAAGGTTGGCATGGCTGTGGCAATTTCTTAAAATAAGACAACAATGAAGTTTGCCACATTGATTGACTCTTCCTTCCATGAAAGATTTCTCTGCAGTATGTGATACTGTTTGATCGCATTTTATTCACAGTAGAACTTCTTTCAAAATTGGAGTCAATCCTCTCAAACTCTGCTGCTGCTTTATCAACTAAGTTTATGTAATATTCTAAATCCTTTGTTGTCATTTCAACAATGTTCACAGCATCTTTACCAGGAGTAGATTCCATCTCAAGAAACCACTTTCTTTGCTCATACGTAAGAAGCAACTCCTCATTTGTTAAAGTTTTATCATGAGATTGCAGCAATTCAGCCACGTCTTTGGGCCCAACTTCTAATTCTAATTCTTTTGCTATTTCCACCATATCTGCAGTTACTTCCTTGACTGAAGTCTTGAACTCCTCAGAGTCATCCGTTAGGGTTGGAATTGACTTCTCCCAAACTCCTGTTAATGTTGATGTTTTGACCTGTTCCCATGAATCATGAATGTTCTTAATGGGATCTGGAATGGTGAATCCTTTCCAGAAGACTTTCAATTTACTTTGCCCAGAATCATCAGAGAAAACACCATCTATGACAGCTATAGCCTTACAAAATGTGTTTATTAAATAATAAGACTTGAAAGTTGAAATTACTCCTTGATCCATGGCCTGCAGAATGGATGTTGTGTTAGCATGCATGAAAACAACATTAATCTCCTTGTATATTTCCATCAGAGCTCTTGGGTAATGAGGTGCATTGTCAATGAGCAGTAATATTTTGAAAGGAATCTTTTTTTCTGAACAGTAGGTGTCAACAGTGAACTTAAAATAATTAGTAAACTATGTTGTAAACAGATGTGCTGTCATCCGGGCTTTGTTGCTCCATTTATAGAGAACTGGCACAGTAGATTCAGCATATTTCTTATGGGCCCTAGGATTTTTGGAATGGTAAACGAGTATTGGCTTCAACTTAAAGTCACCAGCTGTATTAGATCCTCACAAGAGAGTCAGATTGTCCTTTGAAGCTTTGAAGCTGGGCATTGACTTCTCTTCTCTAACTATAGAAGTCCTAGATGGCATCTTCTTCTTCCAATATAAGGTTGTTACATCTACATTGAAAAAATCTGTTGTTTAATGTAGCCACTTTCATCAATTACCTTAGCTAGATCTTCTGAATAACTTGTTGCCACTTCTACATCAGCACTTGCTGCTTCACCTTGCACTTTTATGTTATGGAGACAGCTCTTTCCTTAAACCCCATGAACCAAGCTCTTCTAGCTTCAGACTTTTTTTCTGCAGCTTCCTCACCTCTCTCAGCCTTCATAGACTTGAAGAGAGTTAGGGCTTTGCTCTGAATTAGGCTGTGGCTTAAGGGAATGTTGTGGCTAGTTTGATCTTCTATTCAGACCACTAAAACTTTCCGCATATCAGCTATAAGGCTGTTTCACTTTTTTATCATTTGTGTGTTCACTGGGGTAGCACTTAATTTTTCCTTCAAGAACTTCTCCTTTGCATTCACAACTTGGCTGTTTGGCACAAGAGGCTTAGCTTTCAGCCTATCTAGGCTTTTGACATGTCTTCCAAAAAAAAAATCTTCCAAACTTCCCAGGTGGACTTAAATTATTTTCAGAATAGTATTACTTAAACATGTACAAATATAAAGCTAGAACTGAACTCTAGTATATGATATTTCTATAATTACAAAACCAAATATGTTATATATTTTTTAAAACTCTGAAACCAATAGAATTCAAATGAGGAATATCAGTTTAATGCTACAGATAGTATTGTTTGGATGAAGCAAAGTTGTCGACGCTGGGGTAATAATAGAAGAATTCATTTTCCAATTTTATGTTTTATTTCTGGTCAACTGGGTCTTTTATTATTTTGGAATGTGATATATTGGTAGCATTATTATTGCTGCTATTTTCTTTTAAATTATTAAACTTTTTTTTAACCACTGATCCATAATTTTTAAATGGTAATCTGTTGCATGGTGTAATCTGAAAAGTAACATTTGGTGAATAGTTTTTCATTACATCTATAATACTGTATTTTGTGATAATGAACTGCTGAAAATTATAGGAACAAAAGTGAAACCAATATAGTATATCCCCTTAGTAGCACTGAATATTTTATACACTGTTAGAGGTGAGTGATTTTGGACTTCTGTATGTCCTGCCTGTCTGATGAGGACTCAATTTCCTGGTCTTTTTTTTTTTTTAACAACTGCCTTGACTCCTCATTAGTATGGCTTGCTATGAGGTCATTTGTCCTTCACATGTGCCACCACGGTAGTGAACACAAATTCAAATGTGGAAACAGAAACTGAACATTTAACATCATTTCTAGGACTGCAATTTAGTGTTTTCATCTTGTTAATACTTTTAAAACACACTGTGGGCCAATTTATGATCCAATACTGCTGTACACTTTCAGTTCCCACATGAGAAAAAGTTTTGTTTTTGTTTGGTTTGATTTGGTAAATTATTGCAAAAGGCTTTCTGGTCCCTCATTTGGCAGTGATACTGGGTAGACAGAAAGTATATGCAGAGGTATTTACCATGCCTCCAGGTACAGTGGAAATACAACAATAATAATAATAATAAGGAGAAGATCATAAGCTTTACCTAGAGGTAGAGTAAGCAATCTCCTTTGTCTGTTTAAAGAGTAATTAGTAGTGCTTCCACCCCAAAGTAACTGTCCTTCCCACTGCCTTATGGAGTCTCCTCTGTAAGGTCATAATTCTCCCTTTTGATTAAGTCCACCTTCTCAAGCTAGCTTACTTTATTTTAAATGTAAATACCCCTGGGAAGAGGTAAGGTACTCAGCCATAGCACCATAGTACAAAGGATTTTATGATACCATTTACCTCTGCTGTTGATTAGAGGAAACTAGAACACATTAGTTTTCTGGGTAGGATAGGTAGTAAAAGAAGACATCATGAGGGCAGATTTCTCTAATTTTGTCTGGGACCAAAAAAAAAGAAAAAAACACCAGTTGCCATCGAGTCGATTCTGGCTCATAGCAACCCTATAGGACAGAGTAGAACTGCTCCATAGGGTTTCCAAGGAGCAGCTGGTGGATTCAAACTGCCGACCTTTTGGTTAGCAGCCATGCTCTTAAACGCTGCGCCTCCAGGGCTCCCTTCAACTGTGGTCTTTGAGTGTCTGGCAGTCTTTGTTGTGTTACAATTCTAGTACCTTAGTTCTAGTAACACTGTTAATTGGGAAGCAAGGAAAACCCTTTTAGTTGGATCAAATTATATGACTATCCAATAATTTTATAGGTGCCTCCTGGAAATCAAGAACACAAGTTAGTCTGTAGACTCTTACAGTACGATCCTGTTTTGTTTTTAAAGAAGAGAGGCAGGGCTGCACTCTGTCCTTTTGTGTTTGCACCCAGCACTCAGAACACTGGAGGTAGCTATGGAAATATTAGTACCTGCTCGCCTGGGCATCAGAGAAAGTAAATTTGGAGTATATTAATTACTGATGTGCTCCTTCTGTGATATCCTCTGTTCTGGGTATAAGTCCTGGGTGTCCCTGAAGCTTCCAAGTCACAGTATTCCCTAGTCCTCCCTCTTCCTCCAATCACTGTCTTCACTAACATCTCAACTCTGATTTCTGCATGAGTGAAACTACACAAAACCAGAAAAATTCTTGAGATTAATTCATCCTCTTGGTGACATCCTAAAGGCACTTTCTGTTAGTTCTTGCGATATGGTTCCATGGAACTGATCTGGTTTCTGTCTTTTATGAGATCTTTTCTTCATTTCTCTGAACTATTTTGTAGCCTTTCAATAAATTCTTCTTTTGTCCAGTTGGATACTTGGCAGTCCTGGAGAAGCTTCTCTGGCTTATGTCAACCCTTTTCCCTAGAGATTAGATTCAGCTTCTTCATTACCTGCCCTCCCAAACAAGGGATCTGCCACCTAACCTTGGCTTTTGTTCTTGAGCTCCACATTTGTTCCCTTTTGACAACTGAAGAGCATCCCTACCCCAATCATTGTGTCCTATGTGAACCATGCCTGAGCTGAACACTTCTTTTGGACCCTGTTATGGATTGAATGGTGTCCCCCAAAAAGTGTGTGTCAAATTGGCTAGGCTATGATTCCCAGTATTGTGTGGTTGTCCACCATTTTGTGACCTGATGTGAGTATCCTATGTGTTGTAAATCCTAACCTCTATGTTGTTAACGAGGCAGGATTAGAGGCAGTTATGTTAATGAGACAGGACTCAATCTACAGCGTTAGGTTGTTTCTTGAGTCAATCTCTTTTGAGATATAAAAGAGAGAATTCAGCCGAGAGAGGAAGGATCTCATACTACCAAGAAAGAAGCACTGGGAATGGAACTCGCCCTTTGGACCCAGGGTCCCAGTGCTGAGAAGCTCCTATACCAGGAGAAGATTGATGGCAAGGACCTTCCCCCAGAACCGACAGAGAAAGAAAGTCTTCCTGGGAGCTGGCGCCCTGAATTTAGACTTCTAACCTCCTGGACTGTGAGAGAATAAATTTCTGTTTGTTAAAGCCACTACTTGTGATATTTCTGTTATAGCCGCAGTAGATGACTAAGACAGACCCTTACTTTAGAACACACAAGTGTCACACTATAAGTGGTCTCTGCCTCTGATATAATAAATCCAGCTTTCACTCTGCCTCTTATTGGTCCTTTCTGTCTTCCCATATCAACTTCTCTTCGGCACCAGGCCTCACCCCTCATGACCCGTGACACAGAAGGAAGTACTTGGGAGCAGCATAAAGAGGAGGAGCTCCCTAGGTCATCTCAGGGTGAGAGGGAAAGCTCATTTAAAGTGAAAGTGCTATTACTCCAGGTTTCACATCTCAAATCTAGAGAATGTTTTCTTACTTTGGTATTACCTTTTTATTTTTGATAGACATAACCATGTGAGATAGGGGTAAAGGAAAAAGATGGAATATTTATGATGCTGGCCAAACAGAAAAACCAAACCCATTGCCATTGAGTTGAATCTGACTCATACCTACCCTATAGGACAGAGTAAAACTGCCCCATAGGGTTTCCTAGCCTGTAATCTTTATGGAAGCCGACTGCCACATCTTTTGCCCCTGGAGTGGATGGTGGATTTGAACAACCAGTCTTTCGGTTAGCAGTTGAACACTTAACCACTGCACCACCAGGGCTCCATGACACTGGCAGAGGGGAAAAATGTAGAGAATGATAGAAAGTTAGAATAGGGCAAATTGCTCCCCAGAAAAGGGGAGAAAAAGTTAAGGAGACAAGGAAAACTAGGGGCAGGAGGATAGAGAGGAAGAAATGCAATGATCTAGTATCTTCAGAAGTGGGTTGTTGTGGGGAAAGATGAGTAAATGAGAATTTTAGAAAGACTTTCTGTCTGTAGTGCAGTGAACTTCCCCCTTTGCTACCTTCCCAAGCAACCTTCAATACAGAGCTCCTCTGCTTCTCAGGGTTTTGGAAGTGAGATTTATATGTCTTTGAAGGTGTTTCTGTTCTGAGGTGAACCTCAAGGAGGGAACAAGTAAGGCCACTTTAATTTGGGGTGCATTTCTTACTGTGCATTTGTCTCTCCACTGCTGTAAAAGTGATTACTTGGTAAGGGAAGAATATCTGGGAGAGGTTGGCTTGGAGAGAATTCTGTTCTTAAAGCCTATGCTATTATTTATGCCCAGGACATTGTATGTTACTGAAAGTTATAAACGTGTTCCTACCTTATCCCAAATTACATTTGGTCTTGAAACTATTTTACTTTTATTCATACCCATGTACTCAGGACCGGCTGTGAACATAGGCCTAGGTAATGTGCCTTCAGTGCTCTGAGAAGAAAGCCTCCTAGGCTCCAGCCTCTGCCTTTAGGCTACCTAAGAACCCTAGGGTAAAACACTTCCGAGAAATAGACTGGAGAGCTGTCATCAGCACTGCATGTCACTGTGAATTAGTTTATTAGGTTGATGTTCCTCTTTATAGCTCTGTAACAACCAAACATTGTGGATCAGGGCTCAAAGAGAGGAGAGATTTTTGGATTTTCGAGCATGTGGTGGCAGCGTGAGGCCCCTGAGCATCTGGAGATGTGAAGAGAGTGTGGTGGTAGGAGCGCCCAGAACTCTCCGGAGAGAACCAGTCATGTGCAAGAACCTGTTATATCATTATCCCCAAATAGCAACAAACTACAAAAGGGTTACATTTCTCTTAGGAAATGTACCAAGGGCAAGCAGTGTTTTAGTGCTTGCTTTCAGAAATGTACATCTTGTAGCGATTAGGGCATGAAATGATTAGACTTATTCTTGTGGTGCTAAACTTAGAAGTGGAAAAAGGAAACATACTCTGTAAAAATTTTTAGAATTCGAAAAGCTTCTTGAAAAGTCCATTTACCATTTTAGTGAGAAAAAAAATTTACAAAGGATGCCAGTTAAAAACTTCATAAAGGCTATATTCTGGTCAGTGGAAAAATTCCTTTGAAACATAGAAGAGGTTGGTACTTAAGGATACAGTCACAAACGTTTTATAGAGCCCCTCCAAGAATAGTCTAAGCCTCTCTCAAAATGGAAAGAGTTTTGAAGAAACAGAAAGTGATTGATTTTATGGTATATGTATGAGAATAGTAGGGAACATAAAGATTGAAGGTATGAGTTCACATAGAGGCTCTCAGAAGAAAGGCCTGGCAATCTACTTCCAAAAAATCAGTCATCGAAAACCCTTTGGAATGCAGTTCTTCTCTGACAAACACGTGATTGCCATAGTCAGAGTCAACTCAGCAGCAACATTTTTTTTTTTTTAAATTAGGACTTGAGCAATCAAAAGAAGAAATGTTTCCAATAAAAAGATGTACACTGCCATTTACTCATATCAACAGTTATTTGAGAGCATTCTTCAGGCATAATAAACGATTCAGTTCATATGGGCTATGGTCCATTCTCGTGGCCCAGTGAGAAATCAAATCAGAAGATCCTGGCCCCTGCTCTTGAAGAACTGTGCTGAAGTGATGTAGGCACTGGATGCATTCTGGTTGAAAATGATACCATATGAACAAACAACTACATGTATGGCCATGTCCATTTGTGTAACACTATTCCAAGTTGAAAGAAGCCCTGGTGGCACAATGGTTAACTGCTTGGCTGCTAACCGAAAGGTCAGCAGTTCAAACTCACCACCTGTTCCGTGGGGGAAAGATGTGGTAGTCTGCTTCCATAAAGATTACAGCCTAGGAAACACTGTGAGGCAGTTCTACTCTGTCCTATAGGGTCACTATGAGTCAGAACTGACTCAAAGACAACAGGTCTGTTTTTTTGGTTTTTATCCCAAGTCAAATCCAGGGCACCAATGCCCAATGTAAACAAGACCAAGGAATGTAGGATTGAGCTATAAATTCTTTCTTAGAAAAACAAACTTAGTGTTTCCTGACAATCCCTCCTCTACCTAGTTTTATTCCCACGTCAGCAATGAAGGCTTTTTCAGACTGTGACTTGGTCCAAGATTCTGTTTCACAGATCCTGCTTGATTCCTCCATCATTTATCACAGCATTATCTTAGATATGGAATGTCTGTAAGTCTCCACCCAATCTTAGATTCTTGGAGCTGAACATATACTGAGGAATAATTTGTGACATTGCCGTCTATGTGCAGAAGAGAAATCTGAGACCCAAAGAAGGGAAAATGACTTACTCGATGTCATGGATTGAATTGTGTCCCCCAAAAAATGTGTGTAGCACCTTGGCTAGGTCATGATTCCCAGTA
>NW_004443983.1:7369464-7439350 GCF_000243295.1 Trichechus manatus latirostris
CAGTGCTGGGAGCAGAGCACGTCCTTTGGACCTGAGGTTCCTGCTCAGAGAAGCTCCCAGACCAGAGAAAGACTGATGACATGGACCTTCCTGCAGAGCCAACAGAGAAAGCACTCCCCTGGAGCTAACACTCTGAATTTGGACTTGTAGCCTACTGGACTGTGAAGAAATAAACTTCTCTTTGTTAAATCCATCCACTTGTGGTATTTCTGTTGGAGCAGCACTAGATGACTGAGACACTCAAGGTCATACAATAGTAAGAGGTAGAATTGGTGACTCGGGCTGGATCTTTACAGAACTTTTTTTTTTGGTTGCCATTTTGTCCTATGTATTAAGTCTTAAACTATTTGATGCCAGCTTCTCCCTGAGATCTAAAATGGATTTATAACAAGAAGGCTCCTTATTTAATACAAAGAATGATATAGGATTGAAATTTCAGGCTCCTTTGAAATGGTATTTTGATGACTGATTATATGATCATCTGTCAAATAAAAAGGGATGTCTAATAGCTAATGATTTTGTCTTTGAAGAGGTTTATCAAATGGAATATTACGAGCAGCATTGTTGTTTTGTGAAAGCATGTTCAGAAGTAGCACCTCCCCCTGCTTTTATACAATGTGCTTCTTAAGGGGCCTTCCTAGAAGGTAATTTTGAAGGGGCTTCCTTTTTATATGTAACATTTTAAATATTAAAGCAAGGACAGCACTGTTTTTCTATCCTTCTATCCTAAGTCAAATACATTTATGAAGAAGGTAATTACATTAATCTTCAGAATGCATTAATATTTTTCTCTTAATAACATAAGCTAATAACTGCATTGAAGATATTTGTTCCTTGAGAAAAGTATAACATTGCTGAGACATGGCTATAAACTATGAATATCTTTTAGTTGTTAGTTTTTAAATTTTTCTCTATAATAAAAATCCCACCTAATCCTGACATAGCTTAAGGCACCCTGTGTGGTTTTATATGGATGACATTCCCTTTCTTAAGGCTATGCCCAGAGATATTTTTGTGGGGTGGAAAGAGTGCTAACTTCCAACTCCTCCACTTGTACACCCTTATTGATTTATTTATCAGACATTTATTGAGGACCTAGTATGCTTATATTGCTTTTCAATCTTATCTGCCTCGTTCTTGTAACATCTCAAGAGTATAGATTCTGTGTCAGGCGTTGGGGATATAGTAGGGAAAAAAGGCAAGTAAGGTTCCTACTACCAGACAGCTTATATTCTAATGAGATAAGACTCATGATAAATAATTAAGCAAATCAGTAAACAAGATAATTTAGATAGTTATAAGAGTTAAATAAAACAGAGAAACCTCTCTGAGGAGATGACTTTGACACTGAGACAAAAATAAAAGGAAGGAGCTCACCAGAAAAAAGTTTGGGGAATGAGGATTCTGGGCAAAGGATATATCAAGTACAAAGACCCGTGGGTAGGAAGTACTTCTTAAGGTCCAGCTGTTGTGTGAGCCAGTGTACACAGGAAAGTGCAGTGTGAGAGGAGGCCAGAGAAACAAGGAACAGCCAGATCACATAGGGTTTGTAGGGCATGGTAAGGATTTTAAAATTTATTCTATGAGCAGTGAGAATCTGTTGGGAGGGTTTAGAAGTGTGGGCATTTTGGCATGCTGGAAAGTGAAGTCATCTATTACTCAACGCTACCTGGGCGTTGACTGTTTTGTCCTGCAATGTGTGAATTTTGCCTTGCTGATGCAGAGTTTAGTTCAAGAAGTAGGCTTGATGTCACCTTAAAGGGAAATCCATAAATGGTCCATGTAAATATTTCTGAAATGGTGACTTAAGCCCAAAGTACAAATTGAACTTTCTAACTTGATACAGTCTCCCTGGTACCTGTGTACCACTATGGAGGATTCTAGAGACCAGAGGAAGTCAATATAAGAGATGTAGCATTTGTCCCTGACATGTATGGTCATCTAAATTCCTATAAGATTTTGTGTACTGCCAACCTGTAACCCACTAGAAACTCTGGAGAATGCTTTAAGTAGGGCATCTCATCTACATATTAAAAAGATCACTCTGAATGTAGAGAGTGGCTTGTAAGAGAATAATAATGGAAGTACTTAGAAGGGTATTTTATATTTTAGTTTTTAGAGTGAGAAAGGATGATGGACTGGACTAGGGAGATAGCCTCGAAAGAGGAGATGGACTTAGGGTATGTTTTACAGATTGAGTCAATAGGAATTGCTGAAGATGGTGGGGAGAAAGGAAAAGAGAGAAATCAAATTTGACTCATTTTTTGGTGTTACCATTGGCTAAGGTAGGGAAGAGTTGGGAAAAAGCAGGCGTGGAGAGGAAATCAAGAGTTCTGCTTGACAAGGTAAGTTCAAAATGCCTCTGAGAGATGCTGTTGTTCTTTTCTTTTGAGACATGTTTGATTAGCTCCTCTGGATTCCCATGAGGTCTGTTGCAAGGCTCTGTTTCTTCTGCTTGTCTTCATGTATACCCATTGCTTTCAGGAATTCAGATATGTCAAATCTCTAAGCAAAAGACCCTACTATCAAAGAGCTTATCAGCTAATGCGTGGGGCTGGGCTGGGCTCATACCCAAAAAGATAACTTAGTAGTAGGAAAAAAAAAAAAAAGGTCTTTTGTTCAGCAGCCAAACATATGCCATGTGGGTGGTACAGACAATAAGCTTCAAGATCTCAGAGAAGATGTGATGACTATAGGCTGAAATGCCGGGAAAAACTTCCTGGAGAAATTGGAATGTGATTTTGAAAGAAGAAGACTTAGAATGTACCTAATCCTTTAATCAGATTAGCACAGTTATTGACAATGTCTTCAGCGAGTGTTTTGATGACATAACCACAATTAGAAACTAATTTTCCAAATTCCATTTCAGAAGATTAATTTTTCCATAAAGAATTTGAAATGTTTGTAATAAATGACCTTATGTTAATCATCAAGCATGTAGAGAGGGAAACCTATTTTTCCCAAGGATATCTTAAGGTCTAGATTTGAATTACTCATGTAATTTAAGTTGAGATGACCTGGATTGTGATGAAACTATGGTATATGACAGGAGTTTTTAAATTGTAGAAGGTGATGCAACGAGTGTGAGAAGAACTTCTGTTCAGTTGTGAATGATTGTGTGCATTTGAGAGGCATTTAAGAGGAGGTTCTCAGTACTGTCTAGAAAATATTTTTAATACTTAGTGTGTACTTACCTCAGAAAACAGAAGCACGTGATGAAAGCTTTCATTGTAATGAACAGTGTGGATCAGATAAAGAAGCTGATATAAAATGTATGAAATCAGAGAAGTTGAGGGAACAAGCACAGGCCACCAAAGACTTATGGAGAATTAGAAAAAAATCAAAGTGGGGATACCAGGTGTATATCCTCAGCATGACAAAAACAAGGTGAGGCAAGAATACAATTGAAATTCCACGGAGGCTGAACCATTCTTGGTTGCTCGTGAAATAAGAGTCTCTTCTCATGATGACAAAAACAGAAAAGCCAAATGTAAATGAAGTAAATTGTAACTGGAGGCAGAACTTCTTAGTAGAAATTCGGAGGAGGGTTTTGGAAGGAGACAGTTATGAAGTAATCTTTGAGTTATTTATTGGGGGTTTTTCATCTGCTTGAAAAATTCCTTCTGTGTAGATTATATACCTTATTTTCCCAAGAGACTTTGATCAAAGTCTGTCCAAATGACATATAAATTAGATGCATATCCACATTGTCCCACTTGCCGGTTCTGCTGCCTAGAAGGAACTTTGGACTGAGAAATGTTGGGAGTTTTATTCCCTTGCTTGGGATAAGAGTGACCGTGACAACCTACCTTTTAGATTATTCTGGCTGATTATAGCCTGGGAGGATTAGGGTAGTCCAGAGGCGGTAGTTGATGTAGAACAAGAAGTCAAAATAATGATTGTTATAATTTTATCAAAAGAAAATGAGCCTCTGAACTACCACGCTTCAAAGGGTTGTGATTTTACAGATCTTTCTAGATTTTGATGCTTCTAGCATCATTAGTGTTTCTCCAGTTTCAGCAGGCTCAGGGAAAGACAGCTTCAACAGAGAAAACAATCATGAAGTTCAAAATTGAAAAATGTCTAGCTGCTGCAGGCATCCCGTAGGTTAACAGAATATTAAACCAATAGCTTTATGTTTCTTCCTGATTTTTCTACAAAAAGAAAGATATAAACTTGGAGATGCTCTATTAATCTTCACCCAGGTTTAGAGTTTCCCCACAGTTAAGGAATTATGATATTGGCGAATAATATCAAATACACCATGGACTGCCAGAAGAACGAACAAATCTGTCTTGGAAGAAGTACAGCCAGAATGCTCCTTAGAAGCGAGGATAGCGAGACTGTTTCACGGATGTTGGACATGTTATCGGGAAGGACCAGTACTTGGAGAAAGACATCATGCTTGGTAAAGTAGAAGGTCAGTGGAAACAAGGAAGACCCTCAATGAGATGGATTGACACAGTGGCTGCAGCAGTGGGCTCAAACATAGCAGCAACTGTGAAGATAGTACGTTCTGTTGTACAGAGGGTTGTTATTAGTAGGAACCAACTCGACAGCACCTAACAAGAACAACAATCACAATTAAGAACAGCAAATTGAATTCATCAAAGAACAGAGAAATTCTGTCTCAATTTAATACCCATTACAAACAAAATTGTTAGAGCTGTAGGTTCAGCACTGAGTATGCTGTGTCTTTGGAATCTTCTATAATAATTTGAGGTATGATGGGAAATCACCACCATCTCAGTACTTTGAGTCCTTATAGACTCTCAACAGTGGGATTAGAGAAAGTCAGGCTCTCAGATAGAAATATTGCAAACACATTATTAATTCCCAACCAAATATTTGTTTAAATATATGCTAGTATTAGAAGAAAGGATGGCGAGACTTTGTCTCACATACTTTGAACATGTTATCAGGAGGGACCAGTCCCTGGAGAAGCAAAGAGGCAGCAAAAAAGAGGAAGACCCTCAACGAGATGGACTGACACAGTGGCTGTAACACTGGGCTCAAGCATAACAATAATTGTGAGGATGATGCAGGACCGGGCAGTGTTTCGTTCTGTTGTACATAGGGTCACTATGAGTTGGATCCCACTCAATGGCACCTAACAACAACAAGATACCAAGGGAAACAGAAGTTCACAGGCCAAAATAACCAGACACATGAGGAATGCAACTACTTAGTATAACAGTCAGCAGACTTTGGCCCATTTATTATATCCAGCCCACCACTCGTTTATATATTGTCCTCAAACTAAGAGTCGTTTATATACTTTAATGATTGAAAAAAAATGAAAGAAGAATAATATTTCATGACACGTTAAAATTATAGGAAGTTCAAATTTTAGTGCCAATAAATAAAGTTTTATTGGAACACAGCCTATAGTGCAATGGATTTCTTATAGATATGACCTTTCTGGAGTTAGCTTTATAACTGCAGCAAAAATAATTGATTGGACCACAGCTTGCCCTGTGACTGGTCTGTTTTATGTACCTTGTAGAGATTGGACAGTTTACTATACAAATAAGGTGTGTAAAACCCTTGTGGGGATTGATTGATTACTATGCAAACTAGGTGACTGTGGTCTACAAAGGGGATCGGTCAGTGTGTGGTCTTGGTGGGAGGAGTAGGCTTATAGAAGGGCCAGTCTCATAGAGGTTGAGGGCGACCTCACTAACATCAAGAAGAAGAACCTGGAGTGGAGCATGTCCTTTGGACCCAGGGTCCCTGCACCGAGAAACTCCTAGACCAAGGAGAGAGCAAGAGAGAGAGCTGTTTAACACTGGAGACAGTGAGAGATGGCACAGGATGACATGAGATGGGCACAGCAGCACAAGTGGCAGCAGTATGAGTGATGGGAACCAGGAGACCAGTGCGAGATGACTGTGGTGGGCTTCCCAATTCACAGAGCAAGGTGGCTGCGGTGGGCTTGCCAACCCACGGAGCAAGAGAGTTAAGTGCCTTCAGGAAGGAGGCTTGCTGGCAGAGTAGGGTGCCTCTGGGCACTTGTCAGCAGATCTAAAAAGCTGTAACACTTGCCTGAGCAGGGCCTGGTGACAGTAGGCCTGATTGGGGCCTGGTGGCAGAGGCCAGGCCAAAAGCGAGGCCCAGTGACAGTGGCGGGCATGGTAGAGAAGAAGCCCAGAACTGTCTTGATTGGAAGCTGTGCTGATCGAAGAACTGTATCCTGTCTCCTAAGTTGTATCCTGTTACTTTCAAGTTGATCCTGATCCCAAGTTATAGCCTGTTACTTCTCTAATAAACCACATAATCGTGAGTATGTTCCATGAGTTCTGTGTGGCCATTGCAACAAATTATTGAATCCAGCAGAGAAGTAGAGAGTGTTGGGGTGGGGGTGAGGGTAGAAAGCTGGTGTCAGAAAGTGTGAAAAAGTTGGAGAGTGGAGGTATGTCTGACCTCCACCTCATAGGAATCAGCTTTGTGCTGATGGTGATTCTTCGCCCTTCTCCTGAAGTTAAACGAGGCCTAACTCTAGTAGGTTCCACAGGCTGTGTTTAATCTATGTATTGTCTGTCACTACTATTCGGTTAGCTAAGATAGATGCTTGATTCTTTCCCTATCATCCTGTGTACGTGACCAATTTGTTTATTTTAATATCATTAGGAAATCATAGATTTAAGCATATTTGATGAGTGTTAATTCATCACAATTATTATTCTTATTGAAGCTCAAATTTTCCCATGTTTACCCAGTAGGTGCCTCTTCAGTAGATTTTCATAGATCTCTCACTATCTGATATGACATGTTCCAGGATCATCTTGTCCATTTTTCCTGCCCTAGACCTGGAATCAGCCATCCTCCAAGAAGCCCTGGCTTCTTACGGCAAGAACTAGGATTTCAAGACTATAATCTGTGCACTAGTAATGTCTAGTGCTGCTGGGTTGGTTATTGTTTCTAGGCTTTTCATTGCTCAGAGCTACTGTGTGTGTATGTGTGTAAAATAGGTCATGAAATGATACTAATTCTTCCAGTTCTAACTGGGCTACAGGATTTTTTCTTTAACATCTTGTTACGTCTTGTATCTAGATCTCTTTTTTCCACACGGAGAATTTCCCAGAGTTGCTCAATTGTTTGATTCCACATTACATATTCTGTAGTCTCAGAATAACAGTACAAATACTACCACCATCAGTATGATTAATGTACACATATGCATATGCTCTCTCCATTTTATATACTTGTACTGTATCTGCATTGTCAGAGCATATGGCTGTTACATACTGTCTTCGTCACCTAGTGCTGCTACAACAGAAATACCACAGGTGGATGGCTTTAACAAAGAGAAATTTATTTCTTCACAGTAAAGTAGGCTGAAAGTCCAAATTCAGGGCATCAGCTTCAGGGGAAGGCTTTCTCTCTCTGCCAGCCTTCTTCTCATCAGTGTTCCCCTGGACTAGGAGTTTCTCCGCGCAGGGACCCCAGGTCCAAAGGATGCGCTCTGCTCCTGGCACTGCTTCCTTGGTGGTAGGAGATCCCCCTGTCTCTCTGCTCACTTCTCTCTTTTATATCTCAAGAGATTGCCTCAGGACACAATCCAATCTTGTAGATAGAATCCTGCCTTACTAACACAACTGCCACCCATCCTTCCTCATTAACATCATAGAGGCAGGATTTACAACACATAGGAAAATCACACAATACCAGGAATCATGGCCCAGCCAAATTGATACACACATTTTTGGGGGGACATAATTCAATCCATGACACATACTAGACACTTTCATTTTTAATCTTCATTTAGAATTGGTAACATATTTAATGCTCACCACCACCCTTTATATTAATGTCTCTCTAGATATTTTGATTGTTTGAACTCCATTCTCTGACCGATTCCTCAGGAAGAGTTCATGTCAGTAATGTTCTTTGAGTTCATGGTGTTGATACTAGTTTATTTGTGCCCTTTATACTTGAAAGTAATTTTGTTGAATATAAAATTCTTGGCTAACATTTTTCTTTTTTTATTGTGCTTTAGGTGAAAGTTTACAGCTCAAGTTAGTTTCTCATACAAAAATTTATACCCATATTGTTATGAGACTCCAGTTGCGATCCCTATAATGTGACAGCACACTCCCCACATTTTTCTTTTTTGACTACCTTAAATATGTTATTCCATTCCCTTCTTATGTAAAGGATTACTATCAAAGTCTGATGATAATCCAATTTTATTTTCATTTGTCTTATAATTCACTTGCTCTCTTAGCTTAGTTAACAAAAGATTTTTTTTCTTTAAATTCCAATAATTTTACCAGAGAAAATCTTTCTGTTTGTCATTTTGAGTCTATATTCTATAGTGCATAGTGTGCTCATTTCATGTTTCAAAATATATATTTTACAAGTACAAATATATTACAAAATATATGTTATACACACACAAATATATACGTGTACCCACACTCTTTCTAGATATATGTGTATATATATTTCAGGAACTTTTTCTTGAATTATACTTGATACATTTATATTTTTCCTTTTATGGATTGTGGCTTTCATGACAAGTCTGAGAACTTTTTCCTGGCTCTAGGTCCAGACATTTTTCTCTCTCTTTTTTTTTTCTGAAAGTTTTGTAGTTAAATGTTTTACATTTACACTTGAGATCCATTTTATGTTAATTTTTGGGAAAGTTGTGAGGTTTAGGTTAAGGTTCTTTTTTTTTTTGGCCTATGGATGTCAAATTGTTAACTTCTTATGCTTTAGGAGTATATAGAGAAGTGTACGTAAGTATAAAGCTTGAAGAATTTTTACAAACTGAGAAATGTAATCAGCACCCCTATCAAGAAGTAGACTATTACAAGCTCCCCACCTTTGTGTTCCCTTCATGCCACTACTCCACTGATGGAGTAGTTTTGCCTGTTTTTTGGAGATAATATAATGGAGTCATGTGGTATGTGTTATTTTGTATCTAAATTCTTTCATTCAGCATTATGTTTGTGAAATCCATCCATATTGTTATGTTTGGTTCTAGATCATTCATTCAAAGAATGTGTAACGATTATGTTACAATACCTTGATGAAGTTATCTACTATTGAAATATATTTGAATTGCTTCAAAATTTGGGCTATTTTGAATGATACTGCTATGATCATTCTTATACACGTATTTTGATGAGTAGATGTGACCATTTCTCTTGTACGCATACCCAGAGGTAGAATTTCTAGGTCATAAGGTAAGCATGGAAGGGCTGTAGTGGCGCGTGGTTAAGTGCTCAGCTGCTAATTGAAATGTCGGCAGTTCGAAACCACCAGCAGCTCCACACGAGGAAGATGTGGCAGTCTGCTTCCATAAAGATTTATAGTCTTGGACACTGTATGGGGCAGTTCTCCTCTGTCCTGTAGGGTCGCTATGAGTTGGAATTGACTTGATGGCAACAGGTTTGGGAGGGTAGGCATATATATTCAGCTTTAGATGATACTACCAAAGAGTTTTTTGAAGTAGAGTTCTAATTACTTCACATCCTTGCCTACGCTTGGATTTTTTTTTTTTTTTTTTACCCAATCTGGCGGATATGTATCTCATTGCCATTTTTTGAAGTATTTTTATTTTGAAATAATTTTAAACTTCTTATAAAAGTTCTAAAATTAGTGAAAGAATTCCCACATATCCTTGATCTAGATTTCTCAAATGTTAACATCCACATCCACATACAAACCAATATATTATTTTTGTCTGAGCGTTTGAGCAAATTGCAGATTATGCTCCTTAACCTCTAAATACTTCAGTGTTTTTTTTCCTAAAAGCCAAGGCTTTCTCTTACATAACTACAGTATAGTAATCAAAAAGCAAAACATTAACATTCATATAGTACTATGTTATCAACAGAGCCCTGGTGGCTCAGTAATTAAGCACTCACCTGCTAACCAAAATGTTGGTGGCTCAAAACCACCAGCCACTCCGAGGGAGAAAGATGTGGCAGTCTGCTTCTGTAAAGATTTACAGCCTTGGAAGCCCCCTGAGGCAGTTCTACTTCTTTCCTATAAGAACATATGACTATTACATACTACATAAGTTGAAATCGACTCAACGGCAAGAAGTTTGGTGTTTTGGGTTTGGATCTTACCAATAGACCTTCTTGAGACATCGTGAATTATCCCACTAGTGTTCTTTATAGGAAAAAAAAGAGTCTGCTCTAGGATTTACTCCAAGATCACATGTTGCATTCAGGTATTAGATTCTTTAGTCTCATTAAACCTTTAACGTTTTCTCAGCATGTCTGTGTCTTTTAAGTTCTTCATATTTTTGAAACATTCAGGCCTTTTGTTTTGTTTTTTGCATCAGATACATTCATTACGGTTTCCTGATGTTTTTCATTATTAGATTCAGGTTATGCAGTTTCAGTAGGAATACCACAGAAGTGGCATTTTGTCCTTCTCAGTGCTTTATACCCAGGGGGCTCATATCTATTTATCCATTACTGGTGATGTAACTTTGAACATTTGGTTAAGGTGGTTTCTTTCAGGCTTCTCCACTGTGAAGTTACTATTTTTCTCTTTACATTTTTAAGTACGGGAAGATTCTTTTGAGACTAAGCAAATAAATGTTTCTCCTCAAAATTTACTCACTAGTTTTAGTATCCATTGGTGACTCGTGCCTGAAACAGTTATTATATGGAGATTGACAGATGGTGGTTTTTGAGTTCCATCATTCTTTCTTCATTTATTAGTTGGAATTCTACTGTAAGGAACAGTTTCTCTTTTTCGCCATTTATATGTATATGTGTATGTGTGTGTACATATGTATATCTATATGTCAGGATGGACTCATGGATTTTAATTTTATTGTATAGATTATATAATTTGTTAATATTGTTATTTTGATTTTCAGATTGCCCTAGGTATAGTCGGTGGGATTCCCTTTAAACTGACTCTTGTGTTCTTTTGACATATCTCCATTATTCTTGGTTGTGATTTCTTATGTGTGTTCCATGTCCTTTAAGTTTTTCTCATACATTTCCACTCTTTTCCTTTTCACAGCTTTACTCGCGAATTCCTCCTCTGGGTTTTCCAGCTAACTGATTTGTTCTTAATTTATTTCTCTTCACTTTTACCTACCTATTGAATTTTGATAATTTTAACAAGCAAATGCTTATTTTCTAATGGCTTTAGTTAACTTATTTTTATTAACGCAATATTGTCTTACATTTCTCTAAAAACATTAACGCACTTAAAAATTATTTAAAAATAGTCTCTTTTCTAATACAATTCTATTTTCTTGGTTTTTAATCTTTCATTTTAATAATTTGGGGCCTCTCTTCCGTGCTTTTGGTTTTCTGTAAATATTTAGTTGATCTGTTTTACATGTTCAACTTGTAACTGAGAGTCCCTCTTCATGTGTGTAAGTGGTAAAATTTGCCAAGTTGCCTCCAGTGATTATGGAGAATGGAGAGGACACATTCTAGGAGGTGCATCTTGGTGTTTATCTCCAGTGACTGTTAGGGAACAATGATATGTGCTCTCAGACAGGGTGGGCTCATAGGGAATCTTTTTGGGTATGCTTCTCTCTGTTGCTTCTGATGCTGCCATTTGCCCAAGACATTTTCCTATGTCTTTCTCCCAAGCACTCACACGAAGTGCTCTTTATGGGTGCAGAAACAACTTGATGAATGCAGAAACAACTACACGCTGTCTAGCCCAAGGGAATGGAAGAGGAGGTGAGTGGGGAGATGGCAGCATCCTTGCTGATCTGACAGTTAGACTGTTTGTCACCTGAGACCTTCCTTCTACATGTGTATCTGTCATCTGCAGCCTTGGAGCACCCCCATGGAAAGGCTCATCTTTTATAGTATTATTTCTTATACACATTTGGGACTAAATATATATGTTTTTCTTCAATCTCATGTCCCTTTTGTATTTTGGTGATTCTGTATTATTTCTGATAGATAAATGCACCTCCTCTTATTTTACAGAAGAATTCTAGATTTAATTTTTTAAAGATTTCTGTCTTTTCTAGCATTTGAGGTGAGAGGCTTTGTACTGTTTTTAGTTTTCCATTGTCAGTTATCTAGCTTTTTTGTTCTTTATCTGTTTTGCAAAAGACGTTCTTCTGACAGTGGATTTCAAAGCTGTTGTGATGTTGTGTGGTGGTAGTGGTGGGGGTGACTAAAAATAATGAGTATGAATTTGCATATAGTAGAACAAATCTGTATGCTATTCTCTTAAATTTCAAAGTTTTAAGAACCATATTTTTCCCCTAATCCTAGTTACCGTTGGAAAGTTGTGAGGAACAGATGAACTGTTTGAAGCCCAAAAGATACCACTTACTCCTCTCACTCATGGGTCACCAACCTCAACTGGAACACTGATGCTAAGCTCTTGTGAATAAATATCAGCCAAAGAATTGGCAACAGTAAACTGATTTAGTAAAATGAGCTCATTTTTACTGCTGCTTCTTCCCTAGTCTTCTCCTGCTAACTAAATGGCACCATGTCACCCAGTTGCTCAGATCAAAAAATCTAGGCATTATACTTGATTCCTCTATTCCCCCTACATCAGATCCATCAACCAGGTCTGACAATTCAGTCTTCACAAGCAGTTTTGAAACCAGTTACTTCTCACCATCTCCACTGCTATCGGACCAAGCCACTATCAATTTTCATGTGAATGCTATAATAACATTCCGAACAGCCACTGCTTCCACTGTTGCTTCTCTTTAAGACATTCTCTACATCCTAGCTAAAGTGATCTTAGGAAAAAGTAAATCAGGTCACGCGGCTTCTCTGCTTAAAACTCTTCAGTGGCCTTTCTGCCACCCTTAGAATAAAATCCCAAATACTTATTCTGGTGTGTGAAGCTGCACACTTCCCTGAACTTTTTTTTTCTTCTATTTTTGTTCCAACCACACTGTCTTTCTGTTCCTGAAGCATGTCAAGTTCATTTTAGCCTCAGTGCCCTTGCACTGGCTGGACCTCTATCTGAAATTTTCCTTTCTCTAATATTCTCAAGTTGTCTCTCTCTGGTCATTCAAGTCTCAGCTTAAGTGATACCTCCTCAGGTTGTCACTGACCACCAAACTGCAATAGCACCCGGTCACTCTATTACACCATCCTATTTTAATTATCTGCATAGCATTTTTCACTAGCTGGCATTCTGTTTGTTATTGTATCAACTACTTCCACTAAAATGAAAGCTCTATGAGAGCAGGAACTTGACATTCTTATTCTTGGTTCTCTCTCCATTGCCCAGGGAAATGACTTGAAGCATACTAGATAAGCAATACAGATGTGCTATAGAATGAATTAACTAATAGATGTTATCCATAAATATCATATCCCATACTCTTTTCAGGTATCACTATAGCCTTTCATGACAGTCTGCCTAAAATGCTTGAAATAGATTTACCAGATTTTATATTATCAATAACCAGCAATAAAACCTGGATATCTCCCAGAATAGGTAATTTTGTGATACTGAGGAAGATTCTACTAGACAATCCATAAGGATACATATGTGGAAGGCTGGACAATGGGAATTTGTTTGTTGTTGTGTGTTGTCAAGTGGTCCTGAATTATAGTGACCCTATAGGACAGAGTACAACTGCCTCATAGGGTTTCTTAGGCTGTAATCTTTATGGAAGCAGATCACCAGGTCCTTCTTCCTGCAGAGCAGCTGGTAGGTTCATATCACCAACCTTTTTGTTATCAGCCAAGTGCTTAACCATTGCGCCATCAGAGCTCCTGGGGGGAATTTATTTAGGCTACAAATTTATGATAATGACATGATATTACTACACTAAAGAAAGCCTAGATGAGGCAAGATAGGAACTTGAAGACGGGTAAGTATGGTTTGCTCTCTGGTCACACTGCATCCAGGATAAGGCTACTTTTAAAATCAAATAATGATCTTGCCATGTAATTTGGTTTTTAAATTATAAGCAGCAGCATCCTTCTATTACTTTAATTTACTTGTCTCCAGTCAACCCTTTTCCCTTTCTTGTTTTGAACTATGCGTGATTAATCAAGTGTTTGAGATTATTAAATTCTATTTATTTTGATAGTTTTGTGGTTAATTATCAAAGCATTTTGCTCAAATAGCAATTATGGAAAGATATTTTCAGTGTCATGTGAAATTATAATTGTGCATGTGATATGTGTGTAGCACTCAGGGCTGTTCATTTGTTTAGCCTTTCAGCATCCCTCTGAGTAGGGAAGACCTTTCTTCATAGCCACTCAATAAATGTGCAAAGAGGTTAAATGACTTGCTCAGTGCTACACAGCAAACCTGGAAGGAAGTTCCATGGGGCAGCCATCTTGTTAGTGTGACTTCAGTTGAAATTGATGGAGTATTCTGGGTTCTACTGTTAGTGTTCAGCTTCTGGGTCAGAGTTGCTCTAGTTAATGTATTTTCCCCTTTGTTCACTCAGGGTGCAGCATTTTCTGATCTATTAAACTGAGCCACCCTGCGAAAGCCCTGCACTAGATTTGTCTTAGAATGTGAAGCTTTCCCCCAGCTCCATTGTTCTCAATCTTTATATACATCAGAGCCACCCAGGAAGAATTCTAGTTCATGGGCCTGGAGTAAGACCCAGGAATTTACATTCTTAACAAATCTCCACATGATTCTAACTGATAGTGGGAAATATTTAGTTATGAGTCAGGATCTAGGAGTGATTGTCTGACCTATTGCAAGAGAAAGGAAAAATGTATTGGGAGAAGAGATTCATATTATCAGTAAGCCCTCGTCAGACCATTTTGGCCTCCGATTGTACCTTTAATGTGCTAATTAACTTGTTTGCTTGTCAGACAGACAATCGTAATCCCTCCTAGGATTGTTTTAACCTACTCTGGGATCAAAAAGGGCCACAGCTACTGAAAAGAACAAGCAGTTAGTGGATCTTAAGAATCAGAAAGACCTATGAAATTTAGAAATTACGAAGCTTTAGAAAGAGCCTATAAGATTAAACTCCCTGCCGCAATAATCTCTGATTTCAGACAGTTCAAGAAAAAGGTATTCAGAAGTGGCTTTATGAATAAACTCCCGTTGCAAAACAAGAAAAGGAGAGGAGCCCCCCCTCCAACCATTGCATGAAAATTTTTCTCCTATCAGCCCTCATTCCCATCTACGTAAAGTTTTCTGTTGTCTATATCTCATCTCTATCAGCATGACTAATGTTTTCCTGTGCAGCTTTGTTTAGTGAGCATGTGAGATGGATATTTCTAAAATGCTCTGAGAGCCTCAGAGAAAATTACTATACTAGGCTGAGGTTGATGGTATGATGGGATAATAAAAATTGTTTGCTTAGAGTACTCTCTAGCCACTTGGGTCATATTGTGAAAGTTTCAGGAAGTGGGCCTCTTACAGACTGAAGACTCATAAAGTACTTTCACATGGAGAGAAGTGTATACTCACCTTTATTCTTCCCTAAGTATCAGAGTATCATTACATTGCCCTTCCGGGAGACAGATTATGAAGAACCATAAGAAATGTTTGTATGACTGAGATTATGGTTGCACTGCAAGAAAACTCAGAAGATGTACTGAGAAGAGGAGAGGCCTAGGGATAAAGCAACTTGGGCTCTAGCTCCTTGATACTGACCTATCATACATCCTCACTTGTTGTGAACTTCTGTACCTGTGAAGACAATAGTTAAACTATGGCAAGGATGGAAATGGTGGTCCACAGATGCTTTATATTTGGATTTCACAGCACTTTCTTCTTCTCTTTGTTTTTATTTTTCCCCTCCTCTTTGTTAATTTTTTTTCTATCTCTCCTCCTCAAATTTGGAGTCTCTTGGTGGTGCAAAAGGAACCCTGGTGGCTCAGTGGTTAAGCACTCGGCTGCTATCCAAAGTCAGTGGATACTCCATAGGACAAAGATGTGGCTGTCTGCTTCCGTAAAGATTTACAGCCTTGAAAACCCAGTGAGGGCATTTCTACTCTATCCAGTAGGGTTGCTCTGAGTCAGAATCGACTCAATGGCAATGGTTGTTTTTTTTTTCCCTCCCTTGTTTTTGAGTGGTGCAAAAATTTAATACGCTTGGCAATTTGAGTCCACCCAGAGGTGCGTTGAAAGAAAGGCCTGTTGATCTACTTTCAAAAAATCAGCCATTAAAAACCTTAGGGAGCACAGTTCTGCTCTGACACACATGGGGTTACCATGAGGCAGAGCTGACTTGATAACAAGTAGTCCCTTGTATTTAATCCAAAATCTAAAACTTGAGGGAACTCACATGAAAATCCATGTTTTTCAGATAATCTTGGAAAGTGGCAAGCGCTGGTGGCACCAAATCTGTTTTGTATATGGCAGCTGTCTCATTATAGACTGGGGGCATGTTACCCAAGTCTGCCTAGTCCTTCAGTGCTCTCTACTGGCTCCCAGCACCAATGCCGAGGGTCAGTTTCCACTTATTACTGCACTTTATTGTTGTCTGTCTTGCATACAGAGATACTGTTCTCTACCCATTTCTCTATAAACGGGGGAAAAGTAAAAAATAGATTCCAAAGGCTGCATTAAACAAAAAACGAGTGATGAGAGAAGGGGCATTTGAGTTTGCTACTGTTGTACTAGGAGGCGTTCAAGTTTTTCTCTTCCCTGCTAAGTAGAACACATCTATAACGTTTACCTCAAAAGAAAAAAAATAGTTATGTCAGATTTGCTGTTTACCATTTACATATGTGCAGTGTCTTTTTAATCAATGAAGTGAACTCCGTGACTCAGTGTTTGTGAGAGAATTTGATGTGATGATCTCTGCCTGTTACCATGCAGCTGGCTGTTACTGCCTGTTGTTGGGTTGCTCTGTTTTCTTTAAAGCAAGCATTCTTGGCATTTTGCATTGTTCTTGTTTTCTTTGCCCTGGCTTCTATTCTTTCACTGAGTCTGAAAAGAGATGTGGGCTAAGGTATTTAATTTCTGGTTGAAACAAAATGCAAACTAAACTCCAAATGCTACATTTTAAATCTACCAACTTTCTATCTTGCATAACTTTAGTCATTCAATAGACATTTACTTACTAACGACTATATTCCAGGATCTGTGACATAGAGGAAAAAAAAAGTAGTTCTGCCTCACAGGATAGTGAGTGTGAGAGACAAGAAGACAAATACCGAGCAGAGTGATGCTCAGGCTCCACAAATGGTCAACAGGAAGGTTAAATGATGATGCAAAGCTGAGTTTATTAAACTTGGTGAACGAGAGAGGGCACTACCTTGATAGGATCTCAACGGTGTCTCCAAAAGAGAAAGTTACAGAAGCATGCATGTAGTGATGGGAGTAGATGGGATTGGACATAGGGTAGATTTAGGGCAGAAATTAGTAAGTGATGTCTGGGTAGGGATGTGTCAGAATTTGTAAACTAGATGAGTTGCTGAAACATTCAGTGGTCTTATCTTTAGAACAGATGAGCACATGTAGATTTACTTTATTTTATAACAGCTTTATTTGAAGTATATAATTCAGTGACTTTTAGTATATTCCCAGACTTGTGCAACTACACCACTGTCTAATTTCAGAACACTTTCATCACTCCATAAAGAAAGCTAATACTCATTAACAGTTGACTCCCATTCTCCCCTCCTTTCAGCCCCTGGTTAACATTAAACCACTTTCTATTTCTCAGGATTTGCCTATTCTGAACATTCCATATAAACAGGATCATACAATACGTGACCTTTTATGAATGACTTTTTTTTTTTCACTTAGCATGTTTTAAAGGTTCACATATTGTAGCATCTATCGGCAAAATACTGAATGATGTAGCAAGCATCAAAAGAAGATGGAAGGAATACGCAGAGTCACTGTACCAAAAAGAATTGGTCAACATTCAGCCATTGCAGGAGGTAGCATATGGTCAAGAATTTAATTAATAAATCTGTTAGAAGTGGATTTTAAAAAATGTTCACAATATTATTAAATGTAATATATTCCCTCCTCTTTTTTTTTCTTTCTCTCCAAAGGATCTTTCCATTCAGCCTTTACACATGCTCCAGTCTTTCCAACCTCAAAACAAAGCATCCTCCTTGAATTCTTATTTCCTTTTGCTGCCCCAATGCCTCTAGTTCTCAGTCTCTCAACTTACATTATTTTCTCCTTTGCCCATTGCAGTCTTACTTCTAGATGTATAATGCCAGATCTCATTAAACAAACTAATTGTATTTGATTGCTAAAGCCAATGGATGACTTTGGAGCATTGTTTCACTTAGTATATATTACTCGTTTTTGTGAAATATTTCTTCTTCCCTTAACTTTCATGATATATTTATCTTCTGGTTCCCACATCTTTCTATAATCAGTTCTCCTCAGGCTTCTCTTTCTCTGTTCATTCCTTTAATACTAGTCTTTTCCAGAGTTTCGTCCGCAACTGTTTTTCTCTTCTCTTGCTCTGCATTCTTCCTAAAAAAAGACATAGTCTAAGGAGGCACTTGACCTGATCTCCAAACATGGAGTCCCACAGGCATCTCAAATTTAACCTGTCCACAAATGGGACTGATGATCTTCTCTCACTCGTATCTGGAGCTGTTGTTTTTTCTTCTCTTTCTCCTCCTCTTTCACTTTAAATTACGCCTTCCCCTTTACCACATATACCCAATCAGTCACAAGAAACTGCCAGCTGTACCTTGTACATGTCTTGAATCCAACTTCCCCTCATTATTTCCTCTGTATCTGCCTTAGTTCAGACACTCATTGCCTCTATCCTGTGTTACTTAATTGATCTTTTGATAGGTCACCCTCTTTTCTGTTCTGCTCATACCACTGCTCTGCCAAGATACAAGAGGGTTATGTAGTAAACGTCAGGTTGATGTTATACACACACACACACACACACACACACATGCACATGCACATACACATATACACACACCTGTTGCTGTCGAGTCGATTCCAACTGACAGCGACCCTATAGGACAGAGTCAAGAGCACCTGGTAGATTTGAACCGCCAACCTTTTGGTTAGCAGCTGTAGCTCTTAACTACTATGCCACCAGGGTTACCATATATATATATATATATATATAATATTTTATATATATATCATATATATGTGTGTATATGTATTTTCCTAATATATATATTTTTTCCTAATGATCCATCAGAGACTGTAAAGAAGCAAAAAATCCTCCTCATCAGTATTAATACATAATTTGCTAAGATTTCTTTTCAGGTAAGTATCAGATTTAAGGAGTATCCAGTTTTATAATAATGGCACACCAATCTAGCTAATTCCTTTAAAATAGTGTACTATTGTGATATCTCAAAGACCTTTCCTGTGTAAAAATTTTGGTTCCCTTCCAGAAACTATTCCCTCACTTCTTCCTTCCTAATAGTACCCCTTTTCCACACAGCCCTGCGCTTCTGGGGAATCCAGCCACATTTACATCTCTAGGACCAGTGCATGAATCCATAATTGAACTAAGTCAATCCTGGTGGCCCTTTTTCACTTTCCAGCAGTTCGTGTAAGCACAGACATACGCAAAAGTTCTGTTTGAGAGCTGAGTGGAAATCTGCTGGGAACTTCTGGGATGTGTTGCTATTGGTTTTTTGTTTTGTTTTGTTTTTGCTGATATAATGAGATGCAAAGAACAGTGAAGGCGCAGCCCCTGTTTTGTACTGAGCATTACCATGAGAGTGTGATTCTTGGGGCTGCTGCATCCGTCTGGTAAACACACACACACACATACATATATACACACAAACAAACTAGTAGAAGGCAAAGGCTCATTTGCTGGAGATGACAGAGTGGAAAATATGTAAAGAACCTGAGTCTTTGATAATATTTTTCAGTTGCTCTACTTTGGAAATTCTTATAATGACAGATCAAAAAAGAAAGAAAGAAAAATCCTTCTATTATTCAATCTAATTGAGTTGAGGGTTTCTATTTCTTGAGGGCAAAGTCATCCTAACTGATATCACAAGACACTTTGCTCTGGTGGTATTTGCTTGAAGACTGAGAATCCCCACTGCTCATCATAGAAGAACTATTTTTCTCACTTAAATTGATTAAAACAAAATAGATCAAAATCAGAGAGAACATAAGCATTGGAAATACATTTAGAAATCTTCTAGTCCAAATTCAAACAACCTCAATTCCTTTTCAGGAGCTGGTGAGCTATAAAACATAGCTAAATAATTACTAGCAGTTCAACTTCTTTATTTTTACACCTTAAGTAATGTGCCCCAAAAGGTTAAATGACTTGTTGAAGAACTCATCACAGTAGCACACCTGAGGTCACAATCCAAATTTCTTCTTCATACACTTTGTTTAACCCATACTTTTAAATATTGAGTCATCGTGTGATCAGCCCTGTTTTCAAAAAGGAAAGTTCCGACTTGTTTAGTCAGCCAAGTTCTGCTCCTCTTTGTATGTCTGCGCATGGCCACTGTTAGTCTCCATGATACTAAGAATGCATACGTGTAAATGTATTTGAGCCCATATGACACCTTTTGGATTTTTGAAAAGTGACAGCTCAGTCAAACTGAGTGGATGTCAAACACTGACACTTCAGACTGCTTGGTCTTCAGACCAAGAAGATTGCTGGATTTAATTTCAATTAGTCTATACTGGTAGGTGAAGTCGCAAATCCAGGTAATTATCCAATCATTTAAGCCAAGAAAATGCACTTGGCTTTCATTTTCCTCATGTTACAGACCTATGGTTTTGTTTGTTTGTTTTTTTTTTTTGCCTTCTGTATCATATATTAGTATGGTCCTGGATCTAGTGGTGTACTTGAATCTCCCTGGTAGATACCTTGTTGACTGACATCTTCCTAAAATGGGTAGAACAAAAGTAGTTGATTACATGAAGCCAGGTTGAGCTAAGACTATGGCAAAGAAAGCAGGGTCCAGTAAAGTGATTCCCAAGCTCCAGGCACAACTCATGGGTTTGAACCATTCAATTTCAGCCTAATTCTCCGCTGGTTCAAGTTTCATGGAGGTCCCAGTTAGCCCTTACAAACAGCTTCTGTGCTCAGAAGCAAACAGATCTTTGCCTCTGACCTTCTATGCTCTTTCTCTCTGATCTGCTGAGTTAATGTTCCATCTAAAAATCCACATAACATTCCATCATTATCTCATTTGCCTAGGGCTCAGTTTTTTGAGAAGGAAGTAGAGCAAAAAAAGGTTATGGGGGCAATGCTGATGTTAAGTTAATTGAACTGTACACATATTTAACACTGAGATCCTAGAGTAACCTAATTGAGGCTTTCATTTATTCAAATGGATAAGTTGTTCATTAAGTTTAAAGAGGTGCTTTAAATTTCACCGGCGGTTCAGTTTCCTTGTCTAGAGACTTCTGTTTTGAATACCATCTTGCCAACTGTTGTGACAGCTTGATGACCAAAAGTAATGTGCATGTGGGAGACAAGGGGAGATGGAGTACAAATGGTAGTTCTGTCCTCTTGAGGTTTTACTGCCTTTGGAGTGTTTATAGCCTAGAATAACAATTTTCTCTTGTAAAATAATCATTCAATAGTTTGTAATTGAACACATCACTGTTTGTTATTTGATCAAAGCAGATCTTAATAATTTGAATTTATTTTGGTGTAAGGTAAAAAAATGTTTCTTGGCTTTTATTGCTGATAGTTTTCCTCCTTTCTTTCCAAGCCTTCTGGCAAAGACATTTGTAGGACTGGAGATAGACAGGAAGGTGTCAGCTGTTAGTGTTTCTTTCTGTTCCTTAAGATGAAAGTTTCTATTGTTTGGTTTCTAGTATAAAGGGAAATGAGTGATTTGTTTTTAAAAATTAAATCTTAACTTTTTATTTTTTCTTTCTTGCTTTCCCGTATAGGATAACCAACTGCTGTTCTATTCAGTTATGCTGCCAATTGTTTAGAGAAATATAAAGTAAAAATTTGAGATTTTTGTTCGTTTTTAGCTAAGTTAGGTGGTCTTTTTTTTTTTTTTTTTTTTTACTAGTTAAGCTAAACTATTGTTTGGTTAAGAAGACTTCAGGGGATATTTTTTTTTTTTTTTTGCGTGTTCTGATATCAAGGGATGTGGTGGTAGTGGTGGGGGGTATGTGTGTTCAGTTTTTATCAAGTCCAAATCTTGTTAAACATTATCTTTAAAGAAGAATGATGGGAAATGATTGTAAACTGGAAGGAAAGAATAAGAAGTATTCAGTAGTGGTATTTATGACTGAGGTCTGTGTGTGTGTAGGACAGGAGGAGGGAGGATGGGGTAGACATTAAGATGCTTACAAAATTCTGTTAAATACAAGAACTCCAATTCCTGAGAAGTTAGCAGGCATCGTTACATAAGCCAGGCCAGGCTCAACCGACAGGTTTTAATTATCCTCTGTTTCTGCAAAGATTATGGCCTAGGAAATCCTATGGGGCGGTTCTGTTTTGTTCTGTAGAGTCACTATGAGTCGGAATCAGCTCAACAGCACACAACAACATCTTCTTAATCAGCTGAACATTCTACTGAGTAAAGTTATTCTCACTGTACACACTGTTACTGTACTTTGGAATCATTAGTTCTTTTAGGACCTAGATGCCATCTAATGCATTACTACATGTGCATCCATTCCTGCCTGCCTGCCTGCCTTCTTTCCCTCTCTCATTTTACTCAGGGTCTAGGTGTTGATTTTGAAAGTTTTTCATTTAGGGTTTATTTCACTAAACTCATGGTTAGACCCAGAAGAGATGTGAGCTCTCTCTTGCATGTTACATTCTCTCTCTGTGTCTCGTTTCTTTTTATATACACACACATACATATTTCTTTTATTAGATGTTCAGAGAGCATAGTTGCTACATCTCACATAAAATCTATTGAGCAGCTATTTTCTAAAATAATAGCATTGTTTAGAAATGAATTTGCATTCACTAACTCATATTGGATTGGAATGCATGCTGCAGCTTGGTGATGCAGCTGTGAAAAATATAGGCAGAACAAAGAATGGAGATGAAATAAACATAGGGCTTGGAATATATATATATATATTTTTTTTTGGTGAGAAATATTTTTTGTTTCTGCTGGCCTGAAAATGATCGTTTGAGGATGCATTAGAGTAATTGGGTCCACTTTTGTGATGCTTAAAGAGGGCTTGGCTTGGGAAAAGTGTTCAATTTTTAGCTCAAGAAATTTAGTTTAATAAAATGGAATAAATTCGTTCTGGAACTCCAACACCACAGACTCAGTATCTAATATATGCATGGCACTGTTAGTCAGCACTACGGTAATTTTGCCAACGACGAAAGAAAGAAGGTTTTCCTCAGGGATACAAACGTCTATATATAGTGGTGAGAAAATATCAAAACAAACTCTGACTTCGGGAGATCTTAAATAAGATGCAGTGGTTCTCAGTACCTAACAAGCATTTAGTAAGTACCTTTACTGTTTCTTGTTTTTTGATTGGCTATAATCTATGTTTTACTGGACATTTTGGCCTTTTATTACTTATAGTCAGCTTCCTAGGTTTTGGCCAAATTGTTCATTCCAATCATTCATTTCTCAGGATTCCCAAATCCAGACCCTTTTCTTATGGCTATGGTCTGTGGTGACAGCTTGAGGCTGAGTTTTTCTGTATTATTGAACCCTTTTTCCTCTCCTATCACTAGCCTAGCTTGTCTGCTATTTGTAGCCTAGCCTGTTTACTCTCATCTTTATTTACTCAATCGCTTGTTATCCCAAAGACATTTCTGCTGTACCTCTAGCTAGGAACACCATCACACCTAGCTTACTAAGCCTGCCTCTTCATTCATTTGTAAATTTCTTTAGTCTACCTCCTCCATTAATGTTTCTTTTTTCGTTTTCATAAATCTCTTCCTCTGTGTACTCCTGAGAACACAGTATCTACCCATAATGTAAAATAAAAGCTCCATTTAGTTACTTTCGTAGCTGTTTGTCACTACAGCTGTTCTGCTGTGTATTTGATTATGGTAAAAGGGGTAGCGACAAGATTTAATATTTCAAAGATTTCATTTGTGTGTGGATATGTGGATGGGAGTGAATTATTTGCAAAATGGTAGAAATCACAGCAAATAGTAGGACTCACGACACACAATAAGAACCTCTGTCTAATACAAAATGTCTTAAGTAATAGCTCCTGGGTCAACCCCCATTCTCAGAAAGGTACAAGTGATTCCAAGGCCAAATCTCATTCTCATACTAATTAGTGACCCTGTTTATAGCCAATCTCAGCCAAATGATCCAAACACAATCCCTATTCTAATGTATTCTAGCTTATCCAATGTTTTTCCTACAATTTATAAATAAGTTGTCCAGTACAACAACACCTATAGAGTGTTAAAAAACGTTATGTTGTGACTATTTTAATAATCTTGAGATAGGAGGGCTTTTTTAAAAGTCATAATTCATTACCAAAAATATTGACAGATTTAACCAAAATAAAATTTAGCTTGTTATGACTTTTCCCTCTAGGATATTCCAGGAAGACAAAGTTCTGCTGTAATTGATGAAGATCAAAATTCTCATTAAGCCATTGCCTTTTATACTCAAACTTACATCACCAATCTGAAAAAAAATTTACATTAAAAATTATGTACTCCTCTTCAAGGGAATGTTAAACAACTGCAGCTTTCCTTGTTCTTGAACTATTCTGGGCACCAGGTAGGCCAAATGCTCATTGTAGCAGGGGAGAAAGAGAGAGGAGATAAAAGGCAAGGTAATTGTCCACGTGTCCCTCTAGCTTTCCAAATTTGCAGAAGTTCCATCTTTTCACAGTATTCTGTCTCTGATTTGATTTTCTGTAAGACTAAGTCTTTATCACTAATAATGCAGATTTTTTACCCCATTTTTGCTTTTTGTTTTCCCTCAATCTACCTTCTTTCTTGCTTTTTCTCAACCTTTCTCTTTCCTTCCTTGCTTTCTTCCTTTAAGGTCAGCCAGGAGTTGGAGATTAGAGCCCTCTCAGGCCTTTCCAGGGCATACGCACAGCCCTGCACATGTGTGTGGCCTTCTAGATCCCCAGGAACATGTCAGAGATTTTCACAACCCACTTAATGGAGTTCTCTTTCCCCAGATCTTCCTATTAAATTTTTGGCCTGGCTCTTTATTTGCCTTGACTTCATCCCAGCCTTAGATAGCTGCCTAGTTAAACAATGGCGTCTTACTATTTTTGCCAAATGCCCTAGGGATAGGGCTTTTCCCACAGAGTAAGATTCAAGTCAGGTTAAATAATGACAATGTCCTGCAATTAGAGATTTTCCAGGAACCTTCAAGACAAGTCGAATAGTGACAATGCTCTGGTGATGCGACTTTTTGAGGAGCTCCACATCCACTTTCCCCCCTCTGGTGGTGGCAAGGCTGCTGGTTTTCAAGGCTACATGGAACTAGGGTGAAGGAGATTGGAGTAGGCCAAGTTAAAAAGCCACAAACACTTAAATTCTTATTGAGGTTCTGCAGTTTTTCTTGAATAAATGCTCTTCACATCCTCAAATTGTTGCAAGCCTTTGGCTTATTTCCAGAGTTCCAAAAAAGTTGATCTTAACCAATCTGATTGACAATATTTCCTTTGCTTTCATGAAGGAACAGATTTATGGAGGTCATCACTCTGTTATTCCAGAATTCCAGTTGTTGCATTTTTATCTTAACTATAAATCACATACCTAGATTTTTTACAAAAGAAACGTCTATGATTTTGATACATGAGTGAAGCCAGATAGCTCACAAGTGTGGGCCAGATTCCACCAGCAGGTCACTGACTTGTGTCCCTTATTAAAGTTTAGTGATAATACAAACTGGGCATTGTCTCCATATTTCTCTTGTTTCCTGTAGAAAATAATTTTAAATCGTAGTTTTTCTTCAAGATAATTATCCTTGCTTGTTACATGGGGGAGCTTTTGTTTCTAACTCATTTTAAATAAGGAGGGGGTCTCTCCATCTGGTGTTTTCTTATAGGCATAAATTACTTCTAGATAGCTTCTTCCCCCTCCCCTCTCCCTCCAGCCACACCTCCAGGTCTTTCATTCTGGACAGGATGTACAGACATGGGCAAGCTTTTGTGTGTCTTCATTAACAATGTAGTTACATAATACAAGTCTGGAATAGGTCAGCAAAGGAGGAAGACTATCTAATTCCGAAGGGGTCTTGAGTAAGCTTTGAGTAAGCTTTGGTAGTTCTTTGACTTTCCAGCCAAAGCTGTCCCTGTTGAAATAGTTCAGTGTTCATCTACAGCTATGACCAAGGACCATGCCTCTTGCAAAGAAAAATATAGTTGGCAGAGAGGATCAGTTTTACTTTGTCTTCAAGTGGAACCTCATTTAAATCATCTCAAACCTGACAGTGGTTTTTCCTGGGCATCCTAGGGAATGATGACCATTACACGTACCTCTGAAATGTGGCAGTTCAGCCCTGACACCTTGTGAGTATTCAGTCACGACAAACAGTTGATTTTTATTCTAGGAAAACTAGCATGTGATTGTCTTCCATCCTACCTTGCCCAGGCTAGGAAATCCTTGTGTCTTAATCTTTTCTTTATTAATTGTGCCATTCCTTCCTACGATCAGGGCCATTGCTCTTCGTCAAACCTTCTCTAGTGCTCTAATGAGGCATTGTAAAATAGGAATTACTCCCATTTCTCTTCCCCATGGGAGATGTATGCTTTTCTGCCCACAATGCATAGCTTTAATGCTAAAGTAGTATTTCTGTGTGGCCTAGTAATAAACCATAAGAAATTATACTGCCAGAAAGTTAAATATGGCTGGGAGGCTAGGGGTGAGATACATGCTTTCTGAAAGAGTAGATAGAAATTCCCTTTCTAACTTTGTCCTTTCCCTTCTCCTAGTCCTCTCTAGCAAAGATCAATTTACTCTGGCAAAGATCAGTTGGATGTTAAGGCCTGTTGATTTTGAAATGGGTAGGATGAGAAAAAAATAAAATGACGAGTAAATGACAGAGTTTAAACACCAAAAATTTTTATTTAATTTGTGAATAGAATAATTCTAGGTACAATAAAATACATGCTTTTTTGAATGTGTGAGGAGCTAGAAAATATTCCCTGCTTCTAGAATTGTAAGTTAGATATATGCAGCGTAACCCAAGAGTCACACTGCCAAAGAAATGTCCCATTCTCCCAAATTAATAACTTTGTATGAGAAATAAAACCCCTTGTTTATTTGTTTGCTTATATTTGTATTTATTTTATTTATATAAAATCAGTGTTTGTAACACTGGGTCATATTGTCATATAGTTAAAAAAAAATGGGAAAAGCAATTATCAGATTTACAACAGTCATCAAAAATCTGGTTATATCTATCCCAAATTGATTTGTTTCCTGTAGAAAGGCTCAGTGAAAACTAAAGTAGTAAACGTAGTCAAGCAAATGGGCAGGAAATAAGATGAGCAGCTCCAAATGGGTAAGATGCTTAGTTCTTCTCCCAAGTGGCATTTGAAAAGGTTTCTCTTCTCTCCTTTCCATCTTTAAATGTGAATATTCATCTTTCTCTTTTATTTCTTTACATTTTCTACCTATGTATTTTTTATGAAAGTAGTGATGCCAAGAACAAAAGCATTAATTCATTGGTAGCTTGATGGGGGAAAATTAATTAAAGCTTTTAAGTTAGATCCATTTCTTGATACCCCACACTCTATGATGGGCTCTTTATTTCACTGGTGTTTTCAAGGCCCTAGATCTGCCAATTACAGAAAAAAAAAGATGTCCAGCTTTTGGTTACAATTTGATTCCATCACAATGGAGGAATAACAATTCTAGATGAGAACATAAAAAACTCCTCTGTGAATGCCTAATTTTCTCCTTTAGTACAACTATTGATCAGGAGCCTGCTAGCAGATCTTTTTTATAGCCCACAGGGGCAGCAACAGTGTATGAAGTTCTTAAGACTCCCTGATCTGATACCTGAAGTTAGAATTATGCCCACAAGATGAAATGCATTTGTTCCTCTCTGACTTGCTCTACCTGTCACTCTAGTTCCTTGAGGCCTGGAGCCAGGGAGGTACATTTCTGACACATTCAGAGTCAGCTAGACTGTAGCAAATATTGGACCCATTGTGGAGTCAAGACACCTAAGAAAGGATTTAGATTCCTTAATATATTCTCTTCTCTGGCACAAAGGTGATAAAACAGGCTTGGGGAAATTCTTACAGACTATAACCAGATTGGCAGGGGACCATCCTTTTAATCGTGACTTTAGACTGAACCACTTTTGAATGATTCAAAATAAGATATTTAAAAACAACTTTATTAAACTTAAGCTCTGAATGCAGTTTTGCTTTGTGTAAAGATAGACTTTTTTGTTCATTCACAGTTGATGGTTTGGTTGTACTCGTCTTTCCAGTGGGGCATTTTCCCTCCACTCCTCAGTGAAGGTTTAAGAGTGTAGTCTACAGCAGTCACCGTTCAGATACTATTGCTCTCATAATAGTATTACCTCTGGAATAGCACAAGATTATACAGTTATTAAAATTATGGCCAAAATCTGCTCATCAAAATAAACCTATGACAATCTTGGGGATATGGCTTCCTTAATATGTGAGTGTCTTTGTCCATCTATGACTAAATATATATACAGTTGCTGAGGATCACCAGTGGAATGAATGGATGAAGCTTAGAAAAATATATGGGAGTGTTCACCTAGCTCACAAAAGGCAAATGTGGCTGAATATTTGATGGGTTTTTTTTTTTTTTTAAATCGTCCTTCAAGGAAACATTGCCCAAACTCTCAGACTGGGCCCTCTACTTGGTCCCCAAGCCCCCCAGTATATACCTCTAACTTAGACACTCACCTCTTGCATTGAGATGATCTGACAAAAAGTTTGTTAGCTTATGAATCTACGTACTTCCAATTCCTAGCACTTTGTGTATTTTGTGTACTGTACAACTCTAGGGTACCCATTCACATTTATCATCATCTTAGATTTGTATATTCTCACAACAAAGTTTAGGTGGATGGCAGTAATGCATCTTGAGGAAAGGATGTTGTTGTTAGGTGCTGTAGAGTCGATTCCAACTCACAGCGACTCTGTGTACAACAGAACAAAACACTGCCCAATCCTGTGCCATCCTCACAATCATAATCCTTAAGCCCATGGTTGCAGCCACCGTGTCAATCAATCTCGTTGAGGGTCTTCCTCTTTTTCACTGACCCTTGACTTTACCAAGCATGATGTCCTTCTCCAGGGACTGGTGCCTCCTGATTACATGTCCAAAGTATATCAAAGTATGTAAGACATAGTCTCACCATCCTTGCTTCTAAGTAGCATTCTGGCTATACTTCTTCCAAGACAGGTTTGTTTGTTCTTTTGGCAGTCCATGGTATATTCAGTATTCTTCACCAACACCGCAGTTCAAAGGAAGCAATTCTTCTTGGGTTTTCCTTACTCATTGTCCAGCTTTCACATGCATATGAGGTGATTGCAAACACCATGGCTTGAGTCAGGTGCACCTTAGTCTTCAAGGTGACATCTTTGCTTTTTAGCCCTTTAAAGAGGTCTTTTGCAGCAGATTTGCCAATGTAATGCATCATTTGATTTCTTGACTGCTGCTTTCATGGGCATTGATTGTGGATCCAAGTAAAATGAAATCCTTGACAACTTCAATCTTTTCTCCATTTATCATGATGTAGCTATTGGTACAGTTGTGAGGATTTTTGTTTTCTTTATATTGAGGTGTAATCCATCCTGAAGACTATGGTGCTTTCTATTTCTTAAAAAAGTGACATTTGGACTGGTGACAGGGCTGGTCTCTTTTGTTGCTGTATCCTTAGTGACAGTATAGAGCTTGATGATGTAATATAAAATTTAAACTAAAGATTTATAGAATAAATAAATGAATGGACATATTCTGTGCTCAATAAGTGCTTTTCAAATCAAGTTAAGGTTATCCAGTTTTTCATAGTGTTCCAAATCTGTAAAATCCTTCCAAATACCTCTTTCTCCAGTGGCTATATGCCTACATATCTGTTTATAGTTTTCTGTACTTTTGAATGTGGCTAAATAGAGTCATATCTTGCCAAGCTTTGGCTCTTTTTTTCACCGTATTCTTTTATCACATTCTCAGACCACACATACACAACAAAAGGCCATAAATTAAACTGGCTTCTGGCACTGTTAAAAATCGGCCCAGTTTGGCCTTGAATTTCCCTCTTAAAATGCTGGTTTGTTAGAAGAACATCAGTTAAGGTCCCTGTAGGCCCATTAAAGCTCGTGCTGTTTTAATTAGGTTCAGTCAACAGGATTGATTAGGAGTCAACAAGAGACCCTTTGGTGAAGTGAACTCATGAGCAGTACATTCTGCTGTCTTACTGAATTGTGTTATGAATTTAATGAGTATAAACCTACATTTGTTATAAAAAAAAAACTGTCACTCCTCATTATAAACCTGTAAATTGTGATATTTAATGAAAGTAGCTTGTATATAAAAAGTACATGCCAAATATTGAATAGGCATGCATATATGATTACCAGAAAATAAACTTTCCTAATTACATAAAAGTATTTTTTCATAGCAAATTAAAAAAAGGTAATATGGCATACCTTAAAAAAAAAAAAAAACACCAAAAATCTATTATTCTTGCTGTCAGAAAGAAAATTATTTTTAATGTTTATTGTTTTAATTACAAAAGAAATACATGGTTATTGTCTTAGGCTGGGTTCTCTAGAGAAGCAAAACCAGTGATATGTATAAATATATATAGAGAGATTATATCAAGGAAACAGCTCACGTGATCGTAGAGGCTAGAACATCCCAAGTCCGTGGATCAGGGTAGAAGCCTCTCCCAAGTCACACAGCTGCAGAAGCTGGCAAGCCCAAGATCAGAAGGTCAAAGAGCAGGGCTCCCACTCACAGGCTGTGCAGACCGACGAATCCCAGGTCCGGCAAACAAGCTGACAGGTCAAATCCCAAGAACGGGAGATGAGACGACAGGAAGCAGCCGCAGGATCCAGAGAGAGCAAAAAGCCAGAACGTCTGCTTATATACAGATACGGGCCACACCCCCAAGGAGACTCCCTTTCATCTGATTGGCCACTCACAGTATATTCAATCATGGGAGTGATCACATTAGAACACGGAGAATCATGGCTCAGCCAAGCTGACACACAATCTCAACCATCGCAGTTATTATGACAAGTAAAATAGCACAAAAAAATATTTAAAGGATTAAATAGCCTTTCCACCTTTGAACTCTGAGATAACCAATGTTGATAACTTGGTGTATACCTTATGCATTATTCTTATTTATTCAAACTTAAACCCATATATAGGTTTGTTTATAAAGGTGAGTTCCCACTGTACATGTTTTTTTATCACTTGTATTTTTCATGTAACCATTTATAAAAGAGCACTCAGGACAGTGGGTAGAGATCTACCTCATTCTTTTCTATGATTGCATTATATTCCATGGAATGAATACATCCTAATTTATTCAACCATTTTCTTACTATTAAATATTCAGATTATTTATCACTGTGAACAATGATTCAATAAATATCCTCTATCTTTATATACTGGTGCTTTTTTTTTATCTATAAGTGCTAAAGTGGACTTTCTTGGTCAAAAAATATACATTTAAGAATTTTTAATACTGTGTAGAAATAATTTTTGGAAAGATTGTAATAGCAGTAGTTTTCAGACAAATTTTTTTTTTCTTAAATTCCTCAGGTAAGTCTAGGTTATTTGGAAAGATCACCATTTTAAAAAATTGTTTCTTTTAAAATAACATAGATATATATAATTTTCATGATATGTTCTCTACAAATCTATATTTACTATTTTTCATAAGGAACTGAGTTACCTAGAGATGGAGAAATAAATATAAGTTTTATAATCATGGTTTAAGTTACATTAATTTTACCCAAAAAATATAAAAAATAAGGTTCAGGGTTCATGAAATTCAGAAAACTAATTACTAAGTGGTAAATACTATACCTGATTCCAGTACACTTCTATAGAGCTTGACCATAATCATTATTAGCAAGCAGGTGGTTTCATGCTAAGGAATTCATTGGGCCTACCTAGCCCTGATGTCACCTCTCTGAGGTGAATCTCCTCTATGACGTTGAGGGGGAGAATGCATTAGTGGATTTTATAATAAGCAAGCTAATTACATTAAATTAGTGTTTCTGAAAGTGTGGTGCATTCACTTCTGGTGGTATGCAAAATTAGTTTAGTTGTAAGAACAGATTTCTAATTTTAATTGTAGTAGAAAATTATTTAAATATAAACTGGAAAAAATATATAAGAATATCAACCCATATATATGTATATTATAGACACATGCACACACACTTTCATATGTATGTACTTGTATATATATAAAAATAATATATATTTTGCTTAATAAAAGATTAAAGTGGGTGTTTGTATTTAAGGTTAAAAAAGATTATTGAAAAAGCAAGTTAAGCACAGGTGATAAGTATATATTTATTACTTCTTTTCATTTAATGAATATTTATTGAGTACTTACCCAGGGCCAGATATTGTTCCAGGTACTAGGGATAAAATGGTAACTTCAAGCTGGCAAAAATTGTGAAGCTGGTATACAAATGACTGAAGTTTGAGAAACGCTCTATTAAAATATACATAGCTATAATTTCATTTTCAACTGGAACATAGATAGCAATTTCTCTTTTTTAACTTTTGCTAACTATAGCTCTAGTTAGAGTACAATGGATGTGATAGTCCATAAATTGTATATTGTCCCAATTACAATAGAAGCTTATTTCTTACTCCTGTAACGGGAATGGGCAGGGTGCAGGTTGGCAGGCCACCTTACTCCATGCAGTCTTTCAGGGAGTGGCTGGTAGAGGCTCTGCTGTCTTCAGCATGTGACTTCAAGCTAGCCCTGGGAGTTGTCTTCCTTCCTGGCAGTGGGGAGAGGAAAAGAGCATGGCCCATGAGCGTAGAAGGTTTTTGTCATCCAAGCCTGGATCTGACACACATCTCTTTACCACTCACACTCCCTTGGTTAGACCTCAGTGAGAGGGCCACAGCTAACTTTAAGAAGACTAGAACAAATTGGCTAGCTATGGACATGAGAAGAAAGGGAGCAGCCAGCAGCCTCTGCCACCTATGAGTAGCTAAATGTTAAGGCAATCCTAATAGTCTACCTCTCACCCCTCAAACCTGGAATACTTATAAAGTTACCCTTTAGGTTATGTATCAAGGAAATAACACAGTGCATATGCACTGTGGCTCAGGGTGCTACAGAAAGGTTTTTTTTGTGTGTGATAAGCACAAAACGTATAATCCAAGATATCTATGAACTATTAGCCCTTCTTTCCATAGCCAAATATCTCACATGACTCACACGATAGTAAAACCCATAAACCCCTTGCTGTCAAGTCAATTCCAACTCATAGCTACCCTACAGGACAGAGTAGAACTGCCCCATAGGGTTTCCAAGGAGCAGCTGGTGGCTTCAAACTGCTGACCTTTTGGTTAGCAGTTGAGCTCTTAACCACTGTGCCACCAAGGCTCCTTGTTGAATATGATGATACTCAATAAAATGGTCCCTTTCCCTTTTGAGTGTATTTCTAAAAATGTATGTCAGTACAATTTAGGTTATGGCTAGAGTAAGGTGAAGATATTCCTTGTATGTGTGATCATTTAACTTATTAGTAAAAATAAGTTTTGTGCAAAATTATAGCCAGCACCCAGTAGGTCTATAAGCAGAATGAAAATCACCTTCCCAGAGACATTTGTCTTTATTTGCCAGAGTGCAGTGCCAGAGTTTCCAAAGTGCTATCCATTATATGAAGGCCAATAAGTTCACACGTGGTTTTACAAAGAGATAAAGTATCAAAAGTTGAGGGAATCATTACTAACACTTCTTTAAAAACCATCACAGCCAAAGTGGTTCCAGACTGGGGAAGCCGTGGCCACATTAGCCCCTAGAAAGAGGCTGTCAGAGTTAAATGGGCAACCGGCACTCAATCATATGTCCATATGTTAGTGACTTTATTTTGACAGTGGACATTATACTTAATGGCTAAATAAAAGATCCTCTTTCCTTCCAATCTGACTGGAAAAGAGAAAAGCATGGAGTCAATACAGTGTTATGCCAAAGAGGAACCTGCAACAGGGAAACTGGCACACTGAACGTTTAAACTCTGATTTTCAAGCTTTTTATACTGTTTGGTGAATGTGATTCTCCAGTAGTCTGGAAATTTGGGAGTAACATGCTCACTTAGAATCAGTATGTTATTTCTTACAACTGAGAAAGTATTGGAATTGTGTTTTCTCAGAGTGGTTTCCCCTGAAAACTGGTAAAATTCTTTCTCTATTCCATGATGGTGGTAATTTATTTTGTCATTGTTGTTCCCTTTGGGCTCTTTTCAGGGCTTGGGTAGTATTTCTGTAAGGTCTGAAGTGCTTAATAGTATTTCAACAGCAGGATCATGATGCAGTTTATAGAATACTGTCTTGAATCTTATGGACCACTTGTGAAAGAATATTTATTAAGAACTTACCATGTTCTATCCAATATGATAAATGGTAGAAGCAGAATGGCAAGAATAATATCCTTCCTTGCCCTTGTGAATTTTCAAAAATAGAAAGTAACAGATATTAATGAAATAATCGCAAAAATGTAAAATTACAGTCTCTAATAAGACAAAGGAAAAAACACATACAAACACACACATATACACACATACATACAGAAGAGTTACGCAGTGTGTGGAAATGGCAAACTACTTGGAATTAGTTAAGCCCGGATTCAAATCCCAACTCTGTCTCTTATTGGCTATGTAATCTTGAACACATCAATTAACCTGTGACTACCCCCTCTTCTTATATAACGAGAACTGTAAAAATTAAAATTAAAGTGCCTGGTACTATGCATGGCATAAAATAAGCACACAATAAATTGAAATTATCAATAATAATTCTATGAATTTACTGAAAAATACACAGTAATATCAACACATTAATAAAGTTGTGATTCACTTCATAGAATAAATAAAGGCCTGAAAATTTAGAGGGTGTGTGTTTGTAAATTGAGTAATATTTTCTTTTTGACTTACACTGTGATTTTAGAGACTAGTTATCTTTTTCACTGATTAATTAGTATGTGGCTTCTAGCTTACCTTACCCTAATTTTTGACCTCTCTTTTTTTGTCTACCATCTAATTACCCAGTATATATCAACACTTTAGTGAAGTCAGGAAGCTTCCTTTTTAGAGCAGAGAATCTTACTGTAATGCAAACCATCATCCTTATATCCACAAGATTTACTTAAAAACAGAGCACACTCACTGCATATTGCAAAGTAAAAATTCCATGATTCTGGGTTATACTTAAAGCTGTAGCATAGAGCTTTAATATATTTAATATATTTCTTGCAGCTTTTCTTAGTAATGGTATCATTTATTTAAGAGAGAGAAGGTTAGGATTTCTTCTTTTAAAATGTTGTAGTTTTTCTCTCAAAGATCCTACAAATTTTTATTAAAATCTGGCATAGGGAAGTAGAGAGTATACAGTGAGAGGAACCAAGAATGTTTTTTATGAGAAAAGGTTAGTAATTAAGCTGTTCAATTGCTCCCATATGAAGATCTGGAAGGCAGATTTTTAGGGATTTGAAAAAAATAACATTCTTAAAACATGTTCAGTAAAAGATATATACAGGTTGGAAAACAATTTTATCCGCACTATCCTTTATTTTGGAAACCCTGGTTGCGTAGTGGTTAAGAGCTAGGGCTGCTAACAAAAAGGTTGACAGTTTGAATCCACCAGGTGCTCCCTGGCAACTCCATGGGGCAATTCTACTCTGCCCTGTACGGTCGCTGTTAATTGGAATCAACTTGATGGCAATGGGTTTGGTTTGGTTTATTTTTTTAGTCTTTATTTTACTTTTTGTTTCTAGTTGAGTATGTTAAATGATTTGTTGCTTGGGGAATACAAATTTTTAAAAACTTTGTATTGTTTCTTATAATAGTTATTTCTAAAATAAAATAGTAATATATACTCATTAAAATATAACAATACATGCCCATTGAAAAAAATTAAAATAGTATAGAAATATATAAAGTAAAAAGAATTCTTGAACATCCTAATCTCACACCTTAGATATAAACCACTGTTAAATATTAATGTTCCTTCCTTACTTTTTCATAACTAATCAAATACAGGATGCTCATATATGTGTATATATATATGTGTATATACATTCAGACTTTTCTGCAGCTTGGTTTTGTTTTATTTAATTGTGGTAAATATATATATATATATAAAACACAAAACACTTGCCTTTTCAGCATTTTTTTTACACGTACAGTTTAGTGACATGATTATGTTCCGCATGCTGTGCAACTGTCACCACTGTTTACAAATTTTTCCAGCATTCTTAATGGAAGCCCAGTGCCCCTTAAGAAATGACTCCCCTTTTCTCCTCCTTCCTGCCCCTGGTAATCACTAACAAACTTTGGTCTCTATAAATTTGCCTATTCTAAATATTTCATGCAAGTGGGATCATATAATGTTTAACCTTTTGTGATTGATTTCTTTTATTCGGCATTATGTTTTCCAGGTTCATCCATGTTGTGGCATGTATCAGGGCTTTATTTCTCTTTATGGCTGAGTAAAATTCCATTGTGTGTCTGTACCACATTTTGTTTGTCCATTCTTCTGTTGATGGACATTTAGGTTGTTTACACTTTCTGGCTGTTGTGAATATTGCTGCAGCGAATATTGGTGTACATCTGTACATTGGTGGCAAACAACTGTTGTCATTCCTGCTTTCAATTCTTTTGGGTATATGTCTAGGAGTGCAATTGTTGGATCATATAATAGTTCTGTGTTTAACTTTTGGAGGAATCTTGAAACTGTTTTCCACAGTGGCTGTACCATTTTGCAGTCCCACCAGAAATGGTTGAGTGTTCCAGTTTCTCTACATGCTTGCCAACACCTGCTGTTCCTCCCTCTTTTTTTTTTTTTATTATAGCCATCTTGGTGGGGGTGAAGTGATATACTGTGATACTGATTTTTGCATTTTCCTAATGACTAATGATATTGAGCATCTTTTCATGCGCCCGTTGGCTGTTTGCATTTCTTCTTTGGATAAATGTCTATTTAAGCTCTTTTCCATTTTTTTATTGGGTTGTTAGTCTTTTTGTGGTTAAGTTGTAGGAAATTTTAATATATTCTGGATATTAAGCTCTTATCAGATATATGGTACCCCAAAATTTCCTCCCAATTTGTGGGCTGTCTCCTCACTTTTTTGATAAAGTCCTTTGATGAAGAAATTTTTTAATTTTGATAAAATCTCATTTATCTATTTTGTCTTTTGTCACTTGTGTTTTTGGTGTTATATACGAATACATGGTTAAAAACTAGGTCCCAAAGCAATACCCTATGGTTTCTTCTAAGATTTTTTTGGTTTCAGTTCTTACATTTAGGTCTTTCATCCACTTTAATTTTCATTTATAGTATGAGGTATGGGTCCACCTTCATTCTTTTGCCTGTGGAAATACAGTTGTCCCAGGACCATTTATTAAAGAGACTATTCTTTCATATATTGAATGGACTTAGCACCCTTGTTGAAATCAATTAACCATAGTGTACGGGTTTATAATTCCTTCTCTAAGATACCTTCGGTTACATCTTACAAATTTTGCTGTATTTTTTATGTTAATTAATTTCCAATATGTTTTATTTCCAATATGTTTTATTTCCATTGTGATTTATTCTTAGACTCATACTTTGTTTGGCAGTGTTTTGATTAATTTCCAAAAATTTGGAGATTTTTCAGTTACAATTTAAAAAAAAAATTATTTCCTAGCTTAATTTCACTGTGGTCAGAGAGCATACTCTGTATGATTCCAATCCTTTGAAAAGGTTGGAGACTTTCTTTGTGAGCAATATAAAATCAATTTTTGTAAATGTTTTGTGTGTCCTTGCAAAGGCTGAATATTTTGTAGAGGTTTGCTTCACCGTTACACATATGCCAGTTATATATAACATGTTCATTGTGTTACCCCAGTGTTTTGTAGCCTTGTTGGAATTTTTTTTTTCCTTGTTTACTTGATCTCAGTAACCACTGAAAGAAGTGTGTTAAACTCTCTGGCTATAATTTTGAATTTGCCTTTCTTTCTTTTAATTCTGTCCATTTTTGTTTTATGTATTTACAGCTCTGTTATTAAGGTCATGCCTACTTAGAATTATTAAATCTTCCTGGCTAATTGAGTACTTTGTCATTATAAATTGTTCCTCTTTATTTTTACTAATGCTTTTTGCCTTACAGTATACTTTCGCTAATTAATATAGCTGCTCCTGCATTTTTGGCGCGGAGGGGGTTAGGGTTCTTCATGATATCTTTTTCTATCCTTTTGCTTTCATATGTCTGTATCCTTATATTTTAAAGCTGCCTTTTGAAACAGCGTATAGTTGCATTTAATGTTTTTAAACATTCTGAAGGTCTTTCTTTTAATTTGAATATTTAGCACATTTAAATTTAATGTTATAACTGATATATGTTGTTTTAAATCTACTTTTTTCTCAATATTTGATGATGTTCATTTTTCCTCTTGTCTTAAGAATGGCTTAATTTTTTCATTCTACCTTTTTACGCTTTATTAGCTTATTATTTGTTCATAACTTTTCTATTGATAGTTATTCTAGTGATTCCAATAGGTGTTCTTGAGTTCTTGGTTTCTCAAAGTTTAATATAAATTTATACTTTTACTTCTTCTCTGAAAATGCATGGAACTTAAAATTTAACTGCATTTATTCCCCTTCTGACTCTTACACTGTTGTTTTGGGGTAATTAAGTCCTTTTTTTGTTTGTTTTGTATATATATATAATTACGTACTTTATTTAATATATCAATATATATTTTAAACCCTGCAATACATTATTTTTAGTGTTTTCTACTGTCAATATTTAACTTTTTCTACATATTTATCCTGTAGGCTGCTCTTAATTTTTTGTATCTCTGAGCTTTTCTCTAGAATTATTTCTTCTTCTGCCAGAAGAAAACCCTCAGTATTTCTTTGATAACAAATACCCTGTTTTTTTCTGGAAAAATTATATTCTTTCCATTTATTTTTGAAGGAAAATAGTTTCTGCTTATGGAATATTAGGTTGGCAGTTATTTTCTTTTAGCACTTTATGATATTGTTCTTTGGTCTTCTGACTTTGACTGCAGGATGGATATGTTACAGTCTTGAGGCAGAACCCTTCTCCCTCAGGAAACCTCAGTTTTTGCTCTGAAGGTGTTCAACTGATTGCATGAAGCCTACCCCCATTATGGAGGATAGTCTGCTTTGCTTAAGGTCAACCGATTGAAAACTAATCACATGTAAAAACCTTCATATCTACATCTAGTAGACTAGTGTTTGACCAAACAATTGGGCACCATGGCCTAGCCAAGTTGACGCATAAAATGAACCATCACACAGGATATAGCATATGAAAACTTTTAGAGATAATGTGAAGCATAGAATTGTGTTTTCTATGTTATTATCCTTTTCGGAAGACTTACTTTTTTTCCTAACAGGCAGTTATGAACACTGGTAATTTGGTTTACCTAAATGAATTAGGATTAGAAATGATATCAAGCTGTGCTTTGGCCTCTAAACCAAAGACTATTTCTAGTTTATCGTTATGGCTAAGGTGTAGCCATTTCTCTCTTCCTTTGTGTACCTTAAACTCAAATATGTGTTTCTATTTTTCTATGACTATCAAAAGTGTAAGGAGCCTGGGTGGCACAGTGGTTAAGTGCTTAGCTGCCAATTGAAAGGTTGGCGGATTGTACGCACCAGCCACTCCATAGGAGAAAGATGTGGTGTTCTGCTTTCGGAAAGATTACAGACTTGGAAACTATATGGGGCAGTTCTGCAATGTCCTATAGGGTTGCTGTGAGTCAGAATTGTTGCTACGACAAAGAGTTTTTGAGTCAAAAGTTTTGTTCAGCTTCTCAATGTATCAGTAGTCTCTTGTAGAGTTGGTAAATATCTTGGGCAAAAGCAGTCCCAAATATCATGCTTAATTATCTTCTTTTCCTTCTTTATGTCTCAGATATTGACCTGTAATTATTACTTTTTTTTAAACTCGTGAGCCTTTCAAATGGATGTTTTCTTAGAATTTTCTGGCTTTTGTTTCATCAAGAATATTGGTCCAATTTCCTTGCTTACTCTTACTGGAAACAGAACTCTATGGTAAGTAGAATTTTGATTGAAAGAAAGAGGAGTGGTCTGAACATGACATAGAGGGAGCCATGTTTGGAGTTGTGGGCAGTACTTAGCTGACTAACTTATCTAAAACAGAATGCTCAGTTTGGAGAGAAGAGAGAAAGACAGTGTGCACGCAGGCTACATGGTGGGCGGGCCTTATGTGCGCAGATAAGAACTAGAACTTTATCCTGTTAGACAATGGTGACGTAGGATTTTAGAGTGGGGAAGTGACATGATTTAAGTGGTGTTTTAGAAAGATGAATCTAACAGATGACACAGGATACTATTTCTGATGTCAAGAAAAGACCTTAGTCTCACAGGAAGATGAACTTTAGTTCTTGAATACCATCATTAGTTCAGGTGGATTTTCTCCCCAAAACTATTTTCTATACCCAAAACAAACAAACAAAAAACCAACCACGTGTCTGTCAGTTTGTTGTACTGTGGTGGCTTGCATGTTGCTGAGATACTGGACGCTTTGCCACTGGTATTTCAAATATCAGCAGGGTCACCCTTGGTGGACAGGTTTCAGTGGAGCTTCCAGACTAAGACAGACTAGGAAGAAGGAGCTGGCAGTCTACTTCTGAAAAAATTGGCCAGTGAAAACCTTATGAATAGCAGCGAACATTGTCTGATACACAGCCAAAAGATTAGCCCCTCAGGTCGGAAGACACTCCAAAGATGACTGGGGAAGAGCTGCCTCCTCAAAGTAGAGTCAACCTTAATGACGTGGATGGAGTCAAGCTTTTGGGACCTTCATTTTCTGCTGTGGCACCACTCAAAATGAGAATAAATAGCTGCAAATATCCATTAATAATCAGAACATGGAATGTATGTAGTATGAATTTAGGAAAATTTAAAGTTGTCAAAAATGAGATGGAATGCAAAAAGATCGATATAGTAGACGTTAATGAGCTGAAATAGACTGGTATTGGCTATTTTGAATCAGACATTCACATGGTCTACTATGCTGGGAATGACATCTTGAAGAGGAATGGCATTGCATTCATTGTCAAAAAGAACATTTCAAGATCTATCCTGAAGTACAGTGCTGTCAGTGATAGGATAATATCCAGATGCCTACAAGAAAGACTGGTTAATACAACCATTATTCAAATTTACACACCAACCACTAATGCCAAAGATGAAGAAATTGAAGATTTTTACCAACTTCTGCTGTCTGAAATTGATCAAACATGTAATCAAGATGCATTGATAATTATTGGTGATTAGAATGTGAAAATTAGAAATAAAGAAGGATAGGTAGTTGGAAAATACGGCCTTGGTAATAGAAATGATGCTGGAGATTGCAGGATAGAATTTTGCAAGAACACGACTTGTTCATTCCAAATACCTTTTTCAACACAGACGACAACTATACACATGGATCTCACTGGATGGAAAACACAGGAATCAAATTGACTGTATCTGTGGAATGAGATGATGGAAAAGCTCAATATCATCAGTCAGAACAAGGCCAGGGGCTGACTGTGGAACAGATCATCAGTTGCTCATACGCAAGTTCAAGCTGAAGCTGAAGAAAATTAAAACAAGTCCACAAGAGCCAAAATATGACTTTGAATATATCCCACCTGAATTTGGAGAGCATCTCAAGAATAGATTTGACTTGTTGAACACTAGTGACCAAAGACCAGATGTGTTATGGGAAGACATCAAGGACATCGCATATGAAGAAAACAAAAGGTCATTAAAAAGACAGGAAAGAAAGAAAAGACCAAAATGGATGTCAGAAGAGACTCTGAAACTGGCTCTTGAAGATAGCTAAAGCAAGTAGAAGAAATGATGAAGTAAAAGAGCTAAACAGGAGATTTCCAAGGGCAGCTCAAGAAGGCAAAGTAAAATATTACAATGAAATGTGCAAAGACCTGGAATTAGAAAACCAAAGGAGAAGAACACTCTCAGCATTTCTCAAGCTGAAAGAACTGAAGAAAAAATTCAAGGCTCAAGTTGCAATTTTGAAGGATTCTGTGGGAAAAAATTTGAATGATGCAGGAAGCATCAGAAGAAGATGGAAGGAATACAGAGTCACTGTACCTAAAAGAATTTGTTGATGTTCAGCCATTTTAGGAGGTAGCATATGATCAATAACCTATGGTACTGAAGGAAGAAATCCAAGCTGCCCTTGGAGGCATTGACAAAAAACAAGGCTCTAGGAATTGACAGAATATCAACTGAGTTGTTTCAACAAAAGGATGCAGCACTGGAGATGTTCAGTTGTCTATGCCAAGAAATTGGAAGACAATTACCTGGCCAACCAACTGGTAGAGATCCATATTTGTGCCCATTCCAATGAAAGGTGATCCAACAGAATGCGGACATTATGGAACACTATCATTAAGATCCCATGCGAGTAAAATTTTCCTGAAGATAATTCAAAAGCGATTGCAGCAGTCCATCAACAGGGAACTGCCAGAAACTCAAGCCAGATTCAGTAGAGGGCATGAAATGAGGGTTATCATTGCTGATGTCAGATGGATCTTGGCTGAAAGCAGAGAATACCAGAAAGATGTTTACCTGTGTTTTATTGACTATGCAGAGGCATTCATCTGTGTGGATCATAACAAATTATGGATAACATTGTGAAGAATGGGAATTCTAGAACACTTAATTGTGCTCATGAGAAACCTGTACATAGCCTAAGAGTCAGTTGTTCAAACAGAGCAAGGAAATACTGCATTGTTTAAAATCAAGAATGGTGTGTATTAGGGTGGTATCCTTTCACCATACTTATTTAATCTGTATGCTGAGCAAATAATCCAAGAAGCTGGACTATGTGAAGAAGAATGTGGCATCATGATTGGTGGAAGACTCATTAACAACCTGCAATATGCAGATGACACAACCTTGCTTGCTGAAAGTGATGAGGACTTGAAGCACTTACTAATGAAGATCAAAGACTACAGTCTTCAGTATGCATTACATCTCAAAATAAAGAAAACAAAAATCCTCACAACTGGACCAATAAGCAACATCATGATAAATGGAGAAAAGTTTGACATTGTCAAAGATTTCATCTTACTTGGATCTATAATCAATACCCGTGGAAGCGGCAGTCAGGAAATCAAATGACGTATTGCATTGGACAAATCTGCTGCAAAAGACCTCTTTAAAATGTTAAAAAGCAAAGATGTCACTTTGAGAACTAAGGTGCGCCTGACCCAAGCCATGATATTTTCAGTTGCCTCATATACATGTGAAAGCTGGACGATGAATAAAGAAGACTGAAGAAGAATTGATGCCTTTGAATTTTGGTGTTGGTGAAGAATATTGAATATACCATGGACTGCCAGAAGAATGAATAAGTCTGTCTTGGAAGAAATACAGCATACAGCCAGAGTGCTTCTTGGAAGTAAGGATGGCGACACTTCATCTCATGTACTTTGTACATGTTATCAGGGAGGACCAGTCCCTGGAGAAAGGCATCATGCTTGGTTAAGTAGAGGATCAGTGAAAAAAGGGAAGACCCTTCACAAGATGAATTGACAGTGGCTGCAATAATGGGCTGAAACATAACAAGGATTGTTAGGATGACATAGGACCGGGCAGCAGTTTCTTCTGTTATACAAAGGGTACTATGAGTCAGAGCCAACTCAACAGCACCTGACAACAGCAACAACAACACACCAAAAACCAAACCAAGCCCATTGCTGTCGAGTCAATTGTAACTCATAGCTACCCTAGAAGACAGTAGAACTGCCCCATAGTGTTTCCAAGAAGTGGCTGGTGGATTCAAACTGCCAACCTTTCGTTAGTAGCCTAGCTCTTAACCACTGCACCACCATGCCTCCTTATTTTCTATTAAAAAAAAAATTGCTGTCTCATTGATTCCGACTCATAGTGACCCTACAGTACAGAATAGAATGCTCCATAGGGTTTCTAAGAAGCAGCTGGTGGATTTGAACTGCTGACCTTTTGGTTAGCAGCTGAGAGCGTAACCACAGAGTGGAATCAGAACTAATTTTGGTTGATGGGGTAGCCCCAATAGTTAGATTATGTTGAAAGTCAATTAACTACTGTGGGGCGAGGCCATTTTTTTCTTTACACATTAAGAATCTTAAGGGTCCTGAAAATTGATATGTGACTGAGCTACAGATCTGATTCTTCTTCTCCTGCAGAAATCTAAAAACAGTTCACTTAAATTTATTTTTTAATCATTGAGTCTTTAAAATTCTTAGTGCCACCTCCTCATAGCAGATTGTAAAATCATTATTTACATTGCACATATTCTTTCCTTCATCAGGGAAACGCCAATGCTTTAAGCATGGAGAATTTCAGAGCCATAAGGAACTTTAGAAATCATCTTAGTTCAGCCCCCTCAATTTATAGGTTAGGAACAGAAGCCCAGATTGTTTATGGGACTTACCCAAAGTGACACAGCTGGTTAGTGGCAGAGTTGGAAATAAAACTTACGTAATTCGAATGACAGTCTTCCAGAGCATTTTTTATTCCAACATGAAATTTAAGAAATCTAGCCGATAAGAGGAATACCTTCAACGAGATGGATTGACACAGTGGCTGCAACAATGGGCTCAAATATAGCAAGGATTGTGCGGATGGCACATGACTGGACAGTGTTTTGTTCTGTTGTACCTAGGGTCGCTATGAGTTGGAACTGACTCAGCGGCACCTGAAAACAGCAGCAGTTTAAATGTGGTGATGACTATATAAAGTAGAACATTAAATAATAGATTATTTATTTGCAAACAGGAAAATACTGATTTTTAAAATTTCTATATAGACCAGAGATGGATTTCAGGGTACCTCATCTCTAGCAACTTCCATAATATTATATTATGTACACTTGTCTTTGTTAAAGATGTGACTTTCATCCAATTCTCAAAGAAGTCCATGCATCAGAAAAGATTAAATCACGTAAACCTGAAGTCATGTGGACGTATCTGACATTATCCATGTACATTTTTACCTGAACTCTGCAAAGACCTAGGTCCAGGATCCTACATCAAGGACCATGTCTTATCCATTTTTGGATCGCACTCACGTAGAATGTCCAATACAGTGTAGGTTCCTAATAAGTGGTTGTTGACTTTTGTCAATATGTTTTTAAATCATTGATCCACGGATCCCCATCTCACTGCCTTGAATGGAAAGTTGATTTTTTTTCTTTAGGGATAATTGAAGAACTTTTATTTCTCTCAAGATGGTTTATAGGAAGAAAAATGCTAGTGGCTTGAATCTTTGATCACCACAGCAGAATGGTAATTCAGCAAACATAACATGCTTGGACAATTTTTAACTACATTAACGGAAACATTTCTTAAATCCACAATGCCAGTAGCTGTCAGTTTGTTTGGGTCTCCAATTGCTAGCCTAAATTGCTAGTTTTATGAAGCTAACCAAAATAATGTTAAAACCCAAACATTTCTCAGGATCTTCACTGTTGCAGAAGAATGCAATTAAGGAGCATATAGCAAATGTGAGTTTAATAATCAGAGTCTGTGAAATTGCAAAGCATTTTTTCTGAATAAAAGTGACATTTTCTTTTATCTTTAAGGGTAGAAAATATGTAGCATAAAAAATCTCCACTGATGCTTTTAGAGACAATATTTTCTCCAAGAATGATATTTGACTCATGATAGTGTCAGTAAATGAATGTTTTTTTTTTAATAAGGAACAGCTCAAAACTGGTTCCTATGAGGTGGAGATTGAAGATGTCCCAAACATCCAACTTTTCCAAGCTACTGTACCACTGTATCATCTCTAATATCAACTATTCCCTCTTCCCTCAACACTCTCCCTCCTGTCTTTGGGTTACCTAATTTACTGCAATGTCTCACAAAACTCATGAAACATAGAAAGGAAAAGGCTCATGCTGTTGTGGAGGCTGTCAAGTTAAAATTTGTCGATCAGGCATAGGCTTCTCCCTGGTCTTCAGTCTCTGACCACAGGCACTCAGCTTTCTTGATCTGTGGGCTCAGAGGTTCACTGCACTGTCTCCTTCGGGTCTCTCCTACCAGTCCCTCCTTCCTTGGTGGTGTGGGCTCTTCTCTCTGCTCTGGAATTGGCACTCTTTTAAGGAAAAACTGACCAATCCCCTTAGTGAGTCACAATCATCTTATTTGCATAGCCCCACCCAATCACCTGGATGAGTGTTACAAGAGCATGATGAGAAAGGACATACTAAGTAATTCATTACATCGCAGTCAGTTTACTTTGAACAGAACTGACTGACCTGGAGACCCATCAGAGAGCATGCATAACCTATAGAAAGAAAACCTACTTTGGACTACCAAAACTGCATGGCATTTTGGAAAACTAAAACCCAGTGTCCTTGGTGGTAGTTAATATTATAAAAGTAAAGAATAGCTGCTCTGATCTACCTTATTTTGAGTTCAGCATGAGACTAGCTCACGTAACAGACATCTAACTGTGAATTCAAGCATGCATAAGACAAAGTCCACACACTTTTAAGACTGAAAGTCTAGTAGAGATATTAATCCCTCATCTATATCACTGGATCAAGCTTAAGTATAATTAATTTTTTTGAAAAAGAGCCAATTTCAATAAAGTATAATTTAGATACAACAAAATGTACCCATTTTAAGTGTATGGTTCTATGCACTGATAGATGTATATACTCATGTGACCACCACACTTCGTGGTCAATTCCCTTCCTTTCTCCCTGCTGGAGGTAACCCTTGATCTAATTTTTAGCACTATGGATTATTTTCACCTCTTATAAATAGAGCCATAATATGTACTCTTTTGAGTCTGGATTTAGCACCTAACATTTTTGGGATGCTTCCATGTTATTTTGTTTATAGTTCATTCTTTTTTTTTTGGTTCATGGTCATTTGTATGAATACACCACAACTTATTAATCAATTTACCTGTTGATGGATTTATTTTTATTTTTTTGGCTTCTGTGAACATTCATTAAAAGTGTTTTGTGGATGTATGCTTTCATTTTTCTTGGGTAATACCCAGCAGTAGAACTGAGCCATTTAATAAGTACTTGTTTAACTTCGTAAGAGATTGCCAAAAGGTTTTCCAAAGTGATTGCACCATTTTACATCTCCATTAGCAAAATATAAGAGTTTCAGTTACTCCATAGTCTTGCCAACATTTGGTATTGTCAGTCTTTGTCATTCTAGCCGTTATAAATATGTGAAACCAAAAAAAAAAAAAAAAAACCCATTGCCATCGAGTCGATTCAAACTCACAGTGACCCTATCGGATAGAGTAGAACTGCCCCCTAGGGGTTCCAAGGAGCAGCTGGTGGATTCGAACTGCCAACCTTTTAGTTAGCAGCCAAGCTCTTAATCATTGCATCATCAGGGCTCCGTATAGCATGTGTGAAGTAGTATATTATTGTGGTTTTCATTTCCATTTCCCCAATGGGTAATGATAGTTGAACATCTTTTCATAGCTTATGGACCATTTACTATTTGTATATTTTATTTTGTGAAGTAAGGTAGCCCTGGTAGCACAGTGGTTAAAGTGCTCAGATGCTAACTGAAAGGTCAGCAGTTGGAACTCACCAGCTGCTCCATGGGAAAAAAGATGTGGCAGTCTACTTCTGTAAAGATTTGCAGCCTTGGAAACCTTGTGGGGCATTTCTACTCTGTCCTGTAGGGTCACTATGAGTCAGAATCAACTCGATGGCAGTGGGTTTTTTTCGGTTTACTTTGTGAAGTGTCTATTCAAGTCTTATTCATTGTTTTTTTCTAATTGTGTTATCTGTCTTATGACTGAGTTTTAAGTGTTCTTTAGATATTCTGGATAATAGTCCTTTGCCATTCATATACATATGTATTTTTTCCTCCTAGTCTGTGACTTATGTTTTTATTTTCTTAACACTATCTTTGAAGATCATAAGATTTTGATAAAGTCCAGTTTATCCATTTTTTATTTCATGCTTCATACTTTTTGTGTTCTTTCGATGAAATCTTTACCTACCTCAAGGTCACAAAAATTTCATCCTATCTTTTATTTCTTATATTTTGGCATATGATCCATTTCTGACTAATTTTTGTATATGATGAGAGATAGAGGTCAAGTTTCATGTTTTTTCATATGACTATCCATTGTTCAATCCCATTTGTTAAATAACTATCCTTTCCTCATTAAATTATCTTGGCACCTTTCTCAAAAAGAAAACCCACATACATGTGCACCCACACACATATGTATACGTACACATATGTATACTTACATATAGATATGTTTTATATTTATTTATTTAGGGATGAATAGATAGATGAATTCTCTGTCCTATTCCCTTGATTTGTTTGTGTATCATTATGCCAATATCAACTGATTTCAAATAAGTTTTAAAATGAGGAAGTTTGACTCCTTTAACTCTACTCTTTTCTAGGATTATTTTGGTTATTTTAGATTCTTTGCATTTGTATATAACTTTTTAATCAGTTTGTCAGGAATACCAGCTATGATTTTAATGGGATTTCATTTAGTCTATAGATTAATTCAGATTCCTTGGGTGGTGCAAATGGTTAAATGCTCAACTATTAGCTGAAATGTTGACTGTTCAAACTCACCCAGAATTGCCTAGGAAGTCAGGCCTGGTGATCTGCTTCTGAAAGGTCTCAGCCTTGAAAACTTATGGAGCAGTTCTACTCAGCACACATGGGCTTGCCAAGAGTCGGAATTGACTCATACTCGATGGCCACCACCACCACCAACAGCAAAGTTCAACTCAGAAAGAATTAATGTCTTAAACATTATGAAGTCCTCTAATGCATGAATATAGTGTATTTGGAAACTCAGGGATCAGAAAGATTGAGTGCCATGAACAGTCACACAGTCGGTGGCAAAGATTGAGGAAGTCCTGCATACTAGACAACTAGTGTACTCTGGAGTTATTCAGCTCAACATCCTTAAATGTCATTTTTACCATAAAATGCCATCTTCTGTTTCATGTCTGATTTGAATATTTGATCATCACCTGCCTTTCAGAGAGCACTTGTCTTCATCAGAGTGTTTCTCCTCATGACTCCTTGAACTACTTCTGAAACACATTATTTGATTTACTGTGGAAAAGTGTTTTCTCTTTATGCAGTCGCAGTATGCTCTCAGGGCAAAAAAAAGCATAGTTAACAAATGGAAAGTTTCAGGAGACCCTGGTATCAGAAGGTATTTTGTATGATCTCAACTTGATCCAAAAAATGGAGGGACTAGAGAAACTTGGTGGAACAAAAGGTACATAATAGTTCCATGCATTTGTAAGAGTTTTATAGTCTACATAGGATTTACAGACACACTGGTTCGTTTTCTCCTTCTTCTTGAGGGGCAGGGATGGTGCAGGATAAGTGAGCATGGATTACAAATGCCAAAATACAGAAGAGCAACCAAGGCTTTATTCTTTCCTTTCCATGGCTGGAAATTTGTTTCCACTCAAACATTTTGTTCTATAATTCACTTTGCTTATAATTCATTTCTTAGATCCCAGAGGATCCTAGATCTCCCTTTTTATCTTCAGGTGTCTCTAAATCAACACCTTAAAAAAACAGTTTGTAATGTCTCTTCTCACTTTGGAAGAAACTCAACAATTCAGGAAGTTTCTTCTAGGATATTGCTTTAATATCTGATAAGATGATTCTTAAGTTTGCTTTAACATTAAAAATAAGAAGTATGCTACCAAAATGGTCTTGAGCTGTTACTTTAAATGACACAGCACTGTGATATATCCCAAGCAAACATAAATCTGATTCCTAAATCCTTGAGGATTAATGTAGCCCTCTCCCAGAATACCTTCTTCAGGGCAGGGGCAAAGCAAAAAATTAAACAACTTCACATACAGCAAAATTTCTGGTAAATACTCTTAAACCATGTGACCCAGCAGCTTCTCTTCTCTTGCCCCCTTTCCTTCCCATCTATTTTCACTTCACTCCTGAACCATTTCTTCTCTGGTTTCCTCCAGTTCTTATCTTAGAGCCACCTACCCCCTTTTGGGACTTGCTTCTTCACTTCTGCCTCTCTCCATTGCCCTTGGAAATACAACAAAGGACCCATAGCCAAGCTGTTCACAGGATCCACCTTAGGAGCTGATGGAGGGAGAAAGTTTGGGAATATTTATATTTTATTATTTTCATCTCCAACCCCAATATCATATGGGGTTAACTGATGTTTTTAGTGGCTGTATGTGTGACGTAAGGATCAAGTTACACACAGTGAAGAAGGTTTGCTAGAACACATGGATGGCAGCCCTTTTGCTTGTGAGGCTCTGTAGAATAGGGAGACAGAAAAGCCTGGTCTTGAAGTCGGAAGACCAGGACTTGTGGTGTTGCTTATTACAAGGTCTGTGCTGTTAAATAAGCTTAGCCAACTTGAACTCAGGTTTTGTCATCTGTGAAATTTGTTGTTGTTGTTGTTATTAGATGCCGTCGAGTCAGCTCTGACTCATAGTGACCCTGTGTATAACAGAAGAAAACACTGCCCAGTCCTGTGCCATCCTCACAATCGTTGTTATGTTTGAAACCATTGTTGTAGCCACTGTGTCAGTCCGTCTTATTGAGGATCTTCCTCTTTTTCACTGACCCTGTACTTTACCATGCATGATGTCCTTCTCCAGGGACTGGTCCCATCTGATAATGTGTGGTCATTTATTCAACAAATTTTTATCCAGTACAGCACTCTGCTAGACACTATATATATGGAAACTTTTAGGCTTGGCGTCTTCTGAAGAAGTGACAATATAATAGAGTAGAGAGACATAAATATGATTATAATAGTCTCATCAGTGGTATTGTAGACGAATGAACAGAGTATGTAGGACACCAACAAATGGGTCCGCATAGCCTTCCTGAGTAAACCATGCTACGCTTTGAATTATAATTATGTTCTAGATTATAAAAGATTGGCATTTAAATACTGGGCAAAATATTTCCATTCCTGTTCAAGAGGCCAGGCAAGTGATATAAATACGCAAAGTGGAGGAGGGTAAGCATAGTACTAAAGGAGGCTGGGAGCCTGTGGCCAGTTGGAGAGTGCATGACTGTTTAAAGCTCCTGAAGCACAAAATAATTTTCTAAAAATTCTTCTAACCAAACAAAAATTTGTGGGTAGAATAAGCTTTCACTTTCAACCTCTGATAGGGGGAATTCCATGCATGTGTATTTCAGGAAAAAGGAGAAATCCAGGATAGGATGCTTGAGGGTGGGGTATAGGGGTAACTAGCAGTCAGTGATAAGTCAGAGGCCGGAAAGAAACTTTAGAACTAGATAAGAAGGCCTTGTATGTTAGTCTAAGGAGCTTGGAATTCGTTTTGGAGACAGTAGGGAGACAATCAAATTCTGCCATTAGATTGAGTGACATGCTGAGGTTTGTTTTGTGGAATAATTTTTCACCCTTGAGAGAGTGGACTGGATGCAGAGAACTCAGAGACACAGCCACTGCACAAATCCATGTGAGAGCTGATGATGCCTGAGCCAAGGTAGTGACAGCAAGGATTGAAAAAGGGCTTAGTGAAAGGAGATTCTGATGTGCAGTGAAGTCAGTATCCTCAGACTTCTTTCAAAGGGATAATGTGAGTTAGAACAATTTGTAGTCAGTATGATGTGTTACCCTTGTGGTGCAAACAGTTAAGCACTCACTGCTAACCAAAAGATTGGCAGTTTAAAGCCATCCAGCAGCTCTTTGGGAGAAAGACCTGGTGATCTGTTCCATAAAGATTACAGCCAAGAAAGCCGTATGCTGCAGTTCTGCTCTGTCACTTGGGGTCACTGAGTCTGAGTCAACTTGACAGCACACAATAACAAAAACATGATGTGGTGCAGATGTGAGGTGATATTAACCCCTGCTAATGGATAGAGTGAGGTTTGGGCTGGCTTGGTGTTCCCTTCTTCCACGGTCAGCTGTCTGGGTGAGGACACTTGCAGTGGAATCCCTTTGAGACTGACATTTTTTTCTGCAGAGGGCAGGCACTGACCCATCTGAGTCTGAAAGCTCAGGGCCCCCTGCTGCCACCACGGGTGACTTCTGTGAGCATTCAGTTTTCTTCCCTAAGAGAAAAAAAAAAGAGCAGACTTTTGTATCTGCAGAAATGTTACTCTGTGTAAAAAAAATAACAACACTAATACATCTTACAACTTCTAGCCAGAATCTGTTAGGCTGCTGCTATAGCAACCCCAACAGAAAGTATTCAACAAACCCCCACCCGGGTTCCCTCCCAAATCCACATACCTGACAGTCACCCTCCTTGTGAGGCTGTCTCTCTTACATTACACCCACTAAGTGAAGATCCAAAGCAAAGAGACAGAAAATAACATCTTCTAACAATCTGCTTGTCATTTAGAAAAAGCTCACTGTATAAATGTCATGGAAACAAGCTGTTCTTGCAGAAAGAAAAGAAGAAAGCCCTGCCTCACTTGCTTCCCTTTCAATTTTAATCTTCCTAATAAAAGGGTAAAACAGAGCAAATGTTAAGTGTTTGAAAGCAAATATCTCTGGAGCTTGGCCGTGGTGTGATTTGGCTGTGTTCAGCCTGCTGGTAAGCTCCAAACAGCAGGAGCTCCAGATCAAGCTCTCTAAGTGAAGATCAACTGACTTCTCAAGATGCCACTTGGAGAACACTGGGAACTCAAAACGGCCTGATATAAGACATTGAGGTTGGTTGTTTTTCTTTTAATCAGAACCGAGGCACCTTGCTAGGATAAGTGGCTTCAAGGCCAACAAATTTCTGTTCAATTAATAAACATAACATGTGCAATTCACTGTGCTTTGATTCTATGAGGGATTCCCAGAGAAACACGACCCTGTTCTCTGGTTATGGGTGAGAGGTCTAGTATATTCTCAGCTGGCCCAGAAGGCAGGGTGTGTCAGGCACTCAAGGAGAATGCTGTGGAAGCTTTCTGAGAGCCCAGAGGAAAGAGCCTTAATTTTCAGCTGGAGTTAGCAGAGGTTACAGAGGAAGTAGCATTTGAACTGAGCTTCAGAGGTAGATTATAATAGCATTAGTAGGAGAGGAAGACAGAATTCCAGGGAACAACTTAAATAAAGTAAGGTAAAGAATGTGAAGGGGGATCTTCAGGGCAAAATTATGAAAGGCCTTGAATACCATATAAGCACAGTCCTATCTGGCGTGGAGGGAGATTCAGACTCAACTAGAGAGCGTGTGGTTAGCTAATACCCACATCCCAGACTTAAGAGCTTCCTGGAAAGGAACTTGAATCCAATTCTAGTTCAAACCCCTGCTGAAAATATGCATTTCCACCCCAGATATACTGAATCAGAATCTACATTTTTAACAAGATCCCCAGGTGATTCTTCGGTATAATAAATGTTGAGAACCACTGCTCTACTAGTGGTTCTCAGAACTGATCCCTAACCAGCAGCATTAGCATCACCTAGAAACTTGTTAGAAATGCAAATTCTTAGCTGGGGTTCAAGCCCTACTTGAATCATATCTATGTTTAGGTTGGACTTATATAGATGTGGATAACAAAGTGGTAGGAGAGACCATAAAGAAACTAAACTGTAGAAAGAGACTGCCGAGCCTCTAGGAGAGAAAATTACTGTGAGAAACGAGGCCTGATTAGTTAGACTCAGCATTAGTACCTGAATGTCAGAGAGGAGTATTGTATCTGAGCGCTAGAGAGAAAAAAAAAAGGCTCTGCAGGTGTAAGAGAGGGGATTGCCAGCTTTTATAGCTTGGGGCCCAAGAAACTCTGCTATATGACTACTCTAAAAGAGAATAGTGTAGAATTTTTATTTCTTATTCACTTCAAAGAAGATATTCTCTGTTAGTTTTCAAGGGGAGTGATGTTGTAAAACTACCAGCAGAAGTTTAAGAAAGGGATCAATAATAGTTGTGATGGTTGAGGGGGAGTACAGTACATTGGAAGCAGCAATGGAAACAGCAGCCAGAAAGAGACTTGAAAATATGAGTCCTCCAGTGCAGACTAGGATGTCTGAAAGGAAGTGGCTTGCAACTTGAAGCCATCCAATGGAAAAATGCTATAAAACTGGAGAATTACAGGTTTGAACATGGAGACACAAACTGATGAAGGAGGAGAAACATTTTGGGCTATGCAAAGAATTTGTGGTTGGTTCTATAGGCAGGTTTTCAAAGTGCATTTTGCAGAACACTCATTTTGAGCAGGCTGGAGTTTGAGAAGAGTATCTTGGGATGGGACAAGACTGGGGTGTGCAGAATAGTGAGAAGATCTTTGCAGTAGTCCCAGGAAAATGTAAGGACCTGAATTAGGCAGGTTAGAGCAGTGGGAAAGGAAAGGAAAGACCAACATGACCATTTCACTGACAAAGTATCAAATGAAAGTAAAGACTAGCAACTCGTTTGACTGGTTGATTGAACATAGCTGGAAGACCAAGAATAGTAAAATTTTTGTCTGGTTTAAAAGTGAAGAAAATGTAGTTTTGTTGTTAAGTGAAAGGGCTTTGGAATCAGACAGTTGGATTTCATCCTGGCTGGGCTACTTACCGGAGCCCTGGTGGCACAGTGGTAAAGAACTCAGCTGCTAACCAAAAGGTCAGTAGTTCAAATCCACCAGCCACTCCTTAGAAATCCTATGGGGCAGTTATACTCTGTCCTATAGCGTTGCTATGAGTTGGAATCGACTGGACAGCAGTGGGTTTGGTGTTTTGAGTTTGGACCACTTACTAGTGAGAGATCTTGGGCATCACTTAATCTTCCAAAGTGTGTTTTCTAATCTGTAATAACCAAAAAAAACAAACTAAAAACGTTGCCATCAAGTTGGTTCCGACTCATAGCAACCCTATAGGAAAGAGAAGAACAGCCCCATAGGGTTTCCAAGAAGCAGCTGATGGATTCGAACTGCCAACCTTTTAGCAACCTGAGCTCTTAACTGGAGAATAATGCCTATTTCTCAGGTCTATGTTTTTCATTAAATTATATATTTTATGTTACATAGTTAAAAAGATATTTTCCATAAGAGGAATCAATTTGCAAAGAAAACTGCTGGGTTTGTTTTAAACGCTAAAAATATTTTAAAATACTTCTTTGTGATACAAGACAGAGTGCTTAATGATAAACTTTGCGCTATGCTATTTGTCTAGTACATAGTTCTCAAATTTTAGTAATGACTGGATTTTTAAAGGATCCTCAGTATTGCAAAGGCATTTGACTGTGAGGATCATAATGAGGTATGCATAACATTGCGGTGGGTGCACTGAATTGTGCTCATGCAGAACCTGTACATAGACCAAGAGGCAGTCTTTTGAACAGAACAAGGCAATACTGCATGGTTTAAAGCTCAAGGAAGGTGTACGTCAGGGTTGTATCCTTTCACCATACTTATTCAGTCTGTATACTGAGCAAATAATCCAAGACGCTGGACTGACTATGAAGAAGAACAGGGCATCAGGATTGGAGGAAGACTCATTGACAACTTGCGATATGCAGATGACACAACCTTGCTTGCTGAAAGCAAAGACGACTTGCTGCACTGAATGATAAAGATCAAAGAGTACAGCCTTCAGTATGAATTACACCTCAACATAAAGCAAACAAAAATTGTCACAATTGGACCAAGAAGCAACATCATGATAAATGGAGAAAAGATTGAAATTGTCAAGGATTTCGTTTTACTTGGATCCACAATCAACGCCCATGGAAGCAGCAGTCAAATCAAACGACGTATTGTCTTGGGCAAATCTTCTGCAAAAAATCTCTTTAAAGTGTTAAAAAGCAAAGATGTCACCTTGAAGACTAAGGTGTGCTTGACCCAAGCCATGGTAGTTGCAATTGCCTCACATGCATGTGAAAGCTGGGCAGTGAATAAGGAAGACCAAAGAAGAATTGATGCCTTTGAATTACGGTGTTGGCAAAGAGTATCGAATATACCACCGACTGCCAGAAGAACGGACAAGTCTGTCTTGGAAGAAATACAGCCAGAGCACTCCTTGGAAGCAAGGATAGTGAGACTTTGTCTCGTGTACTTTGGACATGATATCAGGAGGGACCAGTTCCTGGAGAAGGACATCATGCTTGGTAAGTTAGAAGGTTAGCAAAAAAGGAGGAAGACCCTGGACAAGACAGATTGACACAGTGGCTGCAACAATGTGCTCAAACATAACAATGATTGTGAGGATGGCGCAGGACCAAACGGTGTTTCATTCTGTTATACGTGGGGTCGCTATGAGTCAGAAGTGACTCAACAGCACCTAACAACAACAATAACAAACAGTATTAATTATTCATTTTTTAATGTTCTCTTAATATAAACAAACATAAAACCAGAAATAAATTCTTATGCTTATAGTTCTTTTACAAATATAAAGCTAAAGCAAATTTGTAAATTAAGTATAATTAAAACTATAAAGCTAGGAAAATTTAAATTAAAAACACTAAAGAAACATGACAGATTATGCTGAAATCACACCACAGGCGTTATATTTAATAGTAAAAGGTTGTAGTCACACATTTGGGTCTATGGTTATTCGGCTTCTCTATTGTTATTATCAAAATAATACAGAAATAATACTTCAGTTATACTTATATGTATTTATAAAATTGTTATATAAAACAGTATAAAATTTCACGGCTAGTTTTAATTCAGGAAAATCATAACTCACATCCTAACAAACTCTGCCAGTGAGCAAATCTTAAATACCAGTTCTAATAAAACGTTACAAAGAGCTCAGAAAAATTGTTCTGTTCATTTGAAGTTAAGGTTAATATTGCAGTAACAATGAAATTGTGTTTGTATCTAATCTAATAATTGGTAGAAAGAGAAAGAACAAAATTCTTCGTTGCTTATTTACTACTTTAATTACTACTAATTTATGAGTTGGAATTAACTCAAAGGCACACAACAACAATTTAAAGATACTCAGGAAAGACAGAATTTGTGTAAAATAAACTGCACAGAGCATAAAATAATATTTTAATTGGTTTAAATATATGTGTAGAAAGGAGGACTTAAATGTACAGCTTAATGACTGGGGTTAATATTTTGTATATAAATAGGTCATGTAAGGGCCATTTCCTTGTTTTTGTCTTTTCTATATGAAAGTCTAACTGGCCGTTTTGATTATTGGGCTAAGAAAGTACTTTTTTTCTTGCTAGTTTGCTAATAATTTTTATTGTGAATGAATGTTTAATTTTATGAATCTATTAAAATGGTCATATAATTTTTCTCCTTAGTCTGTTAATGTGGTGAATTATTTTGATTCAGTTTCAAATGTTAAACAAGCCTTGTAAGTCTTGAATAAAACTTGATAGATAGATAGATAGATAGATAGATAGATAGATAGATAGATAGATAGATGCTAGGTTGATTTGGTGTGCCAGTATATGATTTAGAAATTTTTGCGGTTGTAGTCATTAGGGAGTTTGGCTGATAATGTTTTTTGTAATGTGCTTTTCAAGTTTTGATACTGAGGTTTTATTGTTCATACAGAATGAACAGAAAAGTTTCTTTTTTTCTTTTTTCTATTCTTATTATTATTTATTAAATGTTTGATAGAATTCATTGGTTAAGTTTATCTGGCCTTAGACTTTTCTGTAAGTAGGTTTATAACTATAAATTTATGTAAATGATATAGAACACTTCATATTTTATTTCTACTTCCGTCAGTTTTGGTAAGTTATATTTTTCTAGGAAATTGTCTATTTTATCTGAATTTTTAACTGTATTGCTTTGAAATAGTTCATAATATTCTCCTAGTATCTTTCATGTTTTTATGATCTATAGTGAAGTCTCATTTATCTTTAGTTACATTGATTATTTTGTTTTGTTTTTTCCTTGATAACACTTATCAAGAGTTTAAAAAGTTTTATAAATCTACTTAAAGAGTCCTGAGGATCCTCTATATGTTATGTTTTTCTACTTCATTAATTTTGATTTCTAGTCTTTTCTAACACATTTATTTTAAGGCTATACATTTTCCTTTAAACATAGCTTTAGCTGCATACCACAATTTTGATGTTGCATTTTTTTCATTATTATTCTATTAAACTTTCTGTGATTTTTTTCTATTAGTATATTAAGTGTGGTGTTTAATTTGAAAAAGATAGGCGAGTCTAGTGATATTTTTGACTTTGTAGTAATATTTTTTGTTACATATTTATAGCTTAAATCTACTCTGATCAGAAAGCATATTCTGTATTATTAAGATGCTTTGAATTTTGTTGAAACTTGCTTTATGGACCACTTTATGTCCATTACAATAATTCTGTGAACTTTTAAAGTATATGTAGTACTTGTTGAGTGCAATGTTCTTTACACGTTAATTAGGTAAATTTTTAATCAAGTTGTTAACATCTTAGGTATCTTAACTAATATTTTGTCTGCTTTTTCTATTGGTTTTCTCTCAGTATTGAGAAGTGTATTTTAAATATCCCACTATGGTTGTGTATTTTATATTTCTTCTTGTAGGTCTGAAAATTTTGCTTTATATATTTTTGAAGCTGTGTATCTTGGTTATCTAGTGCTGCTGTAACAGAAATACCACAAGTGGATGGCTTTAACAAAGAGAAGTTTATTTTCTCTCAGTCTAGTAGGCTGTAAGTCCAAATTCAGAGTGTCAGCTCCAGGGGAAGGCTTTCTCTGTCAGCTCTGGGGGAAGGTGCTTGTCATCAATATTCCCGAGGACTAGGAGCTTCTGTGCACAGGAACCCAGGGTCCAAAGGACATGCTCTGCTCCCGGCACTGCTTTCTTGGTGGTATTAGGTCTCCACTCTCTGCTTGCTTCCTTTTCCTTTTATCTCTTTTGTAAGATAAAAGGTGGTGCAGGCTACACCCCAGGGAAATTCCCTTTACATTGGATCAGGGATGTGACCTGAGCAAGGGTGTTACATCCTACCCTAATCCTCTTCAACATAATCCAGTCTTGCCCCATGAATCACAGGCAGAGGTTAGGATTTACAACATATAGGAAAATTTTATCAAGCCCAAGATGGAGGACATCCGCACAATACTGGGAATCATGGCCTAATGAAGTTGACATATATTTTTGGGGACACAATTCAATCTATGACACCGTGTTACTGAACTATCAGATTTATATCTTGAAGCTATGTTATTATATTATAGATTTAGAATTATGTCTTCAATGTGATTTGAATCTTTTTTCATTATCAAGTGTTCGTCTCTTTTGCCTTTTGAATTAAAGCTTGCTTTTTCTGATATCATGATACGTATATCAGCTTTCTTGTAGATTTTGTTTACATGATGAATTTGCTCATTTTTTGCTTCTAACTTTCTTTATCATTGTGTTATAGATGTGTCTCTTGTAAGCCGCATGTAGTCGGAATATTTTTTAAATGCAGTGTGAGAATTTTCTTTTTTTTAAACTAAGCTTTTACTTTGAGATAATTACAGATTCATGTGAAGTTTTCAGAAATAATACAGAGAGATTCCATGTACTTTACTTAATTTCTCCCAATGGTAACATTTTATAAAACTATAGTACAATATTGCAGCCAAGTATTAACACTGATACAACCCACTGATCTTATTCAGATTTCTTTACTTTTGCTTGTTTATTTATTTGTGTATATGTATATTTGTTGTTATTAGTGGCCGTGGAGTCGATTTTGACTCATGGAGACCCCATGTGTACAGAGTAGAACTTAACCATAGTGTTTTCAAGGCTGTGACCTTTGGGAAGCAGATCATCAGGCCTGTCTTCCAAGGTGCTTCTGGGTGAGTTCGAATCACCAACCTTCAGCTAGTAGTCAAGCACTTCACAATTTGCACCACCTAGGGATTCCTTGTATGTATGTTTATTTATTTATTATTTGTTAAGTTGTATATCCACCACTACAATCAAGATACAGAACAGTTCCATCACCACGAGGATCCCTCATGTTGCATTTTATAACCACATTCTTCTCCGTCTTGCTTCATTTTCCCAGTCTCTAATCCCTAATAACCATTAATTAATTGTCTGTTAATTGGAACATTTAATCCTTTTACTTTGAATTTGGCTTAAATTTAGCATCTTACTAATGTTTTCAATTTGTCCTGCCTGTTCTATTTCTTTGTCCCCCCCACCCCCGACCCTGCCACCTTTATTGACTTCTTCGGAATGTCTAAGGGTGGTAAATTGGATTATTGTTGTTAAGTGTTTACTCCCGATATCTGCTATGTGATATGGCAGTACACTAAAGTGAGCAAAGTATATTTCCCCATCATACTGATGTTGGGCTTGGCTAATGGAATTGCTTGGGCCAATAAACTCTTAGAACATTGATGCAAACAGAGTCCTTAAATATGCTTGCTCAGTTTGGCTCAGTTTTTGGGCTCCTGTGCTCTGCCATGAGAAGGATGTACACCAAATGGCTGCTGGTCTAAGGAGAACATAGAAACAGAGAGGACACACCTGAACAGGAGTTGAAGACTGGAGTGAAGTCCACAGTCTAAAGTAGAGCTATTCCAGCTGAATCAATACCCATGAGTAAGAAACATAGATATTATCATTTCATTATGTACTCCATATAGAAATTAATGAGATATTTCTCAATCTTCTTTTTGTGCCAAGTTTCTAAAATCTGTTATGTGTTTTGCACTCACAGCATGTCTGGATACTGAGGCTACTGAGTACTTGAAGTGTGGCTATTATGTCTCATTCCAGATCTAAGCTTTTTAAGAATTATTTAGACATCATTCATGAAATGTTTTCTGAGTGTCTGTTATATGATGTCAATGTTGTAAGGTCATTAGGGTTATGGCAGTAATTCAGGTGGACATATCCATGCTCTCATGAGTCTTAAAAAGAAAAATCAAGTTAATAGTTAAAAAATTGGTTTCCATTGCAGATTGTGACACATGTCAAAGAGACAGCAAGTAAGGGTGGATCAAGCAAGATAGATTGGTCAGGAGAGGGCTCTTTGAGGAGGTCACACTCAAATTGAAGCCTAATTGACGAGGAGCTAGCTGTGCTCAGAGATGTGTTCTGTATTTGGGAGACAGAATTTCAAGCCAGAAGCAGCAGCCTGTGTAAAGGCTCTGAGGCAGAAAACAGCTCAGTGAGTTCCAAAAAGGCAAAGAGAACAATGTCAATGAAGAAAAGAGCTCAATGTTATCCGAAGCACATAACAAATACTGAGAGAATTAGTGAATTAGATGATAGATCTGAAGAGAATATACAGAGCGTAGTATAGTGGCAAAGTGAGGTTAGGAGAAATGGAGTATAGAATGAGAAATCTAATATACAAAGGGGAGCCCTGGTGGCACAGTAGTTAAACACTGGGCTGCTACCCAAAAGGTCGATGGTTCAAACCCACTAGCCACTCTGCAGAAGAAAGACATGGCAGTCTGCTTCTGTAAAGATTTCAGCCTTGGAAACCCTGTGGGGCAGTTCTACTCTGTCCTATGGGGTCACTTTGAGTCAGCACTGACTCTATGGCAATGGGTTTTTTTAAATATACAATGAATTGAAAGTTTAGTAAAGGAAAATAGATGGGGAAAAAAAATATTCAAAAAGAGAATAATTTTTTTCAGAATTGCTGAAATACATGAATTATTAGATTAGCAAGAATACCAAGTCTCAATCAAGATAAATGAATAAATATCTAGATATATCGTAATGAAACCACTGAACGTTCATGGACATAGATCTCTTAAAATTAGCAGCAGAGAAAAAAATACAAATTTTCTTTTTTAAAAAAATGGACAGAATTTACCTTTTATTACAGTGAAGTAAGCCAAAAGGCAAAGGATATTTACTTGTTGTATATCTTCAGTCTCCCTTAAGTTGGAATTCTTTCCTAAGTTCTCCTTGTCTTTCATAATATTGACATCTTTGGAGAGTATAGGCTGTTTTTTTTTTAAAACAATTTATTTATTTATTATTGTTTTGTTTATAAATTTGGGATTATCTGTATATTCTCATTATTAGATTTAGGTTATGCACTTTTGGCTAGAATATCAAACAAGTGATGTGTCCTCATCACTGCGTCACATCAGGAGGCATACGATGTTAGTTTGTACCATTATTCGTGATGTTTCTTTCTCCTTGGTTAAAGTAGTATTTACTAGGTTTTTCTTTTCTTACAGCAAAATCTCCACTATCCCTTCGTAATTAGTAAAAAATATACTGGGAGATACTTTGAGACTATGTAAATAAGTATCCTGTTCCCCACAAACTTTAACCTACTATAAGGAAGAGTTTTCCGTATTTATATATGTATCTATCTATCTATCTATGCATGGAATTGTGGATTCTTATTTTATTCATTGGATTAAAACTATTAATATAATTATTTTGATGCTTAAATTAAAAGCTTTTTCAGACTAGTTCCTGTGTCATTCTGACATGTCTTTACCACTCTGTAAACATTTCTTACTTTCTGGCACAAGATGATATTTCATACTCATCTTGTACTTCCCTGCCTTAGTCCTGGAGTCAACTATTCCTTCAAGGAAAGTGGTATTAAATATTTGGTGGAGACTGGTATTCAGAATCCAATATCTGAGTACTAAGCTCAGGATTTTATTGCTCTTAGGTCTTTTCAGCAGACAGAATTGGGAAAAGAATATACAAACACATCTGCTTATATATAAATATTTCTATATCCATGAATTCATACTGATGCCTTCAATTTCAATTCAGCACCACAGTATTCTTCTTAGCCTATCTCAGTTTCTAACTCCCTACCCTAAGAGTGCGGAAGCTGCTTCTAGTGCTCTCAAAATATTCATTTACTCATTCCTACAATACACAGAAAGTAGATTCACAGTTGCTAACCCACACTACTGGGAAAAACAAGTCTAATGAAGTTCTTCAGCCTGAAATTATTTAGTTAAAGTAAGGCCTATAGAGTAGTTAATATTATGTCGCTGTTAATCTCTTGATAATTGTTCTGTAGTTGTATATGATGTGAATTTTAGAGGAAATGGGTTAGGGACACAAGGAAACCTTTTGTACTGTTTTTTGCAACTTTTGAGTAAGTCCTAAATTAGTTCAAAATGATGTTACAAAAAATTTATTAAGGTTGTTCCTTCCCAACTCTGTAATGTCTCTCATTTGAAATATAATGAGGTACATTTAATTTTGTTTGTATTCTAGTTAAGGATTTTCCCCACATTTTTGTCGATATAGTTTTCTGATCATTTAAAATACTAACATGTTTCAAAAATTTAAAAAATATTAGAAATATACTTAGGCAAGTGTCACTCTCTTACATCCCCACCCCCCTACTGGTACTTACCCTTTGTACGTGTACTGTTTGATTAATTTCTGGATTATCCTTTCAGTGTTTCTTTTCACAAAAATAGATAGATATATTCTTTTCTTACTTAACTTTCTTTTTGCACAAATATGCTGTCATGGATTGAATTGTGTCCCCCAAAGATATGTGTCAACATGGCTAGGCCATGATTTCCTGTATTGTATGATTGTCTACCATTTTGTCATCTGATGTGATTTTCCTATGCGTTGTGGATCCTACCTCTATGATGTTAATAAGGCAGGATTAGAGGCAGTAATGTTAACGAGGCAGGACTCAATCTACAAGATTAGGTTGTGTGTTAAACCAATTGCTTTCCAGCCAAAAACAGAGAAGCTAGTGGAGAGACATGGAGACCTCATACCACAAAGAAAGCAATGCCAGGAACAGAGCGTGTCCTTTGGACCTGAGGTTCCTGCGCTGAGAAGCTCCTAGACCAGGGGAAGATTGATGACAAGGACCTTCCTCCAGAACCGATAGAGAGAGAAAGCCTTGCCTTGGAGCTGGCACCCTGAATTTCAGACTTCTAGCCTCCTAGACTGTGAGAGAATAAATTTCTCTTTGTTAAAGCCATCCACTTGTGATATTTTTGTTATAGCAGCACTAGATAACTGAGACATATACTATATGTATACCTGTGTACTTTGATTTTTTTTCATTAATTAATAAATCCTGGAAGTTGCTCACTATCTGTTCATAGAAATCTCTGCATTCTTTTGTGCAGTTGCATAGTATTCCATTTCAAATGAATTTCTTAAATATGAACATTTGTTGTATTCAATTTTTTGCAATTATAAGTAATTGAGCAATAATAATTGTGTGTACACACTTTTATAATGTTGTACATTAAGGGTAAAAATCTAGAAGAGGAATTTCTAGGTCAAAAATAAGTCAAATATAGTTTCCTTAGATGTTGTCAAGTTTCCCATCAGAGAGGTTATACCCTTTTACCTTCCCACCAGCAAAGTAGTCAAGTGTCTGTTTACTACTTCCCAGCAATGTGTGCTGTCAAACTTTCAATTTCTGTCAATGGGATAGATGAGAAATGGTATAGTTTAATTTGCATTTCTCTTACTATAAATAAAATTAACATCTGTTTATATGTTTGAGAGTCATTTTTTTTTTGTAAATCTGTCTTTTGACCAGTTTTCTATTTTCCAGGTCTTTTAGGTTTTAGGTCTTTTCCCTCTCAATTTTAAGATTTCTTCGTATATTAGGCATTTTAGTCCTTTATGATAAATTTTGCAAATGTTTTCTCCTAGCTTATCAGCTATTTTTGACTTTGCTTATTGTGTTTTCTTCTATTGCATGGAAAATTCTTTTATTTGTATGTAGTCAGTTTTATCAGTTTCTTCTCTAGTACCTCTGGATTCCAGAAAGCCTTTCACTACTTAGGTTTTAGAGAAATTTACTGTGTTCTCTTTAGATACATGTGTAGTTTCAGTTTTTACATTTATTTCTCTTAATTCATTTGGAGTTTAATCTTTTAAAGTATGGATCTAATTTTATTTTATTTTCAAATGGCTATCCAGTTATCCTAGCCCATTTATTAAATAGTACATGTTTGCCCCAATTATTTAAAATGACACCTTTATCATGTAACATGTTTCCACATGTACTTTGCTCTATTTCTAGACTTTATACTCTAGACCATTGGTCTTTCTGTCAATTAAAACACTGTTTTAATTATAGAGGTTTTATAGTTTTGTTTTTTTTCTTACTGGAAGAAAGCTGTCACCCGTAGGTTTTTCAGATATATACAAGTATTTTTGTAGTTATTCTTTTCATATGAACTTCAGTATCAAACTGTCTACCAAAAAAAAAAAAAAACCAAAAACAAACTCATTGCCATCAAGTCGATTCTGACTCATAGCAACCTATCAGACAGAGGAGACCTGCCCATAGGGTTTCCAAGGAGCAACTGGTGGTTTTGAACTGCCAGTCTTTTGGTTAGCGGCTGTAGCTAGCAGCGTTAAAAAACAAACAAAAAAAGTCTGTTGATATTTTTGCTGGAATTGCATTAATCTGATGAATTAGAAAGAACTGATATCTTTCTGATGTTGATTTATCCAGTTCAAGGAAAAGGGATGTCTTTCTATTTGTTCAAGTCTACTTTACATCTTTCAGGGATATTTTAAATTTAAATTTTCCCATGTAAGTTTTGCCCATATCTTGGTAAGTTTATTCCAAGTATTTTTTGTTGCTGTTGAAATTGTAAAGTGGTTTTTATCTCTACCCATTACATCTTCTAATTTATTAATGCTTGTGAACATAAGAGCTATTGACTTGCTGAATCTTTATAGTTTTGAATTAATTTTATCGTTGATTCTCAGGGGTTTTTTCAAGTCTTCTCTAACATCATCTGCAAATAGAGACATGATACTTGTGCTTCTCCTTTCTAACTCTTAGGTCTCGAATGATCTTGTCTAACTTCATTATCTAATACTTCCCGTACAGTGTCAGTGGTCACTAGGAGTCGGAATCGACTCTACAAGACACAACAGTGAAGAGAGTGGACATTCTTGCATTATTCTTGATCTTAGTGATATTCCACAGTTTGTATTTATTACTCACAAATATTAAAGATCTTTCTAGGTGAGTAATATTAGACCTTCAAATACTTTTAAATTGGTATGTTGTATGTTGATAATGAGGAGCCCTGATGGTGCAATGGTTAAGTGCTTGGCTGTTGGCCAAAAGGTTGGTGGTTTGAACCTACTCAGCAACTCCATGGGAGAAAGACCTGGAGATCTGCTTCCGAAAAGATTATAACCAATAAAACCCTCTGGGGCAGTTCTACTATATCATATGGGGTTACTATGAGTTGGAATCAACTCAAGGGCACCTAATAACAACAGTGTTTATAACCTTTTATTTAGCATTTTCCCTATTTATGGACATTTATTTCCAGTTTTTCAGTTTTAAAAGCACTCTGGGTTAAAGCTCTGTGACATTTCAGCGAAGTTACAGGTGTGAGAATTACTCTAAGGTAGAGACTGAGTAGTAGGATTGTGTGTATGTTCACCAGGCAACAAACTGTGCTTTGCTTCCTCCCTCCTCCCAGCCCAAAATCACACTTCTGTGCTCTCAGCTCCTTATACTCTGGCCTGGGGTTGCAGTGATAGCTTGGTTCAATCATTACTGTCCTCTAGTTCCCAATTTGTTACTAAACTTTATAAAAATTTTCATAGAGACTGGGATCAAGAGATACCATTCTGTGTTTCACTATTTGTGGTATGCAGGGCCCTCAACAGCACTGGGCCAAGAGCATAGGTTTCCTTGCCTGAGACTTAAGTACTCAGTAGAGGCCTGAAAAGTGTGGGAAATATACTGGAATGTTACTTTATATTGCTTTGATGTGAAATAAAGCAGCAATACAATAACACATTGGCTGGTCTAAGTTTCTTGGTGTCCCAGATTCCACTTTACTTACTTACTTACCTAGGCAAGTGCCCCAAATAGGGAGGTATTCTGATGCTTTTCCTTCCACCCATAGTGAGGGTCCTGGTAATTCTATTTTCTGCCATATGGAAACTGATCATCTAGGAGCAGTGCACACAGACTTTGTCTTACTTGCTTAACAGACTTGTGAGTTTGGTTTTTTTCCCCAAGATAGGGACATGCTATTACTTGTTTTTTTGTTTATTTTTCAGGCCTAGAAAGGAAATTTGAAGATTTACCAGAACAGATATGCACATTTTAAATTTTAACAGATTATTCCAAATTGCCCAGACCAGTTTATACTCAGTCTGGTAGTATGTTAAAGACCTATTTCTCTGTAACTATTCTATACCAACATGTGTTATAACCTTAATATTTTGTTTATCTTCTAGGAGAAAAAATAATCTTATTGCTGTTTTATTGTGGATTTCCCTCATGACCAGTAGGTTGGACATCCTTCATATGTTTATTGCCTATTTATATTATCTCTTTTGTGAGTTCCTTGTTGTCTTAGTCATCTAGTGCTGCTATAACAGAAATCCTACAAGTGGATGGCTTTAACAAAGACAAATTTATTTCTTCACAGTAAAGTAGGCCTAAAGTCCAAATTCAGGGCGTCAGCTCCAGGGGAAGGCTTTCTCTTTCTGTCAGTCAGCCTTCTCATCAATGTTCCCTCAGACTAGGAGCTTCTCCGCACAGGGACCCCCCGGGTCCAAAGGACATGCTCTGCTCCTGGCACTGCTTTCTTGGTGGTATGAGGTCCCCATGTGTCTCTGCTCACTTTTTTTTTCTCTCTTTTATATCTCAAGAGATTGCCTCAGGACACAGTCCCATCTTGTCCATTGAGTCCTGCCTTAGTAACACAACTGCCGCCCAACCTCCCTCATTAACATCATAGAGGCAGGATTTACAACACACAGGAAAATCACACAGTACCAGGAATCATGGCCCAGCCAAATTGATACACATGTTTTTGGGGGGACATAATTCAATCTATGACACTTGTAGAAATTCTTTGCTATTTTTCTACCAGATTGTATTTTAATTATAGACAAATATATATACATATATATATATATATATTTTTTTTTTTTTCTAAATACATAATGCCTTTTCTATCATATATTATTGTAAATGTTTTTCTCCTGGTCCTTTCATTTTGCTAACCTTTTCTATTATAATAAAGTTTTTAATTTTGCTAAAAGTAATTGTGTTTTCCTTTGTCTTTTGCTTTTTCTGTCTTGCATAAGAAGGTCTTTTACACTCTCCAAAGTTTCAAACATGTTCTCAGTTTAGGTTATTGTGTGTGTGTGTGTGTGTGTGTGTGTTGTGTGTGTGTGTGTGTGTGAGAGAGAGAGAGACAGAGAGATGCTTGGTCCTTATGAGTCAGGGGTAGAATAATGGTGTGAGGTTGGGCTGCCTGGGGATTCCAGCACAGTGTTGAGTCCTTGTGAGTTCCAGTGATGATGTTGAGCATCTTTGTTCCTGACATTAATGAGAAAGCATCTGTTGTTTCACTATTATTTATGTCTACTTTCAGTACATGATAGATACCCTTTATCAAACTAAATCAGTTCTTCTGTGTTACTAGTTAAGAATAATTTTTTATCATGAATGTTTTATCACCTCCTGAATTCATTGTATGATTATTTGCCTTTAATCTCTTATATATTGTGATTACATTATTAGGGTTTACTATTTTTTTCAATTCTGATCAGACTTTACTTGGCTGTGACGTATTATTCTTTTAATATATTGCTGGATTTGCTTTTTTAGTATCATATTGGGGATTTGTACATGTCGGATTGACCTGTAGTTTGGTGTTCAGTTTTCCTTGACCATTTATGATTTCAGCGTACATATTTCCTAGTACAATGAGTTGGCTAACTTTGCATTATTTTAATGTTAAGGGAGAATTTGTGTAGGTGCAAATTATCTATTCCTTCAAGGCAACCGGTCTGAGTGCCTTTTGCGTTGTTAGATTTTTGACTAAATTTTAATTTTCTTATGGTTATTACTCTATTCATGTTTCTACTAGTTCTTGGGACATCTTTGGTAGTACTTTTTCTTGAAGAATTATGACTATTAATTTTTGGTCTCTTTGATCTTGCTAGACTTAGAAAGGTCTTAAAGTTTCCCACAACAATTATGTTTTTTTCTTTTATTTCTGAGAATTTGCTTTATATGCTTTGTTATCTAGTGCACAGTATTCTTATCAGTTTTCTCTTCAGTGAATTGAACTTTTATCAACCTAAAATGGTCATATTTTTGTGATTTCGTATCTTTTCCGATGAATACCGTTTGTCAGAAATGAATATTTCCACCACTGTTTTTATTTGCAGTAGCCTGCAATTTTCCCCCTTAGTTTGGGTTTTAACTTTTCCTATCATTGTATTTTATGTGTCTTTTGTAAATAGCACATAGATGCATTTAGTTTTTAGCTCAGTCTGTATTTTCTATTCTTTGAGAGTATAAGTTCATTGTTATTTATTGTCATCTTGCTATGTTCCATTTAACTTTTGAATTCTTGCTTTCTCATTTTTATGCTTTCTTGCTGTCTTTTATGTTTTGTCTTTCTAAAATCATTTCAACTTAGAATTTTTAGTTATCAAAGTCCAGAATAAAGTATTATTACCTTTATTCTCCTCCTTTATATAAATAATTAAACAAGTTTTTATTAAATGCCTTTGCAAAGGGGTTTTTACTCTAAAATTTAATCTTCTAATTGTTGATGCAGTGGTTCAGTTTTTAAACTAATTTTTCCAGATTCTCTATTTATGCAGAAGAAATGTCCTCTTAATGTAACTCTTTCTTCCACACAAATTGGCAACAATTGGAAGACAGTACAGAAATCTCATGAAGATACAAAGGATTCCCCCACTTTGGCTGCTTTCCATTCAGTAGAAAATGTTTACCCACATAACTTCTTTCCCACAGCAACCTACTCTATGAGCAAAAAACCAGTTTGTCACAAGTGTACTTTTTTTTCTGTTGTTCTCCTTTTTTTTTTTTTTTTATTGTACTTCAGGTGAAGGCTTACAAAACAAATAGTTTCTCATGAAATGGTAGTACACGTATTCTTTTTATGACATTGGTTAACAACCCCACAACATGTCAACACTCTCCCTTTTTGACCTTTTTTTTTTTTTGGTGAAAATATACATAGCCAAAGATACACCATTTCAAAAATTTCTACATGCACAGTTCAGAGACATCAACTACGCTCTTCCAATTGTGCCGCCATTCTCACT
>NW_004443983.1:7454627-7456169 GCF_000243295.1 Trichechus manatus latirostris
CCAGCTTTTGGTCTTGTTAACTCTTTCAATTGTTTTTCTATTCTCTATTTCATGTAATTCTGCTCTAATTCTCATTATTTTCTTTCTTTTGGCGCCTGAGGGCTTCTTTTGCTGCTTTCTTTCTACTTGTTCCAGTTGTAGGGTTAATGTTTTGATTATGGCCCTTTCTTCTTTTTGGATGTGTGCATTTACTGGTATAAACTGACCTCTGAGCACTGCTTTTGTTGTGTCCCAAAGCTTCTGGTAGGATGTGTTTTCATTCTTGTTTGATTCTATGAATTTCTTTATTCCATCCTTAATTTCTTCTACAACGCAGTAGTTTTTGAGTAAGGTGTTGTTCAGTTTCCGTGTGTTTGATTTTTTTCCTTGCTTTTTCTGTTATTGATGCCTACTTTTATGGCCTTATGGTCAAAAAAGTTGCTTTGTAATATTTTGATGCTTTGGATTTTGTTCAGGCCTAATGTGTGCTCTATTCTGGAGAATGTTCCATGCACATTGGAAAAGAAAGTATACTTGGCTGCTGTTGGGTGGAGTGTTTGGTATATGTCTATGAGATCAAGTTGGTTGATTGTAGCATTTAGATCTTCCATGTCTCTGTTGAGCTTCTTTCTGGATGTTCTGTCCTTCACTGAAGTGGTGTGTTGAAGTCTCCTAGTACTATTGTGGAGCTGTCTGTCTCTCTTTTCAGTGCTGTTAGAGTTTGTTTTATGTATTTTGGAGACTTGTCGTTGGGTGCAGAAATATTTATTGTAGTTATGTCCTGCTGGTGTATTGACCCTTTAATCATTATACAGTGTCCTTTCTTATCCCTTGTGGATTTTACTTGAAAGTCTATTTTGTCAGAGATTAATATTGCCAGTCCTGCTCTTTTTTGAGTGTTGTTTGCTTGATATATTTTTTTCCATCCTTTGAGTTTTAGTTTGTGTCTTTAAGTCTAGGGTGTGTCTCTCGTAGGCAGCATATAGACGGATTATGTTTTTTTATCCAGGCTGCCACTCTCTGTCTCTTTATTGGTGCATTTAGTCCATTTACATTCAGCATAATTATTGATAGGTGTGAGTTCAGTGCTGTCATTTTGATGTCTTTTTTGTGTGTTGTTCAGTTTTTTTGTTCCACTTAATTTTCTATGCTGCATCATTTTTCCTTATGTATTTTCTTTTCATCTTTTTCATTGTTGTTGATTTTGTGTTTGCTGAGTATATTTTTCCAATTTTTTTTTTTTTTGACCTGTAGAATTGTTAGTTTCCTTTGTGGTTACCCTAATATTTACCCTATTTTTCTAAGTTTATACCAGTCTTTTATTTCCTTATATCACCTTGACTTCCTCTCCATATGAAAAATCTATGACTACATTTTTGAAGTCCCTCTTTTTTGTCTGAATGTTGTCATCTTTTACATGTTGACATCTGTTTCCCTATTTTCAGTGTTTTAGCTTTGATTTACTTTTGTGACTTCCCTATGTGGGTTGATATCTGGTTGCTCTATCCTGTGTTCTATTCTTGGTTTGTTATCTGATGTTAGTGATTTTCTAGCCAGAGGACT
>NW_004443983.1:7456394-7460407 GCF_000243295.1 Trichechus manatus latirostris
CCGAGCTTATTCTTATTGACTCTCCTTTGTAGATGACTTTTCATTTATCCGTAGCTGCTCTTAAAATTCTCTCTTTGACTTTGGCAAATTTGATTATGTCTTGGTGAGTTTCTTTTGGGATCTAACTTATGTGGGGTTCGATGAGCATCTTGGATAGATATCTTGTCAGCTTTCATGATATCATGGAAGTTTACTGCCAAAAATCTTCAACAATTCTCTCTGTATTTTCTGTTATCCCCCCTTCTGTTAATCCAATCACTCATAAGTTATTCCTCTTGATAGAGTGCCACATAATTCTTAGTGTTTCTTCATTTTTTATAATGCTTTTATCTGATGTTTCCTCAAATAAGTTGCTGTCAAGTGCTTTATCTTCAGTCTCACTAATTCTGACTTCCATTGCCTCAATTCTGCTCCTATGACTTTCAGTTGAGTTGTCTAATTCTGAAATTTTATCGTTAATCTTCTGGGTTTCTGATTGCTGTCTCTCAATGGATTCTTGCAGCCTGTTAAATTTGTCATCATGCTCTTCTCTAATCTTTTAAATTTCCTCCATTGTGTGTTGTGTGTTTTGCTTAATTTCCTTCCTAATTTCTTGAATAGTTCTGTATATTCATCTTTTGCAATCTGCCTCTGGTAATTACAAGAAATTTTCCTCTTCTGAGAAATTTCTAGATTCTTTATTTTGGGGGCTTGCTGAAGCCATCATAGATTGCCTCTTTATGTGATTTAATATTGACTGTTGTCTCCGAGCCATCAATAATTTATTATATTTATTTATTTTATGTTTGCTTACTGTTTCCTAGCTTCTTGTTTTGTTTTGACATGCCCAAATAGGCTGCTCATACGAGCTAGCTTGATTATTGGCAATTTTGAAGCTCTAATGCCCTGTCTCCACATGGTTACATCCGTTACTAGGTATGTGAACTCAGGAGTCCACCCACTCCTCCTGTATGGATTCAGTGCAGGTGCCCAGGTATAGGCTCTCACCTACAGTCCTGGACAGGCATGGGTGATTGGTGTAGGCACAGGCATCTGGCTACAGCAGGGGGAAACACTCTGAACAAGGCAGGGCGATGACGGCTGCCCCTGAGTGTCCAGGAGGAAGGCTTGTCCCTGTTCCTTAGAGCGGGTAGGTGGGTGGGTTTTGCAGCCAGACTATGAGCCCCCAGTGCTGTTGGCTGTAAGGACCGGGGGGGCACCTCTTATTCTTTGGCCCCTATTGCAGGTGGCTAGGTTGCATGGGTGGAGCCACCAGTCCTGAGGCCCCTGATGTGGATAGGTGAAGACCCTGCTTAATGGGCAGAGCAGTGTCAAATGTCACAAACCTGCCACTTCACAGATGAAACAATTGAAGTTAGACTTCTGGTATATCCCCTGTTGTACTGTGGTAATGAGGGCCTACGCTGTTGAAATGGGCCCACACAAGTCTATGCAGGGGGAAAGGCACTCAAAGTCCGTGGATCCCTTATGCCTGTGCCTAGGCAAAGGACCTGTGCCTACCCTGGATTCTTAGCTGAGGGGAGCCGGCAGTTCATTTTTTCCTGGTTGTTAATTTGTTCACTCTCCAAGACTGGGAGAATGGCTCAGGGCATGTGACAGATTCTACTTCTGTTCTAGGGGACTCAGCAGTTGCTGAAGCTGGTCCGGGACCCAGTACAGAGCAGGTAGCAGAGAGGTAAATGGGAGAGAGGTTTTTCCCTAAGGGGGGTGTTTTTGATCCATGCAGTAGGCTGTACGCAAGTAGTTATCTTTCACTGATTTAGGGCTCTTTCTCACTGGTTCTGGGTGGCCAAGTAGACTCTCTGGCGCTGGGCCTCTCCTAGTGCAGAATACATCTCCTGAGCACCACTGCTTGCCTGTCTTACTGCACACGCATCAGCTGCTCAGGACTGAAGGGCTCAGGCTCTCACTGGGTCAGGTCGGGCAACTCCTCACTGCTTCTGAACCCTCTCTCCTTCTTCCTGCCACTCAGTCCGGTTCCTCAACTTTGCCTTAGATGTTTGGGGCTCCTAGATTGTCATATATAATTGATTCACGTGTTTTTTTGGGTCTTTGTTGTAAGAGGGACCACTGGAAGCGTCTGACTACTCCATCATCTTGGCCCTGCCTGCTCTAATATTTTTTAAGTGACAGGATTGATTAGCAAGGAATATTATCGTTTTTAGAAGCTTTTTTCTTTTTGTGACAGGGTAGGAGACCCCAGGGAAATTGATAATTAAGATTCTAAGAAAGGATGTTATTACCCATGTTTAACTCATTTTAGAAATAGCAAGACACTCACTTCAGTGTCCTCATCTGTAAAATAGAGATGAACAATCATGCCCACCTCATTATAGGGTTGTTGAAAGAGTAAGAGAAATCTGTCTCAGACAGAGTTGAGAAGAGTTGGCTATGGAGAGAGCCAAGAGCTGCTTTCCTAACAAGGAGCCAGGAAGGCGAGTTACTAACAAAGGAGGAAGATTGAGGACAAAGTGTCCCTCTGCTCAGCTTCCTACTTGTCCACCACCTGCTGACCATTGCCTCCCTTGTACTTGGCTGTTAGCTGCACCCAAAGTTGAACAACCTTCCAAAACATTCCTAACACTGCCAGGATAGGCAAATGCAGTATTTCTAATTACTTAGGTAAGGCCCTACACTACCTCTGGGGAGCATGGGCATCGGGGTGGAGGAAAACACACAATTAAATAAAAGCCCATTTTCTGGGGGAAAAAGAAACTCAGTATTTGTGGGGATTGACATGGAAGATAGCTGCAAAATTATAATCCATGTTTTCTATTTCTGAGTTCACCGATTCATGACATATTTAATAGAAGTACTGGAAATCAGCATTTACAGGCCTTTCTTTATTGCCTTCCATGGCCTAACAAACATGAGAAGTTCCTCATGTTATAGATACCACTTGTTCCAGAGTGCTGCAAGCCTCACAACACCTACTAGAATTCTGTTTATTAAACAACAGGTTTGATAATTTTTTCTTAGTGGATTGACTTGACAATTCAGTTAAAACACAAACTGTATCAGTGTGTGCTACCTAGACTGAGAGAAGCAGGTGGCAGCTCACGACTTACAGGGATAGATTCTGAGAAGGAATTGAGCCCTTTACTCCAACTGTTAGGTGATCTTCCCAGCGCACCCAGTCAAGGACCCTAAGTCCCAGGTATAGAGCAAAAGCACCCTCTACATTTCTGGATCATAGTTATACACAGATTTTGTGGGATGGCAAGAAGAAGGGAGGGAGTATTGCCAGAATCACAAGGCATACGGACATATTGATATTCTGGGTCACATTAAAAGGAAAAAAAAAGTGATAGGATCAGGAATGAACATACTAATCCAGAGTTCAACTAATCTAACTTCTTCAAGAGTTAACTAGACAGGTGAGAGTGAGAATTTGTAATGTATACCACCAGGTATTAAGAGTTACAATAAGCTAAACAGGTAACAGGGTGTATAACTACCATCATTTGCTGAGCTAGATGCCGAACTTTGTACAGCGCCACTGATAATCTGTTTTCTTACAGAACTGAGTTTCAAACTCAGGCTTGACTCATAACCTCATGCTCTTTACACGTTTCTTCTCAAGACCCAGCAAAGTGCAAAATTAGGAGGCCTGTAGAATTTTAATCCATCCCTCAAAGTTCATATTAATCTTAACCAGTACCTTTTTCTCCCAATTCTCATGCTCTGTGGTAGAACATTATTCTTTGCTCATAGCAAACACTTTGATGGCAGTCTCTCGGAAAACAATTAAAAACGGAGGAAAAAGTAGGGGGAAAGCATATGAAATGTCTTAAATCTACTACCAGTGCCGGAGATCGCATGATAGAATTTTGCAAGACCAACAACCTCTTCATTGCAAATACCTTTTTTCACCAACATAAACGGCAACTATACATGTGGACCTTGCCAGATGGAATACACAGAAATCAGATCAACTACATCTGTGGCATGAGACAATGGAAAAGCTCAATATCATCAGTCGGAACAAGACCAGGGGCCGACTGTGGAACAGA
>NW_004443983.1:7460507-7478211 GCF_000243295.1 Trichechus manatus latirostris
AGGGACATCATGCTTGGTAAAGTACAGGGTCAGTGAAAAAGAGGAAGACCCTCAATGAGATGGATTGACACAGTGGCTGCAACAATGGGCTCAAGCGTAACAATGATTGTGAGGATGGCGCAGGACCAGGCAGTGTTTCGTTCTCTAGTACACAGGGTCACTATGAGTCGGAAGCAACTCGATGGTACCTAACAACAACAGATCTACTATCTGTCATGTATTTGGTTCATTCAGATTTCTTTAAGAACATGGGTTCTTCCTAGTGACTGACCTGCGACACTATGTGTAAACAAAAAAAAAACAAAAACAAAAACTATTAAGGAATGTAGTGGCATTGTAATTTAAAGTGATTTGTGGTAGCCATATGGTTTTGTACATGTTGTATAAAAACAGCGAGGCCAGGGTATGGCTGACGGAGGTGTGACAAACAACTTCAGTATTAGTGGAAAATCTGAAAACCAAAGTGTAAATATATTACCACAAAAGAATAAGCATCGTAGGAGCCTTTAGAGGGTTCTGTCTAATGTTCAAAGCTACTTGAGAGGAGACTTGGTAGTTTGGTTTATTCAGCAAATGGCTGACTAGAATGTCTATGTAATGGGTGGTTCTCCTCCTCCTCTTTCAAAGTGTGGTCCGTTAGTCTTAATTTAACAATTTTAAAAAATATAGACAAAGATATATTTACCAGTCTTTATATATTTTGCATAGAGGAATAGGTAAAAACAAGATCAATTGTGGAGGACAAAAGGATGATTTCTCCTAGAGAAGCCTTAGCAATTAGGAAGAAGAGAATAAACACAAGGTAATGAAATCTAAATTAAAATTCAATTTCTCTTTCCTCTTGTTCAACAAGACGAACAATGCATTATCCTTTCCCTAGTCTTCTAGTGCTCTGGGATGGTGGTTCTAATTGATCAGTAAGATGATAATTTAACTTAATTATCTGCAACACTGCCTTTTAATCACAACAGAGGTAGAATTAACTGCATCAGTTGCAAGAACAAAGTAACCAGTTTTTTTTTTTTCAGATTTTCTCTACTTCTTATATCAAATGTTTACTCTAAATACTTGATATATTGTTATATGTAGCCAAATACATAAAAGGAAATGTCAATTCCATCCATGAAGTGGAGATTCTGATGAAGCAGGATGAAAAGGTTAATTTAACTACACAATATGTTCGCCTAAGCAGTGCTTTGTTTTTGTTTCACTTATTAAGACTTTCCAGGCCCTCCCCTCCTCCAGCACAGACGTATATAAGATGTGTAAATGTACTTTAATTTCAGCCACTTTGGATGGGTAATAAATGGTAAGCTGTTCTCATGCAATCTAATGCAATCTCACTTTTATGTCCTTGATCTTAAAAGGAAGTCTTTGATTTTTTCTATCAATTACGGAATATAAGTTATTTTATTCACTGAACTATTGAAGATGCATCAAGTATACTACTCTAATGCTAAAGAAAAATACTTGATAGAAAAAATAAAGGTGAGGAGGGCACAAGCCCCTTCAGCAGATTTCTGGGAAAATGGAGCAATTTTTAGGTTTAGGCCAACTCAAGCAGGTTGGGTGAAGACCTGTCCAAACAAAGCCATATTTTTATGATGTGTCGTCCACAGACTCAGGAAGAGCAGTGTGTGAGGGGCTTCCATGTTGCTGTCACCTCCAAGGTGACTCTTCTAAAACTAGTGGATTCCTAGAGTAATTTGGAAAGAGATGCCTTTGCAGGACTAATTACTCAGTAGTCCTCTTTTACCCAATCAACCTTAACTGTTCATGAAACAAGTGTGGTAAAACTTGTGGAATTTATTGGATCCCACTTACTTCCATGTACTAAATATGCAAGTCCAGACTAAGAGAGGACCATTTTCTAGGTGGTATGTGGCATGTTATGAGTTATGCATATATATGTTCATTATGCTCTTAAAAACCAAAAACCAAACAAACAAAAAATCACTGCTGTTGGGTCAATTCCAACTCATAGTGACCCTATAGGACAGAATAGAACTGCCCCATAGAGTTTCTAAGGAGTGGATGCTGAATTCAAACTGCTGACCTTTTGGTTAGCAGCTGAGCTTTTAACCAGTGTGCTCCATTATGCTCTTAGGAGCTATGAAAACGTGCATGTGTGGATACTCCAAACACTTAGAATACATCAAGGGCCCCTCATAATAAATGAATACATGGGAAGATACGAATACATCCGTTTAGAGATGTTGGAGTAGCCTGATATCTTCTCCATGTACGTTTGCTGATAAACTGGGGGGAAGAAAACTTCTTGAAAGTGTCTGTGCCCCTTGTTTATATCTTACATACCAGCCTCATTTTCCAAATAACTGGAAAACACAGTGAATTTAAATATAAGATACTGTAAACTTGAAAATAATAGTAAGCTGGGTGGGGTCACATAGGTGTAACTCTAATACTTCCTAATGAGGGAATATCTGAACCAGGGTATGGAGTAATTGAATACCTTTTTTCCAACAGGCCAACCTTTTGGAAATAAAAATTATCAGGGTGCATCAGATGATAATCAGTCATTTTACCTGCAAAGTAATGTGAAAAGTGAAACTTTAGAAATGGCAAGTGACCAAGCAAGTATGTGCAGAAATTAACTTTTTTTTTTAATTATATATCATATAATGTAGTAGTAAAGTTTGTTTGAAGTGCATGAATAAAAAGTTAGTGAAATTACAGGAGGAACAATCTATATAGCAATAATAGGTGCATTCCCTGTGCATCTAAAAGAAAGAAAAAAAAAAAAGAGTTTTCACTCATTTTGGCCTAAAACTTAGTGTTCAGGTTCCCAGGATTCTGACATCAGAACCCGGATAACGCTGATTAGAACCATAGGGGCTTTACAATAAAAGCTAAAATATTGACCATATGATGGCAAAAAGTCTTATTTTGTGGTTAACTTATTCTCTTCTAGCTACTCTCTGATGAAGTTGGTGGTGCTGTAGAGGAGGACCGCCGCCTCCTGGACGAGGACCTCGACCGCTCAGCGTTGTAGGTGACTTGCTTGTCGTAGTTCTCCATCTGAGCCTCAATGAAGTCTCTCTGTTGCTGCCTGATGGTCTGGCTGATGAGCCCAGGTAGGGCGTGGATGCTACCAATCAAAGTCTCTAGTTTTGTCTCCAGGGTAACAATCCTCTTCTCAAAGTCTTCACTCCTTTCATTTAAGTCGGAAATCATGTCATACATGATATTCTGGGTCTGGAAAACAGGATTGAGAGGGATATAGAAATAGAGAACTAAGAATCGTGATTACACTTGCCCTGGAAGGGAGTTGTCAATGCTCAGCGCTTTAGTGCTGGTCTCCTGATGGTGATGCCTGATGTAACAGGGGCGTTAGCTACCTAACAGTTTACCTTTCAAATCAAATTGTGTCTGTTCAGTGCCAGGATCTAGAAAGGTTAAGATCTTGGGCATTAATGTGATCCAGCTGCAAAAATGTGAAGGTTATGTTCATGGTAAGCCCAATGACTTCAGGTGGTATATGAATAAACATACATGTTTAAACTTAATACTTATGTATGTATTTTAGCAATCATTACAAAAATTTAGCACAACAAATTCATTTTTTCAACATATACTATTAATTAGGGCAAGGCTAATTTTTAAAAACAAGCAAATTTAAAGAACAATAAATATTAGTACAGATGGTATTGGGATGTAGCAGACATTTTGAGGGTGGACTATGAATGAAGTTTATAACAAACTGATTTAGTCAAGTAATTTAGTAACTGAAAGCAATAAAAAAAAATTCTAAATATCTTTCATTGTCCTATGTTCCATTGGGTCAAATACCATTTTAGAGGTTACTATGGAGAGAATAAAAGTTAGGGGAGATGGTGAAGTTACCAGTTCACCTTGCTGGCTATGGCTGAATCAGAGTTGTGTGGTTTGAAATGGGAAGATGTTTTTGGTGTCTCAGTGAACCCTGTAATTAATTGTCTTGACCAGAGTGTACTGATGACTGTGACTCCAGTTACATCTCCTGAAGTAGCTGAGAGAGAAAAGGAAGGAGGACCCCAGGGATCATCAACTCAGAGGAAGGTTAGGGATGTTATACTGCCCAGCACAGCCTTTCCCAAGTCTGAGACCCCTTTGTCCAAGCCTTCTCTCTTTCTACCCCACTTCCCTTAATAATATGGACCCTTTTCTGCTTCATAATCAAGAATCTTAAAGACGCTAAACGAACTGATTAAATAAAGGGGGTTATTAGAATACAGGCACCTAGTTTCAGTTTGGCCATGTGGACAAAAAAGTCCATTCACTTTATTTTTACTATACAGTTTTGGGTCTAGATGAACCACCATTTATTCAGCACATACTGAATCCTTATGGCGTGCACAGTCCTGCAGTCACGATAAGCATGGTACTGAAGAAATACTTTGAAATAAGTGCATATTGCCTCACAGATGTACACTTGAAGAAAAAGTACATATTTGCATTATATTTCCAAGTGACCTGTTTTCTTTTTTTCATAAAATACCCAATTTCTTTTATAATTTCATCTTGGAGGGATGCAAGAGCTTGTCCCATCTTTGCTTTATGGCACGTCCACACAAGAACCATGTGCATAAATATTAACTGAGGACATATTCATGCCTCATATATGCACTGTTCAGCTTAAATGCGTAACACTTGCTCTCCTACGGTGATTTCATTAAGTACTTCACTTATCATTCTGTTTATAAGCTATTCATCTTCAACGTATTTTTGTAGTATGTTATTGATTGATGTTATACTTTAAAATGAGTATAACTGAGATGCATTACACAATGGGACTAAGCCAAACATGTAATTTTTAAAAGAATATATCTGAGGCATTAGTAAAGGGCATAGCTGATTCATCACACATATAACAGCACAGACAGGTCCAAATCAGAGTTGCCTCTTTCAAAGCATTTGTGTTGAACGACTGATGCTATTCTAATGCCTCCTTTAGCAATGTCTTCATTGTTGATAAATATTCATAGTTTGAGAGTGGATTTTACTTGGCAGAACAACCAACAATCAATTGGATAAATCTTAAAAATGGGGCAGAAGAATTTGGGAACTATTAATGTATTTTTTTAAGAAGTGGCATGATTTTTAAATAATGAAATGGAGAAAGAACCATATATTATATTCTAGAAGGTGAATATCTTTTTGAACGACAACTCTCATTTTAAAATGTAATTCTTGCTTTTTTTTTTTTAAGTTTCAGCTTTACATTTTTCTGAGTTTGCTTCAAACAATCAATTTTAATAATTAGTCCTACTTAGCCCTGAAACTATAGGCACACTCAGGATGTTGTTCTGCTCTCAGAGGTATGCAGCTGAACTGCAAGTAACAGTCACAAAGTTATCATCTCATATTCCGCTTATGTTTCTTATTGTACCTCCAAATCACTCCAATTAGGAAAGCTTTTAGAATGGGAGTTGAATAATTAATGTCAGGAAATAGTATATTAATGTAAGAGTTTTAGAAAAAATTCTTTTAGGTTGGAACATCATTTTAAATGTGGTTTGTTGGTTTGATTAATTAATTAACTAAAATTTGGGGTGGATTCCTTCTGAAGCATTCTCAGTTACTGTCCAGTCATTTGTTCTAACAGATACAAACATGAAGTCTGACCACCTAGAACTTACTTTTGCCAGGTCCACCAAGGTATTTGCTTGGTCATTCAGTTTCCTCTGTTCCATTTTTACACTTCTCAATCTAAAAGACAGAATTTGAAGTCAGATAGGTTCCCTTCCTTCCATAGCTACTTTATACCTTCCAAAGAGCATGCACAAAATTGACGAGAGCAAATAACTGCATGGATAATGCCTTGAATATCTGGCGTAAAGTCCAAACCAGTTATGTATCTGGTACAATGAGAAGCATGCTTCCCCAACACCACAAAAAAGAAAGGAGAAAGAGCAAGAAATGAGATGTCCTCCGGACAACTATTTACCAGGTAGTTAAAGTTGAATTCAGAAAGGCTCATAAGGGTTTAACCATATGAGAAAAAAGCCAGAACATTCCTTAAAGCCCCAGTATCATGACAAATAGACATAGGAAGAAATATGCAAAGCAACTGGAAATTCATCAATGTTGGAGCAATGAGTACCTTCCTATGCCTACATGACTAGATACAGGTATTAGCCCTGTTTAGTCTGAAATGGATTGGGTTAGGTATTTGAACCTGATGAAAACACAGTGATAAGTGAGATTCTTATTAACAAAAATAAAGCTTTTATTCAACCAGCAGCAAGATAACTCAAAACACATAATTCTCTTATTCTTCATTGTATTTTAATTGACTTTTATCTTAAACTGCCATTGAATTTGAAGGATGGCCAGACCATATCCTTGGGAGAATTTCCCTTAATTTTTAGTGAAGATTAAAATCAGAGGACAATTAAAAAGTACCTGACAGATGGAATTGCTATTTGTAAGATTAACCCCTTGCCGTCAAGTCGATCCTGACTCACAGCGACCCTATAGGACAGAGTAGAACTGTCTCATAGGGTTTCCAATGAGTAGCTGGTGGATTTGAACTGCCAACCTTTAGGTTAGCAGCTGAGCTCTTAACCACTACACCACCAGGGCTCCATTTGTAAGGTTACTTTTAGCTAATTTTAAATACCATGTGTGTACCTCATTGACAGTCAAAAGGCTGCCATTAAAAAAAAAAAAAAAATCCTTGTGAATGAAAACTCTTATTAGTTCAACAAATATTTATTCAGCACTTACTATGTACCAGAAACTAAGACTTCCCAACAAGAGAAAAGTGCTTTATTATTCTTTAAGCCTTGCTTCAAAGAGAAGCAGGTTTCTCTGAGCTACTTAATGAAAAAGAAAAACAAAATCATGCTAATCTTATTACTTTGATGATGAGCTATTTTATAAAGTAATACTTCTAATGCTGAATAGATGGCTTTTGATTATTTTTCAATTTAAATGAAACATTAATTACATAAAAGGAATAAAAACTCACAGGGCAAGATTTTACTGCCAGGGAAATTTCTAATGAACAAATGTTCACGTTGTTTAGTGATTTTTTTTTGAAAACAAGATATCCAATATGTCCAAATCTGCTCTATAGTGAAGACAGAGTTCCTTCTGCCAATCAGAGTTTAACTGACACCTACCTACAACACAGTCTTTAACAGTCTAAAGCAGTTTAAATTTCTAGCTTGCCATTGAGACTATATGTTTTTCTGTTAGAACACTTGTAACTAAGTTAACTGGAGTTTTTGTTGTTGTTGTTTTGCTATTATAAATATGGAATATGTTCCAGTCTAACAGAAATTTAAAAACATATGTGTTGATCCTATATACTGTTGAGAAAGGTTTCTTCAAGTACTTACAAGGATTTCTTTCAATTATACTTCCTGGTGTGTGCCATTTAAAAACACGTAAAAAAATAAAAACCCCTCAAACATCAGTGGGTCATTACAGAGAGGTGTACTAGAGAGCAGCAATGCCAGACATGGGTTCTATGTTCAATGGCCCTAATGTGACATTCAGTTTCCTCAGGTATGAAATGAAATGGGTTGAATTAGGACAGTGTTTCTGAATTGCTCGATTTATACCAACAGATGATTTTCAGTGGTACTCAAGACATTAAACAATTCTAAAACAGATGGAGAGACAGTTACTTCCTTGAATTCTCTGCTAATTCTTGACTGTTGCAAGAAGAATGTTTCAGACTGGTCTTACCCTGTCTTTATCTCTAAACCCTTTCTATTTTCTTTAAAGAGATAGCGAGATCAGGATCTCAGCTCAGCATTCTGCATTGTCTCAAAACCAATACCAGTGTTTCAATTGTCAATTGCCGTACCTTTACCTTATTTTTATTGTGAGATATTTTTATCCATTTATTTAGAGGGGTTCATATCAAGCTTGCTTTTCAAATTGAAGTAAGCAATATTGTAGGTGGCACATGAACAGCTGGCATTTGGGAACACTGGACCAGAGGCCTCTGGTAGCCCGTGAGTGCAGAAGAAATCCTGAACTCTGCAAGTTAGATGGAAGGGCTGTTGATGGTCCCTTACTGAGGTGGGTACTTCATCTTACAATGAAGCCTCATATATTTCTCTTAGATTGCTGTCTTATGTGTCTGACAGTAGAATTTTGCCCATTTTATTTTCTACTGCTCTGGAAAGCTGATATAGAGTAGCTCTGTTTGATTGGAATTCCTAATCCTCTCTGAACTTAAATCATCTTGCCTTGTTGGTTTTTAGACTGCCTGTAATGTAGGAAAGCTGCTGAGAAAAATACTTGAGCTACAGCTGCCAGAATTAAAAGGTAACACGCAGATGTATATTACACTTTTTTTTTTGCTCCCCAAAAAACGAAGAATAAGAAACATATGTTGATTTCTTCCTTGTGAACTTCACTTATCACAGGAAAATATCATGATTTTGGATCACGTTTCCATAGCAGCAATCAGACTACTAAAATTCACAAATAAAGGATCCGCTGGGTGCATGCAGCCGGTAGAAAATTCTGCAAATGTTGAAAGGAGTGGCTCACACAACTTACTTCCGAGCTCTATTTTCATTTTGTTGAAATAAAAAGACAAAACAAAAGAAAAGAAACTGTAAAATATCCTGGAATAAAATAACACAGAGTGGAGTTCAGTTGTGCACAGGGGGCTCGATTCATTAGCTGGAAGATCCTGCTGTGATTCCACAGCATTTTGGCATATTGATCAAAGAGGAAACACTATTCAATTCTATTACTATCCTTCTTCATTTCTACTAAATTTCCCCTACCTGAAAGCACTTAGTTTCAGAAGGAAGAACTTATATAAAGTAATCTTGGCCTCTTTGATACATGATGGTAAAGTAAACGATAGGAAGTATTTTTGCCTAAGATGAACGCGATGTGGTTAAAAGGACAATATTCAAAACAATGTCCTTTTGAAGTACCTTGCTTATTTTTTGAGGAGGATGGTTACATCTTTTCTTAGTTGGGGCTATTCAGAAGCTTAGCTCTCTGAAAGCTAGATAATCCAACCCTCCATGCTATATAAATTATGTGTACAGTCATGCGTCACTTAACATCCACAATACGTTCTGTGAAACAGGACGTTATGTGATTTGGATGCTGTGCGAACACAGATTGGATGCTGCTGCCTACAAGTCGAAGCATGCACTGTTATATGGTAAACTTTTTATTCCTAAGTAGGGAAAGTTCACACTGAAATAATGATAGAAAGTACAGTGCAGCACATACATAAGGCAGTAACATAGGTGTTTATTGTGACTATCAAAACATATGTATTACAGGTTATGTATGTACTGCACCATTATATGCCTGGCAGTGCAATCACTTTGTATACAAGAGACACGAGATACATGTGTTGCATGCAGGAAGCTGTTGCATTTGCTATATCCAGTTACGTAAGCTAGATCCCATTCTCTGATAGGGATTTCTTGGTTCTGAGGCAAGTTAATGTTGATTGATGGGTCCATAGTTGAAATATAAGAAAGATAAGCATTAAAGTTAACGCTGCCACCAGAAAAGGTTTAAGAGAGAGAGAAACAGGATTTTTCATGACACTAAATGCCAGTCCAAAAAGATAGACACATTACTGACAAGAGGACGCAAGCCTGGAGATTCCAGTCTCCATCAGAGATTAGAGAGGTCATTTCTTAGGTAGAAAGCTCTGAGGTTTTGAAAAGAGAAAGAGAGTTGAGATAGAGAAGGGTGGGTAGCAGGTGGGAGAGAGCTGCTGAGAAAGCTCTTAGGGAAAATCACAGAAAAGGAGAGGCCAGGATAGCTCTGTCAATGAATATTTAAAATTTCCCTCATTTAGCAAGGTTTGATTTAAAAAAATGCTGACAGTTCAGGCTAAGGGCCTCAATGGGTCTGAACAAAGGGCAATGCCTTGCCCTTAAGAATCGAGCCCTATGTGCTTTCCTTTATTACATCACTCCTCAACTTCAAATGCTAAGTTAAAATGAACGATAATTATGCACGATTAGAAAAATCTAGCCAAAGCCAGCCCGTATAAATAAACTTACTCAGTTATGCAGTTTCTCAAAGTATAAATACTCCCCGCCCCAAAGGAAACCCAGTAACTCCAAAGACTAACATAAAATAATTCAGAACATTTTTTTGAGAGTTGCTCAAAGCTCATCTACTTTAGAAGTGCACACAGCTAGGGAAGAAACGGAATGAGAAATGTCTGACAGAAGCAGGAGGATCCCAAGTGGTTTCCTATATCAGTCTATCCCAAAGCAGCATGCCGAAGGGCCCGCCAATCTTAACACCACAGTGCCCTGAAGATCAGCTCAACATGCCTTACAGGGTGCATCTGCCAATAACTTAAGGAGAGTTTTTAAATTTAGTTTCCCGGAAGACTTTTCTAACCTTTTATTATGAAATTTTTCAAATATACAGCCAAGTTGAAAGAATTTTACAGTGAACACCCCTATACCCACCAACTAAATTTTCCCCCAAGTTTTTGAGTATGAATGCATCTGGGCTGTACGAGTGCTCTGAGAAGATATAAGAAACACCCAGCATTTACAGATGGGTATAGAACTATATTACAAACACTGTCAAAGGATATATTTTTTGGATTTGTTGTTACGTGAAAATTCTTCCAAGGCACCAAAGGCAAATAACATTTATTTCTGTTACATTTAATAGGTTACAATGACGGAAAGGGACACAAGTTAAGATCCTGGAGGAAACAGATGTGTGGTTGCTCTACACAGAGACTGACCACACTCACTTCCGTGTCATCTCACACCCTTCCCACCTCTCCACTTAGACATACACACCTTTTCACACCTATCAAGGTATGTTTTCTTTTTAGTATACTTGAAGATCAGCATCGAAACATTAAAAGTACAAAGAAATGATTTCTCCACAGTATACCACGTGTACCTCTTGTGTGAATGTTGGAGTCACTGTGTTGTACGGTTTATGGGAGGAATGCCCATTCTAACAGGAAAGGTGTGCCAGGTGAATCACTTGGGGAAGAGGCCTGTCCTCAGACAGGAAGACAGACCTGAGGAAGTACAGGCAAAGGCTCAGCATCTATTAGGGGTCTCTTGGGTCTGAAGTACAAGGAATCAAAATGCTCCTAGGTGGTGGTGCTTAGTTACAGAGGTCATTGTGAGCTCCAGAAATCAAGCTTCCCTCTGTGAACCAGATCTAATGTTATGGTCCTCTCTGTGTTACACTGTGAAAAAAAGTGCTCTGGTGTCGCAGTGGTTAAAGCGTTTGGCTGCCAACCAAAAGCTGGGGGGTTCAAACTCACCAGCCGCTCTGCAGGAGAAAGATGTGGCAGTCTGCTTCTGTAAAGACTTACAGCCTTGGAAATTCTATGGGGCAGTTCTACTCTGTCCTATAGGGTTGCTATGAGTTGGAATCGACACGACAGCAAAGGGTTTAGACTGTGAAAAAGTATTTTAAAATTCTAGTTTTGTCTTTTCCTTACAATGGAGAAAAAGCATAATTATGTGCCGGCTCAAGTCACAGAGCTAAAGGGAAACGATGCGGCCTTCTCAGGAAAGTGTGTTAGTGGCAGCAAGGAGAAGAGTGTGAGTGAGTAGCAGTGACAGCCAGTTACTCTGCCATATGTGCATAGCCCCCTTCTATTTTACACCTCAGCGCACATGGGTTTTACTTTCATTAAAGAAGGTAGCAATTGTCTTAGAAGTATTCATATGTCCACAATTACAGACATATTCCACATTTCCAGTGATACATATTTACAGGGTGGTTGAATGGACAGGTGAAAGGATAGAAGATGAATGTTTAGTGATTTCCACAGGATGTTAGTGGTACTATATTAGATATGAATTACCTAAATATGTAAAATAAAAATTCCAGCCTCAGCGCTTTCTTGTCCATGTGCTAGTTCCAATTCGAGAAGACATATTTTGTCATGTATCTAAGAGACCTGGTATTAACCTGTCTTTCCATTATTATCCTGGTAGGTTACATGAGGAAATTCACTTTTCTGAGCCACAGATGTAAAAAGCAAATCTGCATAGCATCTTAATTGACACTCACAGGAATAATACTTACAATAAAGATGCTGGGAGCCTTGGGGGAGAAAGACCCTGTGCTTTCAAATTATCATAAAAACTACTAGATACTGATTTTTACTTTGGAAATCTATGATAGTTATATGGTATAACAATTAAATGGCCTGAAGAACTTACACACACTGAACAATAATGGCATGGATAAGTCTGAATAATAAAAGAATGCAAGGTCTGTAGTAACTATAACTGAGCATATAACATTGACATTCTTTAAAATTCTGATTAAAAACTAATATCAAGTGTATTAAATCAATTATGAGCACTATCTTTGTATAAAGGTGTCTAGCAATATGTTAAAAATCCAGATGGATCATATCATGTTAATTTTTTCATTCAAGATTTTGCAGTAGATACAAACTAAACATCCTAGAGGAAACTATATGGACAAATAAGTTTAATTAAGAAGTACAATTTTAACTGAAATGATTGTTTCTAAAGACAGAAATTGAGAAGACATTATTAAATGAGGATCCTACTAATAATGATTTTTAATCATGCAAGGAACTGATGGTGTTTCTCAAGATTTCATTTATGTAATTATTGAATTGCTAAATGATGTCTTCTGGGAACAAACACATGAATGTTTTCTTCTTTCCTCCTTCATACAAGAATAATAATCAAGTACAAGAATCAAACGCCAAGAATACAAAAGCAGGATGAAAATGGAAAATGGTACTTACTGATGAATAGCTTGCAAGAATTTTCGCTGATGTTTTCTTACTTTTGCATGATCTATCTTTTTTACTAGTTTTGTATTTTTGTAAATTAGCCACGTTTCCCTGAGTACATTGGCAGCTGCGTTTTTCACCTGTTAAGAAAACAAACAACAAAGCAGATGATAAATTCCACAGTAGAATCCTTTGCAACTTTTCTGGGGGCCATAGTCTTTATCCCAGTGATCACGGTGAACTGCAGCTCTGTTTCTGTAACTATTACTCAAAACTTTTTTCTTGAATCTATGCTTTTTTAGAAATGCTTGCTTCTCCACTAGAACAACATTTAAATTGAAATATTATGGAGATACTGATATCTTTCTGTGCTAAACTCTACCTTACTCCCATCAGGAACCTTTTTTTTTTTTTTTTAATTGTACTTTAGGTGAAGGTTTACAGAACAAATAGTTTCTAATTAAACAGTAGTACACATATTGTTTTATGACATTGGTTAACAACCCCACGACATGTCAACCCTCTCCCTTCTTGACTTTTTTTTTTTTTTGGTGAAAATATACATAGCCAAAGATACACCATTTCAAAAATTTCTACATGCACAGTTTAGTGACATCGACTATGCTCTTCCAATTGTGCTGCTATTCTCACTTTAGATGAAGGTTTACAGAACAAAATAGTTTTTCATTGAACATTTAGTACACATGTTGCCCTATGACAATGGTTAACAACCCCACTACACGTCAACACTGTCCTTACTCAACCTTGGGTTCCCTATCACCAGCTTTCCTGTCCCCTTCTGCCTTCTAGTCCTTGTCCCTGGACTGCTGTGCCTCATTAGTCCCGTTTTGTTTTATGGGGCTGTCCAATGCCTGGCTAACGGTGAACCTCGGAAGTGACTTCACCACTGATCTAAAACGGTATCTGGGGGCCATACTCTCGGGGTTTCTCCAGTCTCTTTTAGGCTAGTAAATCTTGTCTTTTTTGTGTGTGTTAGAATTTTGTTCTACATCTTTCTCCAGCTCTGTCCAGAACCCTCTGTTGTGATCCCAGTCAGAGCAGTCAGTGGTGGTAGCCGGGCACCATCTAGCTGTACTGGACTCAGTCTGGTGGAGGCCTTGGTAGCTGTGGTCCATTAGTCCTTTGGACTAATCTTTAGGAATCTTCTTTATACTCAACTACTTTTTTTATCAAAGAGGTGCTGATTTCTCCACCTGGTACTGTTGTTGTTCTCCATTGCCCTGGGGAAAGGCAAAATGGCAGCAGGACAAGGTTAATCGTATTCTTTACAAGGTTGCAGAGTATTTCTGGCTGTGCACTATAGGAAAGGCATGTTTCCACTGCTGAATGTATGAGTAGATCCACTGCCTATAGGCTCACAGAGTAACTTAGCAATTTGTATGCTTGTTAGAACACTGTAATTAACTGATAAAAAGTTTGTTATGTTTTGTTGGAAATTTAAACACACTCCATTTCAAATGGATAGGACAAATGTAAAGGATGCAAGCATTATAGTAACACTGTCAAGGCCCATTCTAGCTGATGGGAGGCATGAGAAGTTTACTGGTGATATTCAATCACTTGCTTTCTTGATTAAAGTCTTCAAAAAATTCTGAGAGCAAATTGAGGCCCAGCTGAGGACATACTTTGTCCTCTTCCTTGATTGCAGTACAGGGTGTGATGACCCCAGAGCTTTGGCAAATTGATTATTCTAAGAAGTTGTTCCATTTAAGCTTTAGAGTGATGGTTAAAGGTACTTCACAAAGAGCCACAGGCTGGTGTTCTGCTAGGTGAGAGAAGACAAGCTTTTGAGAAATGCAGTGTTGTATGGAAGATAGAACAATGAACCAGTATTGAGAACTGGGTTCTAAATTCTTGACTTCACCACTAATCATGACAGGCTGAGGAGACTAGCTAATCTCGCAGGACTTCACTTTTCTCCAACAAGAGGTGGTTAGGGAGGATTATTAAAGTCCTCAGCATTAGAATTACACTAAAATGATGGACCCAAGTATATATTTTTTTTTTTCACTATAGCAAAGAAAACATCAGGTTTGGTGGCTGATAGTAAATCTTTTTTAATGCTGCTGAAGTTTTCTTTGAGTGAAATTGTACTGCTAGGAACTATTTTAAGAAAATGACTGGTTTCTTTCAAGTAAAATTGCTTTTAGGAGTGACTTTGTTTCATAATGCACCTCCTCTGGATATCTATTAGACTACACGTAGGAGAGGGGCCTCAAACCAAAAGGAAGATGACTGAAACTTCAGAGGTCAGGCACCAGTAAAACCAAAAACCAAACCCGTTGCCATCGAGTTGATTCCAATTTATATCAACACTATAGACAGAGCAGACCTACTCCATAAGGTTTTCAAGGAGCGGCTGGTGGATTTGAACTGCCGACCTTTTGGTTAGCAACCTGAGCTCTTAACCACTGTGCCACCAGCGCTCCAGGAACTAGTAGTGCATATAAATAACAGTATCACCATACACAATGAAGTTATATGGTGTTAGAGTTAGTTCTTGGCTTTCTCTTCAGGACTGTGGCAACACCTTCCTCCTTCTTAGACAGCTGCAGGAGTCACCTGTCAGAGGCCATTTCCATCTGATCCTCCTGTTCTATTCAAAGGTCAGGGAATGGATGCAGTGTAAGTGGCTGAGGTGGGAGGACCTTGCTTTTAAAGAGAGAGGAGTGGGAAGTGACTGGCCGGCACTGCCTAGGGTTGAGATAGGCCTTTTCCCTGCTAGAGAGAAAAGGGCCCCTGGTTAATGGTGGTCTCGGCTATCTGAGCAGACTTTGATGCCTGACAGTTGGTGAGGGATCAAGATGGATTTTTCCCTGCTTTTACCAGCCCAAGGCACAGAGGAGGAGGCTAGAACCGAAGCTTGTGAAGAAGCTGGGAACTGGGCAAAAACTGATGGGACAGGGGCACAAGGAGAGTAGCAGTATAGGACATAGTAACTGATTTGGGTCTGGATTCACCGTCTATAAACAGCAAACACCAAATTACTTTTAAAGTCCCTAAGCTTTTTTGCTTGTTTTTTTTTTATTGTGCTTTAGATGAAAATTTACAGAGCAAATTAGTTTCTCATTAAATAGTTATTATGCGAATTGTTTTGTGACATTGGTTGCCAACCGTGTGATGTGTCAACACTATCCCTTCTCCATCCTGGGTTCCCTGTTTGCATTTGTCCAGTGTTCCTACGTCTTCCTATCTTCTCCTCTTTGCTTTTGGGCTGGTGTGCACATCAGTCACATATTCATGATTAAACCATGAATCAACGTTCCTCACGTGTGTTATTGTTGGTCCTATAGACCTGTCTAATCTTTGGCTGAAGGGTGAACCTCAGGACTGATTTTAGTACTGAGTTAAAAGGGTGTCCAGGGGCCATATTCTTGGGGTTTCTCCAGTCTCTTTCAGACCAAAAAGCCTGTTGTTTTTTTTTTCCCCCTGTGAATTTGAATTTTGTTCTACATTTTTCTCCCGCTCTGCCCAGGATCCTCTGTTTTGATCCTTGCCAGAGCACTCGGTGGTGGTAACTGGGCACCATCTAGTTGTTCTAGGCTCAGTCTGGTGGAGGTTGTGGTAGTTGTGATTCATTAGTCCTTTGGACTCATCTGTCCCTTGTGTCTTTGGTTTTCTTCATTCTCCTTTACTCCAGCCAGAATGGGACCATGGGATTATCTTAGATGGCCCCTCACAAGCTTTTAAGACCCCAGACACTACTCACCAAAGTAGGATGTATTTTCTTTATAAACTATGTTATGCCAGTCGAACTAGATGTCTCCTGAGACCATGGTCCCCAGCCCTCAGCCCAGTAATTTGGTCCTTCAGGAAGTTTGAATGTGTCTATGAAGCTTCCATGACCTTGCCTTGGTCAAGTTGTGCTGACTTTCCCAGTATTGTGTACTGTCTTACCCTTCACCAAAGGTACCACTTATCTATTGTCTATTTAGTGTTTTTCCCTCCCTCATAACCATCAAAGATTGTTGTTCGTCTTGTGTGTAAACCTTTTTATGAGTTTTTGTAATTGTGGTCTCATTCAATATTTGCCCTTTTGTGATTGACTTATTTCACTCAACATGATGCCCTCCAGATTCATCCATGTTGTGAGATGGTTCACAGATTCATCATTGTTCTTTATTGTTGCGTAGTATTCTATTGTGTGTATGTACCATAGTTTATCCATTCATCTGTTGATGGGCACTCAGGTTGTCTCTATCTTCTTGCTATTGTGAATAATGCTGCAGTGTACCTGGGTGTGCATATGTCTATTCGTGTGATGACTCTTATTTCTCTAGAATATATTCCTAGGAGTGGGATTGCAGGATCGTATGGTATTTCTATTTCTAGCTTTTTAAGGAAGTGCTGTACCGTTTTCTAAAATGGTTGTATCGTTTTGTATTCCCATCAGCAATGCATAAGATTTCAAATCTCCCTACAACCTCTCCAACATTTGTTATTTTCTGTTTTTTTGATTTATGCCGGTAATGTTGGGGTGAGACTATCTTATGGTAGTTTTGGTGTGCATTTCTCTAATGGCTAGTGATAGCGAGCATTTCCTCATGGCTCTGTTAGCCACCTGAATGCCTTCTTTAGTGAAGTGTCTGTTCATATCCTTTGCCTATTTTTTTAATTGGATTATTTTTCTTTTTATTGTAGAGGTGTTGAATTTTCCTATAGTTTGGAGAGATTATATCTTTGCTGGATGTCATAGCCAAAATTTTTTCCCCAGTCTGTAGGTTCTCTCTTTACTCTTTTGGTGAAGTCTTTTGATGAGCATAAGTGTTTATATTTTTAGAAGATCCCAGTTATTTAGCTTATCGTCTGGTGTTTGTGTATTGTTAATTATGGTTTGTATCTTATTTATGCCATGTATTAGAGCCCCTAGAATTGATCCTATTTTTTCTTCCATGATCTTTATAGTTTTTGTTTTTATATTTAGGTCTTTGATTCATTTTGAATTAGTTTTTGTATATGGTGTGA
>NW_004443983.1:7478311-7525390 GCF_000243295.1 Trichechus manatus latirostris
GAAGATCAGGTGGCCCTAGGTAGATGGATTTGGATCTGGGTTCTCGATTCTGTTCCATTGGTCAATGTGTCTGTTGTTGTACCAGTACCAGGCTGTTTTGACTACTGTAGCTGTATATAGTAGGTTCTGATGTCAGGTAGTGTGAGGCCTTCTACTTTGTTCTTCTTCAGTAATGCTTTATTTATCCCAGGCCTCTTTCCTCTCTGTATAAAGTTAATTAGTTTTTCCATCTCGTTAAAGAATGCTGTTGGTATTTGGATTGGGATTGCATGTATTTGTAGATTGCTTTGGGTAGAATTGACGTTTCACAATGTTGAGTCTGCCTATCCATGAGCATGGTGTATTTTTCTATTTATGTAGGTCTCTTTTGGTTTCTTGCAGTAGTGTTTTGTAGTTTTCTTTGTATAGGTTTTTTACATCCCTGATTAGATTTATTCCTAAGTATTTTATTTTATTAGGGGCTATTATAAATGGTATTGCTTTCCTGATTTCCTTTTCTTAGTTCTCTATATTGGTGTATAGGAATCCAACTAAATTTTTTTTTAACGTTTTTCTTATATCCTACTACTCTGCTGAATCTTTCAATTAGTTCCAGTAGTTTTCTTGTAAAGTCTTTTGGGTTCTCTATGTATAGTATCATATCATCCATGAATAGGGATAGTTTTCCTTCTTCCTTACCAATTTAGATGCCCTTTATTTCTTTTTCTTGCCTTATTGCTCTAGGTAGAACTTCCAGCACAATATTAAATAGGAGTGGTGATAAAGGGCATCCTTGTTCCCATTCTCGGGGAATGTTTTCAGTCTCTCTCCAATAAGAATGATATTGGATGTTGGTTTTGTATAGATGTCATTTATTATGTTGAGAAATTTCCCTTCTATTCCTATCTTATTGAGAGTTTTTTTTTTTTTTTTTAAATCAGGAATGGGTGTTGGACTTTATCGAATGCCTTTTCTGCATCGATTGAGATGATCATGTGAATTTTTTTTCTTTTATTTATGTGGTGGATTACACTGATTGATTTTCTAGTGTTGAACCATCCTTGCATGCCTGGTATGAATCCCACTTGGTTGTGGTGTATTACTTTTTCAACATGGTGATGAATTCTGTTGTCTACAGTTTTGTTGAGAATTTTTGCATCTATATTCATGAGCGATATTGGTCTGACATTTTCTTTTTTTGTGGTGTCTTTACCTGGTTTTGGTATCAGGGTGTTGCTGGCTTCATAGAATGAATTTGTAAGTGTTGCTTCCTTTTCTATGCTCTGAAATAGCTTGAGTAGTACTGGCGTGAGCTCTTTGAAAGTTTGGTAGAATTCTCCAGTGAAGCCATCTAGGCCTGGGCTTTTTTTCGTTGGGAGTTTTTTTAATTACCTTTTCAGTCTCTTCTTTTGTTATGTGTCTGTTCAGATTTTCTACCTCAGTTTGTGTTATTTTAGGTAGGTAGTGTGTTTCTAGAAATTTGTCCATTTCCTCTAGGTTTTCAAATTTGTTGGAATATATTTTTTCATATTTTATTTGGGACTATTGTAATGTCCCCCATTTCATTTCTTATTTGGGTTATTTGCTTCCTCTCCTGTTTTTCTTTTGTCATTTTGGCCAATGTTTTGTCAATTTTGCTGATCCTTTCAAACAACCAACTTTTGGTTTTGTTGATTCTATTGTTTTTCTGTTCTCTATTTCATTATTTCTGCTCTAATTGTTGTTATTTCTGTTTTTTCTGGTGGCTGTGGGCTTCTTATAAGTGTTCCCTTTCTATTTTTTGAGTTGTAGGGCTAGTGTTTTGATTTTGTCCCATTCTTTTTTGATGTGTGTGCCTACCGCTATAAATTGACATCTGAGCACTGTCTTTTGCTGTGTCCGAAAGGTTTTGGTATGATGTGTTTTCATTCTCATTTGATTCTAGAGATTTTTTTATTCCATCTTTTATTTCTTCTATTACTCAGTGGTTTTTAAGCGAAGTGTTATTCAGTTTCTATGTATTTGATTTTTTTTCTTGCTCTTCCCATTATTAATTTCTACTTTTATTGTGTTGTGATCAGAGAAAATGCTTTGAATTATTTCAGTGTTTTGGATTTTGTTGAGGGTTGCTGTGTGGCCTAAGACGTGGTCTATTCTGGAGAATGTTCCATGTGCACTGGAAAAGGATGTATACTTTGCTGCTGTTGGGTGGAGTGTTCTGTATATGTCTATGAGGTCAAGATGGTTGATTGTGGCCTTTTGATCTTCTTTATCTTTGCTGAGTTCCTTTCTAGATGTTCTGTCTTTTACCAAAAGGGGCGTGTTGAAGTCTCCTACTATTATTGTGAACAGTCAATTTCTCTTTTCAGTACTTTTAGTTTGTTTTATGTGTTTTGGAGCCCTATCTTTGGGTGCATAGATATTTATTATGGTTATGTCATCATGGTGGATTATCCCTTTAATCATTATATAATGTCCTTCATCTTTATGATGGATTTTGCCTTAAAGTCTATTTTATCTGACATTAGTATTGCCACTGCTACTCTTCTTTGGTTGTTGTTTGTTTGATATATATTTTTCCATCCTTTGATTTTTAATAGATTTATGTCATTGTGTCTAAGGTGTGTCTCTTGTAGGCAGTATAGTGATGAGTCATTTTTTTATCCATTCTGTCACTCTGTCTCTTTACAGGTACATTGAAGCCATTTACATTCAGTGTGATTGTCAGTAGGTTTGAGTTTATTACTGTCATTTTGTAGTGCTTCTTTTTCTGTAGTGCTGACGTTTTTGTTCCTCTTACTCTCCTGTGCTCAGTTCCTTTTGTTGGTGGAATTTCTTTTGTTACTGATGATTTTGTGTTTGCTGAGACTTTGTTTTTCTTCTTTATTTTGATGAGTAGTTTTGTTAATTTTAGTTTGTGATTACCTTGAAATTTACCCTTATCTTCCTAAGTTTGAACCAGTCTTATAACTTGGTATTGACTTGACTTCCTCTCCATTTGAAAGTTGTACACCTACACTGTGTATTCCCCCTTTTATTGTTCTGACACTGTAGTCATTTACAGATTGACATCTCTAGTTCCCTGCTTAGAACCCTTCAGTTTTGTTTGTTTTATCCTTGAGAGTTCATTACCTAGGATGGTATTTGGCTGATGCTGACCTGTGTCCTAGGTTGAAGTTATTGTGTGATGTTATTAGTTCTCTAACTGAAGGACTCCCTTTAATAATTTTTGCAAGTTTGGTTTGGTTTTCACTAATTCCCTCAATTTCTGTGTATCTGGAAGCGTCCTAATTTTGCCATCATGCTTACGAGAGAATTTTGCAGGATATATTATTCTTGATTGGCAATTTTCTTCTTTCAAGGTTTTATATAGATCATCCCATTGCGTTCTTGCCTGCTTGGTTTCTGCCGAGAAATCAGAGCTTAGTCTTATTATTTCCCCTTTGTTTGTGACTTTGTTTTCCTCAAGCTGCTCTCAGGATTCTTTGTCTTTGGTTTTGGCAAGTATGATTATGATGGGTCTTGGTGACTTTCTTTTGAGGTCTATCCTATATGGGTTTTGTTGAGCTTCTTGGATGGTCAGTTTTTCATCTTTCATGATATTAGGGAACTTTTCTGTCAGCAAATCTTCAGTGATCCTCTCTGTGTTTTCCATTTTATCCCCCTGTTCTGGAACTCTGATCGAGCAAATTTTTGAACTTGATTTTATCCCACATTGTTCTCAGGTTTTCTTCATTCTTTTCTCTGATTTTTCCTCAAACAATGTGGCAGCCATGTCTTCAATTTTGCTTATTCTGTCTTCCACTGTTTCAAATTTGCTCCTAAAACCGTCTATTCCATTGTCCATTTCTGAAATTTTGTTGTGTATCTTTTGTATCTTTTGGATTTCTATTTGCTGTTCTTGTATGATTTTTAATTATTTATCTTGACATTTTGTTCTTGCATTATTTTTTCTGAAGTCTTCTATTGCTTTGTCTGTTTTCCTTGATTTTGTCTGCATTTTACTTGCTCTCTTTCCTAATTTCTTGGAGAGCCCTGAATACTAGACTTTTGAATCCCCTATCAGGTAGTTCCACTGACTTTTCTTCTGCTGGAAGGTCAACTGATGTTTTATCTTGGTTGCTTACTGGAGCCATCTTGTCCTGTTTTTTTTTCTTTTTTAAATGTTTTTGATATTGTCTGCTATTTCCAAGACATTCAGGTATTATTTTTCTTTTTATTGTGCTTTAGATGATGCTTTACAGAGAAAATTAGTTTCTCATTAAACAATTAATACACATATTGTTTTGTGACATTGGTTGCCAACCCCATGATGTGTCAACACTCTCCCCTTCTCGACATTGGGTTCCCCATACCAAGTTTCCTGTCCCCTCCTGCCTTCTCCTTTTCCCTAGGCTGGTGTGCCCATTTAGTCTTGTTTTGTTTTATGGGCCTGTCTGATCTTTGGCTGAAGGGTGAACCTCAGGAGTGACTTCAGTACTGAGTTAAAAGGGTGTCTGGGGGCCATACTCTCGGAGAGGTATTACTTTATTGATTTGTTTTATCCTGCTTTTTTGTTTTGTTTGGTTATGGCTGTGTGGGGTGTTTTGTTGCTTGTTCATCAGTGGGCATGATAGTTCTCACCAACTTGTCTAGGTGTGCAGGGCAGGTACAGCAGAGAGGGGAAGAGGTGGAGATGGATCATTTGTCTGCATTGTGAACTGGGCTGGAGTGGGACCACAGCAGTTGGTTGTGGTGGGGGGGGTCCTGAGCTGGCAGGGAGGGGTGTCTGGAGCCAGCGGGGAATGGCCTGGTCTGGGCCGGTTCCTCTCGGGGATACAGCTGGTGGGGCAGAGGACAGAGGTAGAAGGGAAAGAGGAAAGAAGGGGCTAGATGGAGGAGGGCAATGGGGTGGGTTGGTAGTCGGGGTTGCTGGGATTGGGCAGTTATAGCCTCTGTTCACCAGAGGGGTGGGGGTTGTAGGAGTGTGCTCCTGTGGTTACCAGGTGAGAGAGTCTGGGCTTCTCCTTCAGTTGCAGCCAGTAAATGTGGTCTTACTTAGGCCTGGGTATATCCACGCTGTACCTCTATCTCCTATTGGGAATTCTGTGGAGATGGCTTTCTGCAGGCAGCATTGTTGGTTTTATTGCAAAATGGCCACACTGAGTCATGCCATTTGGCCAAGAACCTCCACTCTGTATCTGTATTCCTTCTTCGTTTTCTATGTTTCTTCTTCTCTTCAGTGACTTCTGACCTAATACTTCATCCCTTTATTTAAGGTTCAGGGTTCCAGGATTGATGTCTGTATCTGTTTTACTTGGTTTTTTGGGTCTTTGTTGCAGTGGGATGGCTTAGTGCGTCTGACTAGTCCACTATCTTGGCTCCGCCCTCTAAAGTCTATAAGCTTTAAAAAAAAAAGGAGATTCACTGCTTATCTTGATGCATTTTAAATGATTCCTTCTCTTTGGGATGGTGAGTGGTTGGATGAAGGGGAGTAAGAAACCTCAGTTTCAGAGTTCAGTAGGGTAGGCAATGCCCTTGAGGCCTTAAGTTCCAGGATTTGTATTTATTGAACACTCATTTTAGTTGACAGGCTGAATGAGTTCCTCATTTAAAAATCTCTGCAGCTGCTTTTAAAAATGTGCATTTACTTTGAAACATCCTCTTTCTAACTCCCTAGTAGGTTTTCAAATATAGGAATAAAGCTTTTAAAGCATATTTAACCACTACTTTTCAAAATGGCAGCCACCAAAAAATACATCCTAGAACAATAAACAACCCACCCACTGCCTATTACTCAGATGTGTTTTTAACAGGACTTTCTTCCCTCTTAGAGTTGAAATGGGACAGATAGAGGACTGAGCCAAAGCATCTCAGTGTTGTACAGGTTTGAACAATGGGAAAGTTGTCTGAAAATGAATATGCAAACTTACAGGAAAAAATGGGAGCAGAGAAGCAGTTCTATGCATTAGTGAGCATTTAGATCATAGAGAAGTTGATTTGGAGGAAAAATGTCTTTGTTTTTTCAATTAAGAACCCTTCATACAATCATCTACTAATACTCCTTAGTCCTCTTTCCAGGGCTTTTACAAACTCTTAGGAGGCAAGGCTCCTGTCACTAATCTTTGTGTCTCTTTAGCTGAGTGCTTTGGGTATAGCTGGTACTACATAAATACCGATGTGGTTAAACTGGGCACCACAGTATGTATGATTTGCATCATAAAAACTTCTCATTAACCACAGATACATTTCTAGCAATCAAAAGGCCATTATACTTACTGATATTAAGAGCTTTCAGGTTTAGAGAAGAGACTTGGGTTCTAAATGGATTAGTCCATTTCCTATATGAATTCAACAAATATATTGATTTTCTACCACATACTAGATTCTGTGATAGGTTGTATGAGGTAGATTCACAAATACACCTCAGAAATTTAGTATCTAGAGCCAATTGACAGATTGAAATCACTCTGAAATACAGTTTATTTCCTATTCTTCAAAAAATAAGGCAAGTGGAGGGACGATCCCTTGTTAACAGGACCTCTCTTCCACACACACACATATACGCACACTGGAAAATAAAAACATTTGCTCCCATAAATGCTTAACTATAATTAAAATATTTTAGCAGGGAAAATTTAAAAGGCATATTAATAAAGAGGAATTTTAATAATAATTTGAGAAAATGAAGGCCCTAAAGGAAATAATTCTATTACAAATAATAATACTTACCCAGATGCCTTGAAACCACTTTCATGGTATAAAGGCCATGAAATGTTATATTGCTGGAGCCATAGGAAGTATGATAAGACATACTGTTAAGTATAAGGGTACTTTATAAAGCACTATAGCCCTTAAAACTGGCCTTTAACTGAAAATATGCTTTGTTCAAACCTACATGATACAGGTAATTACGACATTGTCTAAAAGGCTGCTTTCTTTATATTCTTTCTGTACTACTTTGATTCTTCTTTTTCAACTTAGATTTTTTTTTCTTCTTACTGCCTCTCCCTTCACAGACTTTTTAGTGGAATACTTCCACTCTTCCAAAATTTAAGGAGAAAGAACATAATCTCTGACTAAAGAACCAGGACAATTTCCTGCCTCCAGTTCTGATAACTCAGGTAAAATTTTGCGACATATGCTGTATGATGCCCGTGACAGCTGTACACAGACATTGCTACTAAGCCTGTGTACCAGGGCGAACACTGTAGCTGTGGAACAGGGTAACAGGTGATGCCAAGTAGTCCGGTCACACTGTGTTGTAATCTACTGGGCTGTGTAGCCAAGGACCATGGAAAAGCTACACTGTAAGTCCCCTAAAATTACTGTTCACTTAAGATACACACAGGAAACACAATTATATAACTGTATAATAATGTTCTTATTATGGATCTTATTGAGAACTCTTAACAGCATTGGAAACACCCACAGTGGCCATTAATATGTATAATTATCCTTCATGGTACACGTAGTCACTTTAAAATTTATGTCTGGGTTCTCAGAATTGCTTCTCTTCAAGTTCCTTTCCAAAATAAGAATATTTATTCTGAGGGCCAAACTCCAAGATTTCCTCTTGGCTCAGACCTGAATGACAAGTAATAATAATATGTTTCCAAAAGATATAGCACGGCAAACACATTACCTCTCTAAGGTGATAAACTGCAAATTTATGAAATAGTTGGTCCCATCTTACTAAGCCAGGTGACAAGTTATTCGTATTTTGCTTTCATTTTGAAATTATTAATCTAGGTACATATACTCATTGGTCTTTTTTGAATTGCAGATTGTCATGTAAAATTTTAGAATCACACAGAACAATCTCTCTTAATGCTGTTTTCAAATACAGTATTTTTTTTAGTTAATGTGGCTATACGTATATATACATACGTGTGTGTGTGTGTGCGTGTGTCCCTGGGTGGCACAAATGGTTAAGCACTCAGCTGCTAACCAAAAGGTTTGTGGTTCAAGTTCACCCAGAGGCACCTTGCAAGAAAAGCCTGGCAATCTACTTTCAAAACATCAGCCACTGCAGTTGATAGGTATACATAGTATAATATACACATTTGTTAAATGAATATAATAATCTAGAGTCAAAATCTGTTAAGAGAAATTGTCCCAGTCTAGTTTTTTGCAGGAGAAAGATGAGGCAGTCTGCTTCCGCAAAAATTACAGCCTTGGAAATTCTATGGGGCAGTTCTACTCTGTCCTATAGGGTCGCTATGAGTCAGAATCAACTCAATGGTAACGGGCTTAGTTTTTTTTATCTTGTCTACCAAAATGTCAAAACCCTTGGGAATAACAAACTAAAACTGTGGTTCTCAACTGGGTGATTTTGTCCATTCAGGGGATATCTGGAAATGTCTGGAGACATATTTGGTTGTCACAAGTTGGAAGGAGTTCTAGCATCTAGTAGGTAGAGGTCAGGGGTGCTGCTAAACACCCTACAATGCACGGGACAGCCCTGCCACAAAACCAACCTGGATTCTTTCCTGAATGAAACTGGATGACTCACAAAAATCTTCATCATAGCTGTATACAGCAATGTGATACAGCAATGTGATACTGTAGATTTTGTAACTAAAGCCCTCGTCTTTTCTAACTCTTCAAATGTTTCAATAATTAGGATATAGAATATCAATATTCTGAAGTAAAATCTACAGAAATTACATACTTCCTTCTTAGGCTAAAACTAAAAACCTGCGTATGAAACACGAGCGAACCTGCCCAAACATGCTAACTGGGCTTCCTTATTTATGGCTCAATCAGAATTTTGTACTGTTGAGAAGATTTACATGCAAACATATGGGCTATATGGTATTTTAAGATTTTTTTTTTTTTTTGGCTAATATTTTAAGTGTGGCATTAACTTTATTCCTGAGAAAATGTATAATCCTACTGATAAAAGTATTTTGATTATACAAGGGAAGTGTTCTTGTGATATGGTAAAACTGGCCACTCAAACACAAACTGGGCAGTACAGAACTCCAAAGGACCTAATAAGCACATAATGAAATACGCAAAACTTCTGCTACAACTTCTGAAAGTCAAAAGAAACTCAACCCTCCATTCTGATTCTCAGTTACCTCTCTCCCTTCACTTTCCCATTTAGAGACATTTTCATGAGTTTTGAGAGCTAATTCTGTGGTTGGAAGAAAATGAGAGGAAATATGGAGAGTAGCAGTCATTCCAAAATGGTTAAGTCCTGGCCTTAGTGTGACATCTTCAATTGAGTGGCTTTGACAGTCTAGGATAAATGTGGACTACCTGGCAATGAACAAAATAATACTGTTTGATAGTTAAGACTTCAAAAGCATCAGCAACTGATCTACTAGGAAGTATTTGCAAAGTTACACAAGATTACTTCTATTCATAACAACCAAAATCAAGAGTAAGTAGAAACACTGAAAATTAGAACTTGCTTGAAATCTCTATTGATTCTTTTATGGGTAAAGTTACCAAATGACAGTCTGTTTTGTTACTTCAGTGACTGCCTGATTGCATTACACTTTGGTGAGCGGTTATATAACAAGATGATGCCACTATAAAACAACTTTTAGTTATTTTTGACCTTAGAATTTTGGTACCTCTAGTGACTATCAAGAGAGGCTAAAAATTAAGTCTAATAAAAATCTTTTTCCTCTTACATGGCTTTCTACTTTGATATAATGACTTTGAGCAAGTGACCTAACCTCTTGGTTTCCACATTTGTAAAATGGGCATAACAACAGCACTTCCCTCATAAAGTTGTAAGGATAAAATGAGTTTATACTTATGGTTTGCTTGGACTGGTGCCTGGCACCAAGTGAGTGTTCTATAAACATTGTGATTACTAGTTTTTTTCCCCTGGACATTGATATCAATGCTATACCATCTGACGTCTCTCTGATGGCATTGAAATTATGGGCAGGGCCCGTCTCTGTCACTACCGTTGGCTCCTAAAAGTTAGTGGTTGTTTCTTATTCATCTCTGCAACTCCAGTCTCTAGAACAGTGACTGGCTTATAATATTTGTTGAATCACCTTCTCATAATACTCCTATATTACATTGGCAATGTGCTCCTTCCTACTCAATCCAATATTGGCTTCTTCTTGTATACTGCAAACTTAAATGCTAAGTAGCATATTCATTTAGATTTATGTGGCTTATTTTTATCCTTGAGAAAATATCACACTTGTCGAGTTATTTCCTACTCTGACCTAAAGTTAGGAATAGCCTATTCTCAAAATGTAAACAATGGAATTGTTTCTAATAATGCCTCAATTTTCAACTATGTCATTCCGATGTCAAAATAAAAACGATACTGTCCACCATTAAAAATATTTCTTTTAAAGATACCTGGTTGGTAACTTACTCTTTTAGTCAGCTGAGTATCCATCATGAAATTGTGCACGTGCTTTTCTGCTTTGGTAAGTTCTAGCTTTCTTGCCACTACAGCTACCACCAGGGCTGTGCAACCAGCACCCTGCAAACAAGGAGAGAAGAGAACCCCCCAGGAGTTACTACTTTCTAACAAAATTTAAACATATGTTTTGTGCTAATTGCATAAGTTTTTCAAGATAAAAGCTCTGTAGTATTCAGTGTCTTCAATAAATACTGCAGAAAACACATGGTCATCAAACGCAAGCAACATGCCTTTAGACTGGGGTTAAAAAAAAACAGTTCACATATTTTAAGTACCAAAGCATGATATCTGAATAAAACACATTTCTATCACAAGAAATAAATGGTCAAAAAGTAACTTGCTAAATGGTCAGAAACTTTTTAAAAAGTAGAGCAAACCAGTTATATACTACAAGTATAAGAGAACAAGTAAATTAGCATAACTGCATGACATAGAGATTAAGTATTTTTCGGGAAGAATACATTCCATAATCTTTTCTCAAGATGAGACCAGCAGGCCCCGGGCCAATCAACTGCAATATACCAGGAGTGAAAGGGATGAATTATCTCAGCATACTCACAACTTCAGTGTTCCACGTATGGAACAGAAGGAATCACAGGAAGACCATAGTGACCTGAAGCTAGACAGCAGGGATATATGAAGTACCAAAGGTAAGGGATAAGCCATCCTACTATTCTAAAGGTGTACCAGCACCAGGAATGCTTGGGCCACCTTTATTCTGAAGAAAGCAACAATGGTCCTTTGGGAATTAGGCCATTGTGATGATCACTTGGGATGAGAGGTGGGACACTCTGTGGTGCCCCAAAGGTTATAGTTGTCTCCTACCATGATCAAGGTGTGCCCATCCCAAGTTGTGAAATATGAGTTCTTTGTTGAAAGACCAGTGATTACATATGGAGTTAGGAGGCAAGGCTGGAGAGTCCAAGCAAGGCCATGCTGCCACAGAAACCTGACCAGTCCTGGGCACAGCCCACCTGCTGCTGGGAAGGAAGGAACCAACTGAAGGGCTTCCTTAGGGGCCTGTGAAAGGGAAGTCCAGACTTACGCATAGACTCTCAACCCTGAGAGGGCAACCGAGCAGGAGAGATCACCAAGCAAGTTTCAGTGGACAGATAACCAAGAGCGAAGGGCAGGGCACAGTTATGAGCCCTCTGAGGTACAGCACAACAGTAGTTCCTCTTCTGTTATGATCTTTCAACAGACTTGGTTCTTTTTTAACAACCTCTGCATAGCGTATTACCTTTATGTAGGCATATACGGGTAGGGTGCTCATAGCATAGCCATCCAAGAAACAGTCTCAAATTCTCGTGAGGTAACCTGGTTTCCATCATCACCAGTAAGTCTGGCAAAAAAGGCTTAATTTTTTATGTAAAAAATCACTAGTTAAAATAGTAACTTTGCACCTTCAAAATGTGGTGGTCAACATCTTGGATATCTAATACTGAAAAAAAAAAAAAAAAAAAAAAAAACAAACCCATTGCTGTTGAGTCGATTTTGACTCATAGCGACCATACACATAGGTTAACATTATAATGTTTCAAAAGCAAGCTAGAAAGTTATATGCATACTGTACTCCCAATTTTATTTTTTTTAAAAAGCCAACTTGCAAGGAAAGAAGTCCAGCTATGAGCAGAGGTTATCTCCCAGTGGTTGTAATGTTGGTGACTTAAACACAAAATTGTACATTTAAAAGTGACAATTTGTGGCTTAAGAAAACATTTAACCTATCCTTTATACATCTTTACATTAACTCAAAAACATTTAATGTAAGAAAATGATCTTTTTTTAAAAAAAAAAAGAATCATAGTTTACTTATGGTTTATTATATAATTAAAACATAGAACAATTTTCATTTTTATTTGAATAACTATAACAACTCATTCTTTGGTCTAGGACTGAAAACAAGAAAGTTAAAGGTTTTTATCACAGTCATTTGATTTTTATTTCCTGCATGTGTTCATAGGTAAAACAAGGAAAGTAAAAGCAGACGACAGACAATACAGGTAAGCACCTTCCAGCTGTGTGATAGTGATCCTGGTAGTTTGTGTGGTGTGCAGACAATGAAGGAAAGATGTTTTTAGAGCTAGATAACAATAAAAGAAAAGAATGGCCTTTGGAAGCATTTATATCCATTCTCTTGACTTTCAGACATCTACCACAAAATCCTAGGAAGAAAAGCTTGGCAATCTACTTCTAAAAGGCAGCCTTGAAAACCCTATGGAGCACAGTTCTACTCTGACACACATGGGGTCACCATGAGTTGGAGGCCAACTCAAAGGCAGCTAACAATACAAAATCTAATTATTGGAGGACTAAACCCTAATTAGTGAAGTAATCAGTGGCCATATACCACCACCACAGCCACATGCACCTGCCTGCTTTATGGACTAGCATCTTCTTGCCAAGTACAGGATCACCTGTTGCATGTATGCTCCCAGGTCCTCCTTTATCAGGGACTTTTGTGAGAGTCAGGGCAGCAGTGGTTCTTTAGCAAGCAGAGAATGTACAAATCTGAGGGGCTCCTACTGCTCGAGAGATAGTCACGAGAGGGCAGTTGGCACAGAAGTTGACTATTGTTCTGGCAGGTGGCCACCGCTGAGATCCTTCTGGAAAGAAATCAAAATCCTAACAGGAGTGGAAAATCACTGGTATCAAGAGCCTTTGGAAGTTGATTTTTATTTGTGTTTATAGTTTGCTCTATTCTTTCCTGCTGCTGGCCCATTTCTTGCAAGCGTTCTCTAGCTCACCAAAAGTCGCATGCATTAAAATGATTACCGTTATGGCAAATTATAGAAGTAAATCTGACAATTTAGTATTTATTGAAACTATTGCCTAAATCCTTCACCCCATTATCCCCAACTGTGTATTTGTTTAAATTATAACTCAAGAGTCACTTAGACACTGCTTTTTTTTTCAGCTATGAAGCCCTTCATTTTTTATCTCTAAGTCTTATTTTAATTAAGAAAACCATAAGTTTATACCTCTCTAGATTCTTAATAAATCTTAAGAGGACTTGATATACAGTGAAACCTGTGAGACCTGGAACGTGACTGCCTCATTTTTTCTGGCTCTTTCAAGTTTTCCATCTTTTGCAGGTTTTACTGTATATGGAATTAGGTTACAGAGGAGTACTTTCTGATTTTTAGAGTCATACAAAATGAATCTGGCCTGCTTCTGAAAGCTTTCTAGGTTCAAGGTAAATTCCTGCCAACACATTAATAATACTTATAGTAATTTAAGAAATGGCATAATATTATTGTCCACTCAGTGTCTACTTCCAGGACCATTCTGTTTCATAAAGAAAGTATGCCCTTACAGCATTCTCTCCAAAGCCCATCACCATCACACTCAATGTAGAAACAGTTGGAATTAACATGTTATTCTGTGAAATTAATCCCTGTATGCCTTCAACAAGATGAGTTATATTCCTTTCACCAAAGTCAGAAAACATATCCTGGTTACTTTTCTCCCATTTCATTTATGTTTTTAAGGAAAAACTAAGGCAAATTACTAACCTACCCCATCAAGATGCTCAGGCACCTAAAAACTAAATGAAGAAAACTCTGTGTGTTTATGAAGCCAACGTATTAACAGCAATCGCTTAAGTTTTTCTGGGGAGAGGGGAGGAGAGAGAGAAAGGCCTTGCCTTAGAAAAGATAAGTAATGACAAGCACTGTTAATACTCATTATTCTATGTTCAGATCAAACTGGACAGACAAATGACAGAGAGCATAAGCTACTGCTGAATCCCAACACCTGGAGAGTCTTAAACGCTGCCAAATTAAAATGCAATGCGCTTTGTTCCACTTAAGAGCACAGAAACTATAAGCCAGGCTGATCCCATAAATAGTTCCAAAAATCATTTTGAAAAACCACTTTGGGATTAAGCTTTAGTTAAGAATAAAAGCCTATGAAAAAGTGAAATTCTTTCAATAGCACACTAAAAAAAAGTTTTAAGTATTTCCTTATTGAAAAAGGCATCTACCAAAAATTCAACATAATAAATGAAATGTACATTAAAAAATCTAGAATACTGATCACCAGAGAGAATGACTCTGATAAAAACATTAATGTTCATTATATTTTAGTTAATTATCCCTTGGGGGTTTTACAATAGCTCTCAAAAGTTCAAACTTCAATTTTATAGCCAAACTGCCCCCAAATTAATAAAACCAGCTTTAAAATTGATTATAAAATATCAGCTTGTCCTCCAAAAGGAAGGTAAAATGAATACTTAAAAACATTGGCCATTTCTCTGTCCTTAGGATTGACTGACTCAATATCTCAGAACAGTAAATACATTTTTACTGTACTTGCCTGACATTAATAATTATTCATTCATAAAAATATATAAAACAATCAATTCTGGCAAAGAACTCTATAAAGCACTCAGCTTTAATATGATATCCCATGGGAGTTTTGCAAGGTCTCCTCAGGTCATGAAAATAAACAACATTCAAGGACGTTTTAAGATAAATTCCCTCTACAGAAAATGTCCTACCTCCATGTTCCTTCAAATTCAAGTTGATATTTGCTGATATGTGGGTAAAGGGCAGTTGCATACGTTCTCATGCTAAGAAGAGATGAGATGGTGAAAGTGGTTTTGAGAGTTGAGGAATAAAACTCTGGCCTGGGAAACCTGTCTCCTTTTCAGTGACTTGCTTTTTCAGCCCATTCTCATACTTCGGTTGCTGGAAAGAAGGACGCTCTGCATAAAACTGACCTCAATAATGAGTCATCCCTGGGTTTCAATCTCCTTATTAACCATGGTGCCAATATGAGCGCACGCATCTTAGAGACAGGGAGGGTGGCTGTGCCAACGAAAAGTGCTGATGCGTGAGAAAAATTAGGCGGAACTGTGGAGTCAAGGAGTTGAACACTAGAAGGTCACAAAAACTTCCAGCTATACTTGCCTGTACCTGGAAAAATCAGCTGTCATATTTCTTATCCAATTTTTCTTGGGATCCACTGAGGGAAGCAGTGAAGGTCTGCTTAGGGCACTGATGGGAAATTTAGCCTTATCACTAAAAAGGCCATCACCCTCTCCTGCTGCTCTGCACAAAATAGAAACTATTGTAAGAATTTAAAGGTATTCTCTCCTTACTGGGCCTTTATTTTATGAGATTAAATGAACCTACCAGGAAGAATCAAAAAGCGAACAAACAAACCAAAAGTAAAAAAACCTTTTCAAAATTATTTTAAACACCTGATGGCAAATGACATAAGTTAAATAAAAAGATCCTGAAGTTTTTTGCTCATTTACCCACATACAACATCAAGGGAATGGCTTCCTATGTCCACTGGCAGGGGAGAAAAAAATCTCAAAGGGAAAGACAGAAAGTGGCAGGAATACAATCAGACCATATAGATTTAACCCTCTTTCACATCAGTCACTTTTTGTTTCGGCTCTGGCTAATCTATTGCTGTGTTTGAGAACACCCTCTGACTGAGTTAACACTGTAGTATCACACTGCCCTTCAGGATGAAAAGTATTTAACTCTGACAAATGACTGAGTTGCCCTGTGATCTTAAATCAAGACTCCTCAACACTGGATAAATTTGATGCTGACAAGATTGTTAACTGTCAAATGTTCTTAGCTTAGGGAAAAGACTAGGTGGCATAAAGGCATCTGAATTTACTATGTTTTGGGGTTGGCTTTTTTTTTTTTTTTTGGTATTTTTTAAAATTACATAGTGTGGCGATTTTTAAATTATTGTGAATTGGGCAACATTTATGCATTGCATTTGTTTATCCAGAGTAACCTTTGGGATGAAAGAAATCCAAATCGCACATGTCTGAAGTGACCTCACTTTTGTCGAGGGATACCTGATGAACTTTGTCAAAATCTAGGGGTTTATAGATGACTGTTAGAGAACCACTATCAGATAATCAACCCCTATCCCTAGGAAGTGATTAGATATTAAATCCCATTGCCGTGGAGTTGCTTCCAATTCATAGCAATCCTATAGGACAGGTTAGATATTACTCAATATTTAAAGATAATTATGCCAAAAACTTCAGTCATCAATACTCTAAATAGTCTAAGGGCCAACAACAGTTGTCATAAATAGAAAAGCAAAACTTGCAAATGAATAACCTTCATCATAAGATGAGAGGTACTCTCACTAACAGGACTATATTCACTCTTGAAACAATAATATATATTTATTGTTAAGGGAAAATTTATAGCTTTCTGGATGTGTTATATCTGTATGTGTAGATAGAATAACCTTTTAGATGCTAAGTGAAACAATCATTTTCTCTACTGTAAAGTCAGAGACATTGAAAAACTAGCTGGCTAAAACCTGTAACACTCTGATCTGACAATGCTATTGACCTGCTACCTTCAACCAGAACAACAAAGCCATTTAGAATGTACTCCATTGGTTATTAGGACATCCACGATAATAAGTCCTCAAGCCCTAAGTACTCCCTGAAATAGAAAACGGATAGAAGAATAATGATAACCTTAATGGTTTCTCTTGAAGGGTAATGAGTGACTGTCTATTAGGCAATCCCATGATATTATGTTTTTTAAAAAATATCCTGGAGAAAGGAAGAGATCTGTGTCTCTTCCACTCTGCTCCTTAGGTTAAGTCTTGGTTAAAGGGAAATTTCTACTCAACTTGTTTGACCCATCATACTGGAATGCTTGTTAAAGCATTTTCAGAATAGAAGATACATCTATTTAGTATTTCCGTAATCATCTATCTATAACATTGTAAACACAACCTAAAAATTATAAGAAAAGCTTTGCATGATTTTCTTGGATTCACAATTTACTGAAGAGAAGCCAAGAGTTATTTTTTGACGAGGACATTTGTTTCTTTCTTAGGAATATTATAGAAAACAGTCTTTCCTCATAGTTTAATAATATACTTCTGCCAAGAACACTATGTATTTATGTACTTGGCTCCCCAAAATATGGCACAATCTAGCTTTGAGTTTTGCCCTATAAAATGTGGGCTTCTAAGATCATGGCATGATCTAATTCATTAATTTCATTACCTTTATGAAGAAAACAAGCAGTGCTAATTTCTTTACATGCAAATTTTTTAAATGAGAAAGCTTCTCTCTGAGTGTTAGCATTTGGGTGAATTCTATTTTATCTCAAAATGAAAAACATCACATAAAGGTATGCATTCTATCAGAATTTCATGAATACAAGAAAATTCAAACATAAAACAGCACAAAGAAACACGGCACTTCAGAGATAATACACAAGATGATTCAGAGATGGCCCTGTACTCTCAGGAGTGTCACAGATTAAATTTCTTTCTCACAATTTATTAAAGGCCAAAAGACAGACAGAAAACTCATGGGAAAGCTGACAATGTGCATTTTACTTAATGAAGCACTATGAAAGCCCAATGCTTGTTAAAGACAAATAAACACCTGAAATAAAATCATTTCTGGCTTGGATAACTCAAAAAATGACAAAATGGTATTTAAACTTCCTAAATCAAAACAATAAAAACAAAGGGAAACCAAAACAAACTAACATCATCTGACAAGGCAGAAAACACATTTCATCTTAAGGAAACTAATCTTTTATATGTAATCTGAAAAAAATAAGATTCTTTTAGAAATCTATATTGTCAGCCAAGCACTCTCCATATTTGTTTCTAGAAAATCTCTTGATCCTCAGGAAATTTATATAGGAGGCAATCAACGCCCAGAAGTTCACCCCCAGAAGATTGCGCTATGGCCTGACTCTATGAGCATTTGCTTGTCTAGGGATAGAGACAATCCAACACGCTACTTCAAATAGGTGATTCAAAGAATATAGAAGTTCTCTATACCCAAGTAAGCCAATTTTAGTTGATTCTAGGGGAAACCAATGTTTAGGAAGCACTGAGCTTCTGTTTATGGTGATGGAAAATTTGGCAACAGATATTGGTGAAGGTTGCACAACATGATTGATATAATTGGTGTTACTGAATTATACATGTGAAAGATGTTGAACTGGCAACTGTTATCTATATTTTTATAACAATAAGTCTGTTTTTTTTACAAGGCAGCAGCAGAGGAAGGAGTGGGAGAAGTCCCCAGACTAAAAACTGTAGGATGGATTGTTTCACCATAATTTTAGAGGGCAGGAACGCTGTTACTATAAATTTCATTATATGTAATATTTTTATGTCCATATAAAGTTGCTGATAACTTCTATTAAAAAAACAAACAAACAAGCGTAATGGATTAAATTATATCCCCCCAAAATGCGTTGTAAATCTTAACCTCTGGTTAAAATCCCATTTGGGGATGGACTGTCTTTGACCCCAAATACACTAATCCTGCCTCACTAACAGTCTCTTTTGAGATATAAAAGAGATTAAACAAGGGAGCAGAGGAGAGATGAGGTAAGACAGATGCCAAGACACACAGAGATCTCCAAGGCACCAGAAGCTGAAGAGACAAGGACCTTCTTCTGGAGGTGACAGAGAAAGCCTTTCCTTAGAGCCAGCACCCTGAATTTGGACTTCAAACTTCCTAATCTGTGAGAACCTAAATTTGTTTGTTATAGCAGTACAAGATCACTAGTAAAACTCAAGCAAGGAACCAATTTAAGCAAATAAATAAAAGATTATGTGCTGTCTGCTGGGACTCTGAAGGAACTCTTCTTGAGACACTGGGGAGAAAGAAAAATCAAGGAAAGATCAAAGTACCACAAGATCCAGGCAAGGCTAACCTCAAATTTGGCTCTAATCCCACTGCAAATGAGCCACTTTGCACGAAGGCTTAGTCACCCTGATTGAGGAACAAGAGGGGGGACATCTTGCCAAAATGGAACACGAAGGAAGTTAAACATGAGGGGAGAGAGAAATTACCAGGGCTGTTCTTCTAAATAGCATCATTCATGTCCCTTGAAGGCTTGTTATTGGGCCCTCTAAAAAAAATTACAGCTATGTCAATTTTACTTCCCAAAGCATTCTACTATAATAAAATGCCATCTTTTTAGGAGAAGGGGAAAGTGAGTCAGTAGTCAACATATAATGGACTCTATAAACTGTAGTGAGAAAAAACAAAAAAAAAAAAACAAAGCTCACTACAATTCACAAAGTTGTATTATACCACAAAGTTGTACTTTCCATTATTGGGACTCCAAATGATCATCTCTTTACGACTGGTGACCTTAAAATTGGCCACAGATACTGTTTTCACAGCTAGTTGCCTTATCCTAGCTTGATACTACCTGGTCAGAGAAGACTGTTCTCACCTCATAAATGCCATGGGCTCAGTCCTTCCAGCTAGTTCTGATTCTTGGAACAACCTGCCTAGGCAGCTGCTGTGAGGCTGTGCCCTCTGCAGCGGCCACCACTGAACACCCTCAGATGGAGGGCCAACATGTGGGAGGACACAGAGGCGATGTTGGCAGGGATGCCTAACTTTAGAAATCCTGGGAATTGGCAGCCTGGGGAGCTCTAAGCTCTGGTTCACATCTTTATGTAGGCAGAAATCAAACAAGCATCAAAATAACACTCTTTGCTGTAAAAAAATCTATAAAAATCAGATAGGGAATGAAGAGAAACCTAGGTCATTGAAAATGGTGTGTCATCGATTTGAAATGGCCTCTGGCTTAAATATTTAAAAATTCACACTGCATTCTAAATAAATACTAGACAACTTGCTAGCCTTCCATTTTCATATAACTAAGATGGTACAAACCAGTCCTGGCCAAATCATAGCATGTGAGCGGCAGGGAATATGGCTGAGCCTGCCGGGTGTCTCTGAAGGACAGTGGCGTGTCCCTTCCAGCTGCAAACCTTTCTGGAGTACTCCACAAGACTTGGCCTCCTGTCCCCAGCCTCATACATGCCACTTTCCCCCTTCACTCAGTACACTCCTCACCTAGTGACCCTGCTCAAGTGTACTGAAGCTCCGTCAAATAAGGCATTTCCTCTTCTTCGGATGCCCTTCCCTCCTCCCTCTGTGCCTGGCTACTCATCCTACTCATCTCAGCCTAAAAGTCAATTTTCTAAGGATTATTTGTCTGAGTAGATCCCACCCCTCCCCCACAGTCCCTAAATCAGATCAGAAGCTTTGCTGCTGCTTCATACACTTGTCACAAATGTAATTGAAACTTATTTGTTAAGTTTTTTAATGTTGGTCCTCTCCTGCAAACTCCATGATGCAGAGCCCGTGTCTGTCTTCTTTTGTTGTATTCTCGGTTCCTAGCCCCGTGCCTGACAAACAGCTGGCACTCAACAAATATTTTTAGAAGAATAAAATAAATACATGATTACATTATTAATTCTTCAATCTGTCAACATACTTCTATATAGTTATTATGGTTCATATTTTACAGATGAGGAAACTAAGTTTCTGAGATGACCCATGTACTCAGCTTCCCACAGCTAGGAAATGTCAGAACTCACATTCAAACAAAGGGCTTCCTGACTCCAAAGCCAATGCTCTAAGATAAAATTAGTTAATGTCAGTGACTGGCCCACAAAGAGGTAGTGATGTCTTCCAACAAGCAGTCTAGCAGCAATATGCCTTCAATGGAACTAGTTGATGAGAAGAATTCAGATGAAAACTGTTGGCACTCTTTCCCAACACAGACATGATTGATTTTTACTAATTTCCTGCTATAGAGAACATAAGTAGCATGCAATACACAGGGATGAATAGTTTCAGTGCCTTCTTGAGAGTAAATGAAAAAGAAGAGAAGCAAAAAGTCACTTACCATAATTCCAGTAAGCAAACAAACGCCTTTCCCACAATATGTGTTAGGTACCATGTCACCATAACCAATGGAGAGAAAAGTTATTGATATCAACCACATGGCTCCAAGAAAGTTGCTAGTAACATCCTGTTGGTCATGGTACCTGAAAAATAGTGAACATAACCAGACCTTTTTAATTAGTCTACAGTTCTGGTAGCTAAGAGCAGTTTGATTCAATTCAATAAATTCACCAAGCATACTCTATAAACTGCTCTATTTAGGGGTTTTCAAAGCTCATTATTGTAAATACAGTTGAGATTCCATCTAAACAATCTGAAAGACATCAGAAGTGCCTTAACTTTGAAAGTAAATCTGAAAGAGCAACTTTAAAATATGAAAAATGATTTTTCTCCTTGGTGTCAGATGATATACACACTTTTATCTTCGTACACTCCTCGGCCCCTGCCCATGTCTCATCACTCCTTGATGCCCAACTGAGGTACCAGACTTACAGAACAATATGCAGTTCCCCAGTCTCACTCCATTATCTTTGCACCAAGCTGTTCCCTCTGCTTGGATTATCTTTGGTCATCTTTTTCCCTAAATGGGATTAATTCCAAGTTATCCGCCCAAATAAATTCAGGTGGAAGCCTTTCCTGTCTACGCTTCTTCCTAGCTCCTCCCCTGTCCTTCCTCAGTATCCTGTGCATCCCTCAATCACAGGACTGTGTTGTACTGTCCACCTGTCAGTCCTTCACCCAATCTCCCTGAAGGCAGAAACCGTACCTTTGATCACACAGTCCCTGGCCAGAACTTGAGCCTAATAAAAGTTGTTGACTTATTGGTTGCACACAAGGAGCTTGTAGTCAAAAAGAGGGAGAAGGATATAGTTTATCCTGATTATTCTTTAAGGTGTCAAGGCTTTCTGGTGGGGAGAAGAGTGTTTATGTAACAACTAGATTTCCTGTAACATTTTGCTTGAATCAACACTACTGCTGGCCCTTTATGCAGACACGCTATCTACCACCATACAACAGTGAGGCCATGTGAGTTGTTACCCTGAGAAAAATTTGCTCCAGACTCGTGTTCTGTGTAGCCATGGGACAGAGTGGTGCTCTTCGGGTCTCTGTGGCAGTCAGGCCCCAGGCTTTGGTCGCTAGAGGCGTTCCTTCCTCTAAAGACCACTGTCCTTCCAGCTCTCAGATAGCGCTGGGGAGTACTGTTCTTTCCTCATTTCTTGTTCTCCAATGCTACAAAACATGCTGTAATCACCTGGGATGCATATTCCTCTGGTTTACACTCTTTCAGTCCTGCCTTTCAACTAGACTCTCTGCCTGTGCAGACAGAGCTAGGATGCCAGAGCCCCAGAATTGATCCCATGTAAAACATACACTGAGCTATCACATTTTCTTTTTTTTTTTTTCCTTCTGTCCTTCATCCCAAAAAGCACAGAAGGTTTTCCTCTGCAGTATCACTGGATCTTTCTTCTGTCTTTGGATATACAAAAGACCTATGCTTATCACTTTTATACATGTGTCTTCTTCCAAAGGAATAAGAGAGAACCTAAAAAATGCTATTCGCTGCTACTTTAGGGAAGGAGGAACCCCTGGCTGGAGTGAGTGGAGCCCCAGAATAGGAAGGAGTGAGGGGAACTCCTGCATCTCCTGGAAGAGAGGTAAGGGTGTGTGAAGAGGCAGCCAGCTCCTGCTGAGGAGCATCCTGCGAGTTTGTGGTGGCAGGAGGGCAGAAACCTCCACTGTCCCATGCCCCTGGAACTGCCATCAGGACCCAGTGGTGGAGCCCCCTCTTCCCAGAGTGGCTGGGCAGAGAGGCTGCTGTCGCCAATGGGAGGTCAAGATATACTACTAGCATTACAGGCAAGTGCTTTTCCTCTGAGAAACTTTGTTAACATACTGTGTACATATGAGTATAGTGAGGTGATTAGTGCTATACTGCAGCTACAACAGCTTTTGTGGCTGCTCTGGGAGTCTGCCCTGCATATGTAACACAGCCTCTATGGGAGAACGTGGTTTTTGGTCGCAACAAGACCCTTAGGGGTAAGTTTTGGATTATGGCACAGGCATGGTATTGGGGCTCTCTGGAGAGTATTCCTCACCATGCGGTTGCTTGAAATGGGGAATATATTATCTCGGCATAGGTGTGGGTTAATGGGGGAGAGGGAGAATTAATTTCCTATTTGATCTTTAAATATGAGACAAAGTTTCTTCTTAACAAAGTATGATGTACACAGAGATCTGATACATTTAAGACTTAATGGCTCTAGCTTCCCTGATGCATATATACATATATATAGTACTTGCATTTTCTCATTTAACATATACTGTTTTAATATACAGACAATCTTATTTGGCTGAAATAGTTATATTCTTCACCCCCTCTATATTAACAAAGTGTCCTCAGTCACTAGATTAGAAAATGTGCCCATGCCAGAGTGAAATCTTCCTTTCAGGCTATTCCTACACAGAGAGTGACCAGACCACTACTATCTGCTGTTCTTGTTGATGTTAGTTGTTGTGGAGTCAGCTCCATCTCATGGCAATGCTATGTACAACATAATGAAACGCTGTCTGGTCGTGCGCCATCATCATGATCCTTGGCATTTTTTACTCCATTGTTGCGGCCACTATGTAGTGCCTACAACCTAGAGGCTCATCTTCCAGCACTTAAGTAAATAATATTGTTATGATCCATAAGTTTTTCATTGGTTAATTTTTGGAAGTAGATTGCCAGGCCTTTCTTCCTAGTCTGTCTTAGTCTGGGAGCTTCACTGAAACCTGTCTACCATGGGTGACTCTGCTGGTATTTGAAATACGGATGACATAGCTTCCAGCATCACAGCAACATGCAAGATGGATGGTGTACTATCTGCTAGGCACATGGTTTTCCTTTGCTAGAACAACTACAAAGATGAGTTCAAGATTTCATAATATTAAAGGTCCCTAGGGGGCAACTCCATGCCTGGTGCCTGCAAGGAGATCTCAAGAGTGGCTTGGATGTGGAAGTCTTTCTCAGTTGTTCTTCCTGGAGCACTTTTGATTTGGTTTTCCAAGTTTGGAGCAGTACCTGACTTTCAAACATTGCAGTGAAAAGCATTCACTGGAACATTTAGGCAAGTGGACTTTTCCTTAGTTGCTCACCTTTACTAAATAGACATGTTTTAAATACACAAATAAATTTCTCCCATTCTCATTTGACTCTTTACCAAACTCTTAAGTACTCTGCCATTATATCATTCAGTCAATGTTTATTATATGTGATGCACATTACACTGGGTAAGAGACATTAATCCTGTATTGGAGAGCCTAATGAGAAACACGTATCTTTCTAGGAATTGGTATTTTAGGGCTTGAGATTCAATGGTAAATTATCCCTTTTGGTTATAAAATAATAAACCTGCCTGAAAAATAGCTCAGAGTGAAAAAATAACATTTCATAGAATGTTTATATTGCATTCAGACACATGGAGTTATGAATAGTCAAGATGAGTTAATTAGGGTACAAATTAGATATTATTAGAATAATCAACAGAGTTCTATCTCGGCAACTCAAACAAATTTTAGACTTATCTTTGGGATGATATTATTGCTTAGAATACCCCTGGGTTTTGAATTTATGCCAGATTCACACCACTGTGAATGGTAATAAGTGCAATTTAAATGGTTAAAAAAAATTTCAAAACATTTCTTATCATAGAAGTTTATTTCACAGACTTCCTCACACAATTCCAGCCTTCTTCTCCACAAGGAGAGCTGTTCTGGGAAAGACAGGAAGAAATGACTCACGTGGCACATTTCAAGTTTTGATCAATATGAATGCTTGTTTAAGAAAAAATACATTAAATAAGATTAAAATTAGTGCCAGGGATGCCTGATGATCTCAAGCTTTTAAAATAAGGGCTTTGGGGAGGGGACTTATTGAACTGTTATACAGTACTGCATGCTCCATCGACTTAAAAGATTATGAGACCAGCTTTAAGGTTTTAAAGGAAGCAAAATGTTCGTTTTCTTTGTTCCCATTCCTTCATTTATTGCTTCTATAGGCTTAGCACTTTGTCTTAAATCATACACGTGACAGCTTTCTATAACATTTGTCAAGTTCACAAGAGCTGTCTTTCCAAGGGGCTCAATGAATTAGTTCCCTCCGAATGAGGCAGTCTCTGCCCAGCTATCCTGTTCCCCCTCAGCACCCTTCCAGAAGCAACATGAGCCTTGGCCACACTAATGGTGGGCAATTATGCCATCATCTTTCGCTGCTCTTTTTCTCTGCAGATGCATTTCCTTCTGTGTGGAAACACCTTCTCTCCACTTCCTAGCCCTAACTGTCCTTCGAGAACCTGTCCATGGGTCACCTTCTCCAGATTCCACATAGCTTTTGGACAGCATGGTAGTTCATGCTGGACTGCATATAGGTCCTTACTGTCTATCCCTGAAGCAGCTTGTGGGTACCTCTCTGCCATTCCATAAATTTTAACTTGGATCATAAAAGATACCTGATTTATAATTTACTTATTTAACATACCCCTAGAATCAAAATTATAAAGACTTTGAGGACAAGGACTCTGCCTTATTCATTGTTGTATCCACGTACAACGTTTAGACGAAGATAGCATGGATTTGATAAAGGTTTATGGAATAAATTAGTGTGACAATGTGAAACATTTGTTCCCAATCTGACTTGCCTTAGGTTCACATGCTAGGCCTTCAAAAGCACATACTTAGAGAAGCAAAAAGGGCAAGAATGATTCTTGTCCATTGGTCAACGAGAACAGAATATGTCATGTTATATTCCAAGATGTGTGGGCAACTTACAAGATTTTCTTCTATCTGGACAAAATAACTCTACATTGGAGGATAACAGCTGAAAGACTCTGTTCATTAATCCCCTTCTATTAAAATACTTATTAATAGTAGAAATGGCAAAAAGATCTCATCTCAAATGTCAGTTCTCATCTCAAATGTCAGCCTTAGTTATATGGTGAAAAGTATTATGAAGATTTAAATGCATGTGATCAAGCCCCCATTTCATCTCCTGTCTCTCCTAAAATACCACTAACATGATAGAAAGGCAGTAAAAAGATATAAACCCAGAACAACAAAGTGAGGGGAAAAGAGACATCAGGAAACAAGAAATAACACATTTTTATAAGAATGAAAGTTCACAGGAATTCCGCTTCCAGCCAAAATAGAGTAATAGGAGATTTACCCTCACAACTCTCATAGCAACTCACAGAGACCTTATAGGACAGAGTAGAACTGCCCCATAGGGTTTCCTAGCCTGTTATCTTTACAGGAACAGACTGTCAGGTCTTTTCTCCCGAGGAGCCACTGGTGGGTTCGAACTGCCAACCTTTTGGTTAGCCACCAAGCTCTCAGCCATTGTGCCACCAAGGTCGTAGTGAGTTGGAATCGACTTGATGGCAGACAATAACAACAACAACCCACAGAAGTGAAACAACTAAAAAACCAGACAAAATATCTGAAGCAATGGTTTTCAAGACTGGTCATCCAGCAACAAAGGACAGGGATCCCTGAGAGATGGTAAACAAGGGTGGCCATACAACCACCCTGGAGAGTCTCCAGGATGCAGCTCAAGGAGGACAACCAGGCAGAGCCCTGAGATTCCCCCCAAGTTGAGACAGAGCTGGGAGTCCAGGGAGGCCAACATGGCTGGAGTTCAGAGGACCAAAAACCAGAGAGGAGAGAGCCCCAGAGATCTGTAGAGGGGTCCCCTGATTATTCAGCTGAGTACTGACTAGTGCATGTATGTGAAACTATCCAAGGCTGTAGAAGCAGAAGCACACTTTTGTACGGTTCTTATACTACATGTAAAGTGATATAGTATCACTTGAATATAGATTATAGTAAGTGATATAATATCAGGTGAGGGTAGACTATGATAACTGAGGCACAGTATATGGTAATTCATATGTAGGTATGCTGTAAACCCTAAACCAAAAAAAACAAACCAGTTGCCGAGTTGATTTTGACTCATGGAGTTCTTATGTGTTTCAGAGTAGAACTACACTCCATAGGGTTTTCAAAGGCTGTGATCTTTTGGAAGTAGATCACCAGGCCTTTCTTCCAAGGCACTTCTAGGTGATTTTGTACTGCCAACCTTTCGGTTAGTAGCTGAGCACTTAACCATTTGCACCACCCAGAGACTCCATAAACCCTAAAGCAACCATGAAAATAACATGCCAAAGCATAACAGCTGATAAGCCAATAAAGGTTTTAAGATGAAATAAGAAAATCCAAAAGGCAGCAGAAAAACAGGGAAAAAGGAACAAAACACAGATGTGACAAAAATAAAATAGAAAGAAGACAGATTCAACCCAACCGCATCTGTAACCACACTAAAAATAAATGGCCTAAGTACCTGCTATGGATTGAATTGTGTCTCCCAAAAATGTGTGTCAGTTTGGCTACGCCATGATTCCCAGTATTGTGTGGTTGTCCTCCATTTTGTTATCTGATATAATCATCCTATGTGTTGTAAATCATAACCTCTATGATGTTAATGCGCCAGGATTAGAGGCAGTTATGTTAACGAGGCAGGACACAATCTACAGAATTAGATTGTATCTTGAGTCAATCTCTTTTGAGATATAAAAGAAAGAAGCAAACAGACAGGAGAGGGACCTTATTACCACCAAGCAAGAAGAGCCAGGAACGGAGCATGTCCTTTGGACCTGGGGTCCCTGCACTAAGAAACTGCTAGACCACGGGAAGGTTGATGACAAGGACCTTCCCCCAGAGCTGACAGAGAGAAAGCCTTCCCTTGGAGCTGGTGCCCTAAATTTGGACTTCTAGCCTTCTAAACTGTCAGAGAATAAATTTCTGTTTGTTAAAGCCATCCACTTGTGGTATTTCTGTTACAGCAGCACTAGAAAACTAAGACAGTACCCCAGTTTAAAAACAGAGATTGTCATATTGAAATTACATGGAAAAGCAGTAACTGACTTGGTTAGGTGGAAGGAATATATCCCGAATTCCTGGAGAGAGTGATGAAGAAAGGGGGACCGGTTCACCAAAAGAACCCATGAGAATCTCACACTTAGAGAAACCACGTACCATGCTATGGGTAGGTGATGTTCAAAGCTGAAAACAGGAGAACTGACTAACCATAAGCATACAGGATGATCAATCTCGAAGTCCCTGCCCCTGTCTGGTACTGCCAGGCAACTAACAGGAGATAGGTTTATCTCTGGGCACAGACAGGTGACTTGGGGACCCAGGGCCCAGCTAAGGACAGAAGAGATGTTAGGGGCTGAAAACATGGGGATTAAGTGCATGTTTTCAAACTAAACAGTAGTATCCCTACTTTCTTTTCTTCACTCCCTACCCAGTACGCTAAAATTAGAACTCACTAGTACAGAGAAAGACAATATTTTTCTCTGGGGAAATAGAACAGCCCCAGAGAAAAGACAACCTATACTGACATTCCAACCAGTTGCTATTGAGTCAGAGTGTCAGAGTAGAACTGTGTTCCATAGGGTTTTCAATGACTGATTTTTCAGAAGTAGATTGCCAGGCCTTTCCTCTGGGTGGACTCAAACCTCTGACCTTTCAGTTAGCAGCTGAGCATATTAACCGTTTGCACCACCCACAGAATCTTAGTAACAATAAAAATCATTACTATTAAGGATTCATTAGGGATAATGAAAAACTCAGCTTTCTACCCAGTCACTGAGTGGTGATTTCTACCAGACAATAAGCCCTTCTCCTCATACAGAACTTCCAACTGGCTTCCAATTTCCATTCTTGAATTAAAAAAAATAGTAAATGATCACCACACATTTGAGATATGCATTCTATAGAACCCTGGTGGTGTAGTGGTTAAGAGCTACGGCTGCTAACCAAAAGGTCAGCAGTTCAAATCCACCAGGTGCTCCGTGGAAACCCTATAGGGCAGTTCTACTCTGTCCTGTAGGGTTGCTATAAGTTGGAATTGACTTGACGGCAGTGCATTTGGTTTTTTGGGTTTGGTTCTATAGAAAATATACAGACAAAAAAAGGTTGGGGTGGAGGATGGCGAGAAAGGAAAGAAGGAAGGGAGGAACCCTAAGAATCTGATGAAGCAGAATTCTGGTAAACCAGAATAATCAGGGTGATGAGGGGCCAGGCACATACACTCTATAAGTTATATCATGAAAGACCTAAGGGAACTATTGCATCCATAAAATAGGAACAGGATGCTTCATAGAAGGTAGAGTTTAACTTAAGAAAGGAGACTTAAAATTACAGTGAGAAAAATCATAATAAGATTAGAAAATACAGTAGTAAAAATTTCCCAGAAAATAGAACAAAAAGGAAAAAGAGAGTGAGAACAAACAAGATAGAATTTTCAGAGAAATCAGTTTAGAGAATCCAACACTGGCTTTCCAGAAGGAGAACACAGAAAATGGAACGACAAAAAAACTGGAAGGCAGGCATCTCTCAAGGGAAGGTCCTACTGAGTATCTGCATACTGAATAAAGAAAAACCCACACCAAGTAGACCACTGTAAATTTTAAAATACCAGGAATAAGGGCAGCTAAGGGCAGAAGAGATGTTAGCGGCTGAAAAGAAGATCTTAAAAGTTTCAAAGACGGAAAAAATAGATTCCAGCTAAACATTACAAATGGTTGCCTGTAACACTAAATTGTTTTAACAAGTGTGTGTGTTGTAGGGGGGAAGGGAGGAAGCAGTCTATTTTGGCTGGTCTTGCTAATGTTGGTGTTAGGTGCTGTTGAGTCGATTCTGACTCATAGTGACCCTACTGGTGGCACAGTGGTTAAAAGCTCGGCTGCTAACCAAAAAAATGTCAGCAGTTCGAATCCACCAGCCGCTCCTTGGAAACCCTGTGGGGCAGTTCTGCTCTGTCCTATAGCATCACTATGAGTCAGTTTTACAAATTGGAGGGATGAAGAATTTGGGAGGAGGAACTGAACAAGTGTAGCTCTCCTTGCCCATAGAGCAGGGGCATTTTGTTTTGCATGGAGTAAGCTTACCAGGAGTGGAGGGGGGAGGACTGAGAGGGGGTAATGAGGTGTCTCCTTTAGGGTACAAGGGTGCACCTATGACTCCACCTACTTTAGTGGTGAGTGGTCAGAGTACTAGGCAGCCCATCTGGCTATAGATCAAGTGGTGGTGTCCAAATCACCTTTATGTCAGTAATGAAGCTGGTATTTTGCTATTCATCAGTTGCAGTCTTAGAGAGGTGAGAGGGGTATGTTTATCCCCCTCCAAGCCCCAACTATATGCATCTAGTCTAGATGTAAAGTAAGCAAAATAAAATAAAATAATTGATGAAATTAATTTAAACATATGTTGTTGCTGTTGTTTGATTTCAACTCTTAGCAACCCCATGTGACAGAGTAGAACTATCCCATAGGGTTTTCTTGGCTGTAATCTTTACAGAAGCAGATCACCAGGTCTTTCTCCTGTGGAGCTGCTGAGTGGGTTCAAACCATCAGCCTTTAGGTTAGCAGTCCAGCACTTATTCATTTGCACCACCAGGGCTCCTCATTAAAACATACAAGCGTTAAAAAAAAAAAAAAAAAAGTCCAATGAAGGCTCAGAACTAGGTCCAGAGGGAAAAAGTGCTCTGTCTGCCAATGGCTCAGAAAAGAGAGGTTAATACGTATCTCTTATTTGTCACTGATTTATATCAAAGGTACTCCTTGGTGGCACATTAGATTCACCTGGGAAGCATTCAGAACTCTTTGCAAAGGCCCCATACTCAACCAATTAGGCCAAGATGTCTGAGAGTGGAGCCGTGACAGGGATTTTTTAAAAGCTCCCGAGGTGATTTTAATGTGTTGTCATGTTTGAGAATCACCCATTAGCTTTATTTTAAGAGGAGTTTCTCATTCAGTGACATGTTGAATAGCTATATATATAAAGAAACTTTTGGAGGCACTGGAAATGTAAATGAGTAACAAACAGTAAGCATTCTTGAGAAGTTAAAAATCTAGTAAGAAAGAAAATCACATGCCAGGGCTAATAAAATCATAATAATGAGGTCATATACAAGTTTAAAAAAATGTGAATACCAGATATAAAGACATATCAAGAAAATATACAACAGATTGAAAGTAATGACAAGAAGATCTAATAATATAACACTGACACCTAAAATTATAAACAAAGTTTTAAAGTCAAATGAAATTTAAAATTCAGTAGGTCCAACACTTTACTACAAACCTATCTGAGTGTGTTCTTAAGTGAAATTACTGAAATTGTATGTATAAAACTACTGTATGTAATTTACAGAAAGTCCCTTCAGGTCAGAGAACGTGAAGTGACCCAATCCATGAAGACTTTCTCCCAGTTCCCTGCATGTACTCCTGCTGTTCTCTGTATCACTAGATCCTGCCAGCACAAACACGGCTTCAGGATGCTCATGACTCCGATAGAGATGCGCTTCAAAACCAACAAGCAACCAAAGGAAAGCAGCAAGACAGGCAGTACAATGCTACCTCTAAAGCCCAGCTTTAGTTTATTCATGAGCTTGAATTTTCATAAATTATGTACTTCTTTATTAACTCTAAAACACCAAACTTACTAGTTTTTTACCTCGACTATTTCGCCCCTTTAACTTTGCACATTTGGAATTTTTCTTCTGTTTTCATTTGAGTGAGAAAAGTAAAAAAGGTAATGTGTATGTGGGGGTGGGGGGGTGGGTGTGAGGGTGGTGCTAGCAGACAGATTGAGCTTTGCATCTCTGAGGCAGAGAAGAGCAATGCGGCAGGCAGTCACTAGGTGGCAGTGCCACACTAGTTTACACCCATGGTGGCTTCGATGAGTTTGGCCAGGCTGGCCAGCTGTGAGGGGACATTGCTGGGAGTACTGTCAAGAGAAAACACCTCTCCTGGGCACCCTGAAAGTGGGTGTTGTTCCCTGTGGGCCACAAGAGTTGTGGTCGAACTAAACAAGCCTCTTGCAGGGCCACTGCGCAGCCCCAGATTATTGCCAAGAATCGTAGGTGTGTGTGTAGGGGGGTGTTTTGACACTGAATCCATTCTAGATCCAATATATGGTATATCTGAGGCAGCAGCATACAGTATCTTCACATTTCACCACCCTGAGAGTCTCTAGATCCAAGACCAGACCATATCTCCTAATCTGTAAGAGAAAAATCCCTGTGGATTTTTAAAACTAGGCTATGCTGGAAGGGTACAAAAGTCAGGGTCCTGTTTACTTACTCTGAGGTAGAGTCACGGAATAACTGATCTGGACTCACAGGTCCGATCCCCCTTCCCAGTTCTGTGTGACCCAGAGCAGTAGGTCCCTTAACATCTGAGCTGTGTTTTTTGCCCAAGATGAGGATCTATCTACAGGGTGGCTGTGAGCACCAAGATAAGGCGCTGTCCAGATGCTCCCAGACCAGCATATAAAGACTGTTTGCATGTTGTTTACTGGGCAAATACTTTTCTATTGGAGTAAAAGTAACCACAACAGAAAGTGATTACTTTTGGGGGCATACCTTCTTAAGCACAGGTGGAGTGACATAAATTTTAGCTTTAACCAGCATAGACAGATTTTGGTTTTGCTCCCTTTTATCCTACTCTGCATTTTGTTGCCACTGTCAAAGAGCAAAGTGACTCGTAGCACAAAGAGATGTGAAAGGGCAAAGAGGAAAGAAGAAAGAAGGGTGAAAAAGAGGTAAGAAACGACAGGATCTGCTTTGGCAGGGCAAAAGCAACAAGGGGTAAGGGTGGATCAACCCATACAATAGGAGAGTAGGAAGAAAGAGGGATGTTCAGCAACAAGAAGCTCAAATTTAAAAAAAAAACTTCACAACCTTTCTGTACCATCCATCCTCCTCCCTCCTCAGCTGCCTTCTGTCCCCATAACACCACTGCATCCATCTTTAAAGTGCCAGGGAGGAGGAAGGAAGGTATTTCTGGGTCTAGTATCAATGGTGTATTCCTGAGAAATTTTTGACAGGATTTCTGTAAATCAACACAGCTTGAAGGTGCTACCATCTACAACTAGCAGTTATCATGAATTAATTCTAAATTTTCAGTTTTCAAAATACAGCCAATGAAAATTCCTACTAAGAACATACGACAAGAAGTCTTAGCCTCCAGCACTTCCCACTTCCAGGCTGTGCTTCTAGGGAAGCGAAACATTCCCAAACGTCATTGCTTCGTTCCTTACAGAAAGAAAAGCAGCAGAGAGTTAGAAAACTGAGCCACCCAAACCAAGAGAGCAGAGTTGTGAGGGGCACTCGGCCAAATGTGACTCCAGCAAGGCTGAGGAAAAGGATCACAGCTTTTCTGAGGTCATTTTCAAGTTTACCAGTTAAATGTTCCCACTTCAAGGCTAAAAATTAGTCAGAGTGCCTACTAATAGCACCTAGCTTGACTCAGCATGGAAAGCTACAATACAGACTGCGATGCCCAAATGTCCTGAACTGAATGAAAACACAGGTCTAGTTCATGAAGGAGGAACACGTGAGGCAAACAGAGCATCCTCGCCCCATCCCACCACCATCGAGGCCTTCCAATCCCCCACTACATAAAGTCCTGAAGAACACCCTTGCAACACCCTTGCAGAGGTCTACAACTGAAACCATATGTTTCTTTTACAGTCAGGAAAAAATCTTTTTACAGAAGCAGAAAAAAAGGATGAAAGAGGAAGAAAGTGCACTAGCAAAAATGCAAGAGAGAGAGGCTGAAATTGCATAAAGAAAGAAGAAATCACTGCGAATAGAAATTTAAAAAATACATAAGTAAATGGTTGGAGAAAAATTGCTAAGTAAGCCACAAAAACTCAAGATTTGACTCTAGCCAGCCAACTAATTACTTTTTTAAAAATTTAAAAATCAGCCTCATTATCCAGCACAGAAATACCTCACATAGCTTTCACTAGTTTGTACTAGTTTCCAACTAATCCAGAAAGAAAAATGAGAAAGGAAAAACCAACTCAACATTCATTATTCTTCAATTTTAATATTTCAGGAACTTAACATGGTGATTAAAAATACTTCCTGGTTGAATGTCTACCACCTGCAGAAGCAAGCTGGGGAGTGTACACACTTAGTAAAGGGAGCTACCTGCTCAGCTCACCAAAATACACTGGTAAAATCATTACTGATGCCAAATATGGCAGATATTTTCCCAAGGAGAATCACCATATCAGCTTGTCCAGTTTGTGAGATTAAGTTTTTTACACAGTGAATTCTGGAATCATGAAAAAGGAATGAAGCAGAAAGAAGCCTGGATAGAGAAATAGCCTCTGTACTTTGTTTCACGTGCTACCAAGGATCGGGAATCACATAAGACAGACAAATCCCATGAGTGTGTTCATCGTCTCTTCAACACAACCCCATGCCAACAATATGATCTTCTGAAACTCTACCGCTGCTAAACTACTACCCAAATGCAAAGCCACCAAGCCCACACTGACTTCCATTAAAATGACAAAATTAGGTTTATAGAAGTTAAACTCCTGGAGTCCCTAGGTGGCACAAATAGTTAAGCTCTCAGCTCTTAACTGAAAGGTTGGTGGTTCAGTTCCACCCAGAGGTGCCTTGGAGGAAAGAACTGGCGATCTACTTCCAAAAAATCAGCCATTGAAAACCCTGTGGAGCACAGTTCTGCTCTGACACACATGGCGTCGCCTTCAGTCAGAATCGACTTGATGACAGCTGGTAGTAGTGAAACCCTTAGTGAATGTTAACAGATGGATTTGAACAGAGTCCTCTAGGCAGTGAACTTAGATGATGCAGGGCTAGCTAAGCAGGTAAAGTCAACAGGGTCAACATCAGCATCTCCACTGGAGGAGACCCAGGGCAGTACAGCGGGCCTACTCCTGTGCATTTTAGGCATTGGCCTTTGATAGCTTTGGGTTGATGTTGGTGCTACTAATTATTGGTAAAGGGAATTATTTGTGTGACTTTTTCATGTTACTTACTTCCTCTGAGCCTTAGTTTCCTCGTTTATAAAGTGGAAGCAATAAGGCCTAAGGCAGCAGAGCACATTGGTTAAGAATACGACTCTGCAGCCAGATTGCTTAAGCTCCAACCTATGGAGCTGTATGACCCTGGGCAGGCTGCTTAGCCTTTCTGTGCCTCATCTGCCTCACTTGTGAAATAAGTACAACAAGAGCACCCACCTCACAGGTTGCTGTATTTCATGAGTTAAGATCTGTAAAGTGTTTGGAAAAGTGCCTGATCCGTAGAAAGCACTGTGTACATATTTGTTACTTTTTGTTTTTATGATCTTCTACTGTATATAGAGTTTATGAAAATTAATAAATATGCTACATATTGCATACAGAAGATTGTTAGATTATTAAGCATTATTTCTTTATTATATATGGTTGGAAGGCAGAAGGTCTTTTCACCTTCTAGAAGTAACTGTATCACTGTCCCTGCCATTCTTTTTATCCATACTTCATGTAAAGATTTTTATTTTTTTACTGTTTTTCTTCAGTTGTTTGGTAAGCTTAGGAAAGGACCCATATTCATTCTGCTGTTTGGGAGAATTCAGAGGTGTTGAGGTGTTTACTTTTTGGATGTACACAGTTCCTTGTTTTCTCACCTGAAACACACTTCCTTATGGTGTGAACTTTCTCCCCAACCTGCTGAGTTAATTTAATCTTTGGACATAACCCGTTTCCTGACTGGAGTCCCCCTGGAGGTTGGGGTGCTGGTTGATGGTTGGGTAGAAAGCTGTGAGGAAATTTTCAACATACCCTCATTTATATTCCACTAACCTGCGAATGATTGAAGTTGTTAAGTATTTCATTTTACTTGGATCCACAATCAACACCCATGGAAGCAGCAGTCAAGAAATCAAATGATGCATTGCAATGGGCAAATCTGCTGCAAAAGACCTCTTTAAAGTGTTAAAAAGCACAGATATCACCATGAAGACTAAGGTGCACCTGACCCGAGCCACGCTGTTTTCAATCACCTCATATGCATGCGAAAGCTGGACAATGAAGACTAAAGAAGAATTGACGCCTTTGAATTATGGTGGTGTCAAAGAATATTGAATATACCACGGACTGCCAAAAAAACAAACAAGTCTGTCTTGGAAGATGTACAGCCAGAATGCTCCTTAGAAGCAAGGATGGTGAGGCTATGTCTCACATACTTTGAACATGTTGTCAGGAGATATCAGTCCCTGGAGAAGGACATCATGTTTGGTAAAGTAGAGAGTTAGCAAAAAAGAGGAAGACCCTCAATGAGATGGATTGACACAGTGGCTGCAACAATGGGCTCAAGCATAACCAGGATTGTGAGGATGGCACAGGGCTGGGCAGTACTTCATTCTGTTGTATATGGAGTCGCTATGAGTTGGAACCAACTCGACAACACCTAACAACAGCAACAATCTTGTGAACAACATGGAAAACTCCTAATTTATCTCAAAACTCCAAACTCACACGCACAGCTGCTCCTCCTCTGAATTTCTACTAGTTTTTACACTGCAACACTGTCCAAAAGAACTTTCTTCAAAAATAATGAAAATGTTCAATATCTATGCTGTCTAACACAGTAGCCACTAGCGACGTGAAAATTTTTAAAAAATTATAGGAATGGGAACATATGATGACCTTTTTATTATTCTGTGTCTTTTGTTGTATGTCAAAATTATGTCTACTGAGTACTTGAAACGTGCCTAGTGCAAATGAAGAGCTTAATTTTTAATTTCATTTCATTTTAATCAATTTAAAATTAAATTTAAGTAGCCATATGTGGTTAATGGCTGCCATATTGGACAGAGCTGGACCAAAGGGTCAAATTGTGGTATGAGAGCCACAGAACACACATAATCAGGCCTTAACAACACAGCTATTTTAATTCAGCCATAAAGTTTGCTCCGAAATTCCCCTCTGCCAATGTGAAATGGGATAAAGAAATAGAATACACTCCCTGACTTCAGGGGCCTTAAAAAACTACAAACAAATTTGACATGATATTCTGTCCTTGTATTGTCATTCAGTTGCTTGTTTTGTTATTATGCCTCTTGAATAAAGAAAAGTCAATCATTTTAAAGAAATGAATTTTGACTAACCTGTGTATAATAATTCATTCAGACATGCAATGTTCCCCTACTTCATCGGAAGACTATACCAGGTGGTAGGGCCAGAGGAGGAGAACGTGGGTTCAAAAGTGAAGTCCCTCTACCAAACAGTTCTGAAATCCATAATTAATGAAGGATTATCTTAATCTTCACAGGCAGGTAAAATACACCTGTTCTTCCTGTCAATCCTACTTTGGTCACTTTCCATGGCCCTGCCCATACTAGGGGACACAGCTGGTGCCCAAGGTGGGATCCACGAGAAGATTATGGCAGGACAGGTGCTTTCTAGATTGAACTGCTTTCCAAATCAAACGTCCTGAACACCAGAATACAGGCTCATTATCCGGTATTCAAGCTCTGCTTTCCTGGCATCCTACTGAAAAATTAACAGAAGTAGAGCTCTAGTTCTTATGTTTACAAAACAATTTTATATATTGCTTAGTGATATGTATACTGCTAACAAACCTATAACCTGTTACCCATTGCCTTCAAGTTGATTCCGACTCAAAGCAACCCTATGAGACAGAGTAGAACGGCCCCCAGAGGGTTTTCAAGGAGCCACTGGTGGATTCAAACTGCTGACCTTTTGGTTAGCAGCCTGAGCTCTTAACAACTGCGCCACCAGGGCTCCAACAACCTGTAGAAAAATTTAAAAAATCATAGGAATGGGTACATATGATGACCTTTTTATTATTCTGTATCTTTTGTTGTATGTCAAAATTATTTTAAAAACAGATATTCAATGTTGTGAATGTTTTTATTTGTGCAGCTACTTAGCTTACAATAGAAATAGTTTTGATGCACAGCATGAAGAGTAATGCGGCCCACAATGGCTTTCTTTTGCTCCATTTGATTTAATTAACACATTTGTTTACACATTTGTATATTTTACTTAAAAATAACATTTTTATAAAGTCTCTCACTGATGCAAAGGCAACACTTTATAAAAGTGTTGACTTCTAACATTGAAGAGGGCACTCAGTAATAACTGCCACACACATTCTTCCTTAATCAGTAAATGAAGATAAGGTATGCTGTAGTGCATGTATGCGTTTATCATACTAAGGATTTGATTCCCAATTGTGTGTGTGTGTGCAAGCATATAAACTATGTTGCTATTGCATTCAGAATTGTGATCGCCCATCATATAAAACTTGGGAACCATCTGAATTTGCTTTCTAAGCATGACCACCAAGGACACCTGGTGACCTTGATATGGTAGTATAAAAACAGAATATAATGCATAGGTAATGAGACCCATACAGTGCAAGTCACTGTGCTCAGTGCAGAGTGGGGTTAGTTTAGGGTTGACTGAGAAGAGCAGTGGACTTCCCGCAGCTCTGTGCTGTGTCCCAGTCCCCTGACCTGCTCGGTGAGACAGGAAGTACAGTGTTCACCAAGGCAGCCAGGTGCTCACAAAGGCTCGTGGTGAGGCTTCAAGTCTGCACAGTACCAAGCATGCTAATGGCGCTCTATCTAATCAGTGTGGCTTATACAGAACACAACTGCCCTCCCCTCCATATTCTTTACCTCTGTCAATGGTATTTTCAAACACCAACCTTCCCAAATCAGACAAGTTGCAGTCATCTTTTCCCATGCCTCATCCCTGAAATCAAGAAGCCATGATGTTCTGAGGCATCCACCTTCAAACGTTCCCAAATTGAGACATTTCTTCTCGGCCTGCCTCTGCTTGCTTCTCCAGTCTTAATTCTTGCTTGTCCCTCGCTTGCATTCTAGGCTCCAGTTGAAGAACTTTCAATTCACGGAATACACGTTGCTCTTTCCCCTCTAGGCTTCTGCGTATGCTGTCCTTTCTTCCTCTCACACACTAATCCCCCTTTTCTCCTGGCTTCTAGTCTTCTGGCTTCACATCCCAAAGTCTTTTCCACTTCACTCCTCCTGTTCCTAAGACTGAGTTAGGAATCCACTTCTGTCCCACAGAACCTGCAATTACCCATACTACACTTTCACTACCACTTGTCCTTGGGGTGGAAAATGTGTCCTGTTCAAAGCTGTATGCCCAGGAACAGCACCAGGACTGTTACATGGCAGATGGCCCAAAATTGATTTTGAATGCATAAATAAATGAAGGAACCCTAATTGCCCCTGCCTTATTCTAGGGGAGCAGTGATCAAGGCATAGTTTACTGCAACACACATCTCACCAGTCTCCTTGCCTCTGGCCTACACCTTTCTACTTCTCTACATCCTCCTCCTCACTATTCCCTGAGATATCTTGCATAAAATATAAATTTAACTGTCAGTTTGTCTCATACTCTTGGATGGCTTCTCACTGCTTAGAAAGTAAATTCCAATCTCCTCAGCATATACACAAGGCCATTTTGGGCCCAACCTACTTTCCTGCCATTTTTTCCTATCACCAGCTACATGCCAAACTCCGCTCCTTTGGCCCCTTGGCTTCTAATTGTCCTTGCCACACTTTTCCATTTGACATCCTCCTACTCATTCTTTAATACTCATCCCATCTAGGAAGTATTGCCTACATCCCTTAGGCACAAGTCCATACCTCCATCACAGCACTTATGTTAAATTGTAATCTTACTCTGTTATTTATTTGTGTCTTCCATTGGTCATTGAGTGCCCCAGAAAGGACCATCTCTGAAATCTCATTGACTGGCTAAATACTTGGTTGCCAGTAGGAGTTCAATAAATGTTTGTATAATGAGGTGAGAGAAGTCTAAATCCTATACGGCTTATCACTAAAGAAACCTCAATTTTGGAAGTTAATTGCTTTGAATAGCAGAATAAATCAAATTTAACATAGCTGTATTTTTGTCATAGAGCCAAATAGAAAGATAAATATATTACTTAAAATACTTATGCATGCTCATGCTCTTTTGTACAGGTTTTTATTGTTTTGTGTCTGATATATTGCCATTGTCGATTGCTTACATGAATCTCAACTTTAACAAATTACTCTGGAAATGACAGTTTTCAAAGAAAACCTGGATTTTATACTAGCTTCGGCCTAATAATTCTGAACATATTCAGTGGATTTAAAATTATTATTAACCCCTTGCCCCAAGACAAAAGAAGTTCTTCAATGTATAGGATACTATATATTTTCGGCATTTGCTAATTAGTGATCCTTGTGTTCTTGTTCTGTTTTTAACTGTTCAGTTTGATTTTAACTCGAGAAGGAAGTACTCCTTTTATAATCCTAATGGTAACACCTAATGGTTCTGAAGTTCTTTCCACGTGGGAACAGTGAAGACTATGTGACCAAATGCTGGAAACAGCTTACAAGACCTCCACAATTAAACAGAAAACAAATTTTAAAACAAGTATTATTAGCTGTATTAAATACCTTAGGTTATTACCATGTATATATGTCACATAAATAGAAACATGCCTAAATTCCAAAGGTTCTAATCATTAGAAAATCATAAGCCAAAAAAACTAGCACAGGGCTTTGCAGAAAATGAAGAGGAAGTTGATACAGCTGGGAAATAACATTTACCTACTTTTAATGGCAATCAGCGAAAGAACTCATTAAATAAAATACGATGTACCCATAAGATGGACAAATCACCTGGAGAGACCAGAAAAAACTAATACCAATTATATTACCCTCTCTATCATTTTCAGCTTAGAAAAAGAAAACTAAGATACACTAGTGACTAAAATTTAGATTTCTTCTCCTTGAAGTTTTATCTTTGCATTGTCATTGTCTTATTTCCCTGCATTAATAAACCGATAAATCTGAAATAGATTTTAGAAGCCATCTAGTTCAACCTTCTCATTTAACAGGTAAAGAAACTGAGGCCTAGAAATGTGAACTGATCATTCAAGGTCAGAGTGTTAATTAGCAGCTGACAAGGGTTAGAACCCAGCTTTCCTTACTTCCGACCACATACTCAAGCTTCTCCTTAGTAAATCCAGCATTCACTAACTGGCATCCAGGTTTCAATACTTGCCGCCCATGGATCTATTTCATGTGCCTTCACAGATTATTTCTAACTATAAAAATTTTAAAAGCTTCTAAAATCAGTACCCTTCATTAAAATTGCTTTCCTGAGAGCCCTTGAGGGCAGAAAAATAATTTTAGTAAAATCCACTTATTCATAGGAAATTAAATATTTTATGCAATGGATAATTTGAGATCCTTGTGTTCTTGTTCTTTTTTAACTCTTCAATCTCATTTAAACTTAGGAAGCGAGACACTCCTTACATAATCCCAATGAAGCAGCAGCTAATGATTCTAAAGTTCTTTCTACATGAGAAAAATGAACTTACGTGACCACATGCTAAAAACAGCCTACAAGATTTCCACTGAAGCAGAAAACACATTTTAAAAACAACCACTGTATTGGAGCTCTGGTGGCATAGTAGTTAAGAGCTATGTCTGCTAACCAAAAGGTCAGCAGTTCGAATCTACCAGCCACTTCTTGGAAACCCTGTGGGGCAGTTCTACTCTGTCCTATAGGGTCACTACGAGTCAGAATCAACTCAACGGCAACGAGTTTGGTTTTAGTACTGTATTAAAGACCCCCATGTTCTCAAGCTTTTAAATAATCAGTCACTTCCTTGTAGAAAACACTTTTACAATCTCTTATGCTGGTATTTGGGGCCATCAAAAATGGTCCTGATTACCTTTCTTTTTTTTAAAAAAAAACACTGGTCTTTATTTTGTATCCAATCAGAGTCAACAGGGCCAGCAGGGGAGAATGTATTAGGAAGATATTCATGGAGATACCTGGGTGATGTTACAGCTTATTGGCTGATGTTACACTCCTGAGTACACGGTCTTGTCCCCCCACCCCCATTTATTTTAATGTACTTTAGATGAAGGTTTACAGAACAGTTTATCATTAAACAGTCAGTATACATATTGTTTTATGACACTGGTTAACAACCCCACGACATGTCAACACTCTCCCTTCTCGACCTTGGAGGATCTTTTTTTTTTTTGGTGAAAATATACATAGCCAAAGTTACACCATTTCAAAAGTTTCTACATGTACAATTCAGTGACATCGATTACATTCTTCCAGTTGTGCTGCTATTCTCACTATCCTTTTCCAAATTATTCCATCCCCATTATCTTCAACTCACTGCCCCCTAGGCTTCCCATCAAACCTTTTGAGTTGCTGTTGTCAATCTGATCTCACATAGATAATTCTGGGGTTTTTTTGTACTTTAGATGAAGGTTTACAGAATAGTTTCTGATTAAACAGTTGGTACACATATTGCCCTATGACAATGGTTAACAACCCCACGACATGTCAACACTGTCCCTTCTCAACCTTGGGTTCCTTATCACCAGCTTTCTTGTCCCTGCCTGCCTACTAGTCCTTGTCCCTGGACTGCTGTGCCTCATTAGTCCCGTTTTGTTTTATGAGGCTGTCCAATCCCCAGATGAACAGTAAACCTCGAGAGTGATTTCATCACTGAGCTAAAAGGGTGTCTGGGGGCCATACTCTCGGGGTTTGTCCAGTCTGTCAGGCCAGTAAATCTGGTCTTTTTTTTTGTGAGTGAGAATTTTGTTCTACATCCTTTTCCAGCTCTATACAGGACCCTGTGTTGTGATCACAGTCAGAGCAGTCAGTGGTGGTAGCCAGGCACCCTCTAGCTGTACTGGACTCAGTCCGGTGGAGGCCTTGGTAGCTGTGGTCCATTAGTCCTTTGGACTAATCTTTTCCTTGTATCCTGTTCTCTTCATTCTTCCTTGCTCCAAAAGGGGTGAGACCAGTGGAGTATCTCAGATGGCTGCTCACAGGCTTTTAGGACCCCAGAGGCTACTCACCAAGGTAGAATGTAGAACATTTTCTTTATAAACTGTGTTATGCCAATAGAGCTAGATGTTCCCTGAGACCATGGTTCCCAGCCCTCAGCCCAGTAACTTGGTCCCTCAGGGAGTTTGGATGTGTCTATGGAGCTTCCATGACCTTTCCTTGTACAAGTTGTGCTGATTTCTCCAGTATTGTGTGCTGTCTCACCCTTCACCAAAGTTACAACTTATCTATTGTCTATTTAGTTCCCCCCACAACACCTCCTATCCTTCCTAACCAACAAAGGTCGTTTCTGTTTGTGTCTGATTACCTTTCTGACCTTATTTTCATGCAGATTCTCAAACAATATCACTGCTTGTGTATTCTTTCTTCAACCTTTCCCACATCTCTGCCTCCCTCACAAAGCTCTCCTTACCTTGGATGTCTTCCACCTTACTTTTCATTGCAACATTGTTTCATATTCTTAAAATCCGATTTAAATAACACTTCTTGCATACTACCATGGTATCTTCTGTTGCTTCTTGGGCATATCCCTTTCCAACTTGCACTGTAGTTATTGATGCATATCTCTCAACTCTCCTTCTAGACTCTAGAGGTAGCCGAGTCATCTTTAAGTACCATCCATGAGCCTCTAGCAAAGCATGTTACAGAACAGCATCTGGCAAGGCATGTTACAGAGAATAGGAGGCACTCAAGGAATATTTACCAAACGAAGGCAAGAGAGAGAAAACCTCATCACAGTATAGAAGCAGCTTGTTTTATTAATGAGGAAACTTAGGTCTAGATTGGTGAAGGGACTTGCCAGTTTGGCCCACATAGGTAAATCCCTGATAATTTAATTCCAAATAACCAGGTATCTTTCTGCATCAAACCATTTTTTATTGCTTATATTTTTTTCTAGAATTCAGTGCATAAATATCCCTGTCCTCCTAAACTGAGTACACAGAAGTTACTCTTTTCTTTATGACAGAAATGGTCAACATATATGTCCATTATTTGTTCTGATGTAATAGGGATGCGGTGCAGAGATGTTTGTCCCCACATGAAATGGCTCTAGACTGTGGTTTTTTTTCCCTAGATTTTATTTACTTTGTTGTTGCTGTTGAGAAAATAAACAGCAAAACGTACACCAATTCAGCATTTTCTACATGTATAATTTAGTGACACTGATTACATTCTGAGTTGTGCAACCATTCTCACCCTCCTTTTCTGAGTTGTTCCTCCCATATTAACATAAACTCACTGCCCTCTAAGATTCCTGTCTAAGCTTTTGAGTTGCTGTTGTCAATTTAATCCCATATAGATAGTTCTTAAAAGAGCATAATGCTCAAAGCAGACCTTTTTTACTGGTTAAGCTAAACTACTGTTCGATTTTAAGATGACTTCAGGGGATATTTTTGGTTTAAGGTTTAAAGATTATCTCAGGGCAATAGTTTCAGACTTTCATCCACCTTCCATGGTTCCAGAAAGTCTAGAGTCCAAGAGAATTTGAAATTCTGTTCTGCATTGTCTCCCTTTTGATCAGGATTCTTCTATGGAATCTTTGATCAAGATGTTCAGTAATAGTAGCCAGGCACCATCCAGTTCTGGTCTCATGGCAAAGGAGGCAGTTGTTTATGGAGGCAATTACCCACACATTCCATATCCTTCTCCTATTTCTGACTCTCCTTCTTCCTCTGTTGCTCCAGGTGAATAGAGACCAATTGTTGTAACTTGTATGGTCGCGTTGCAAGCTTTTAAGACTCCACACACTACGCAATGAACTAGCAGGTAGAATAGAAGTGCTATACACGCTATTAGGCCAATTAACTGGGATATCCCATTAAAATCATGACCCTAAACTTTCAAACCAAGGAACCAAATCCCATCAGGTACTGGTTGTACATAAGCAGCCTCAGCAGCTACTTGTTTTTTTGTTTTTTTTTTTGGCATTGTTGTAAACATATCACACAACTTTTGCCAATTCATCTTTTTACAGGTGTACAACTTATTGACAGCAATTAAATAATCAGCTGTGCAACTCTACCCTTAATCAGTGTTATTTTTCCTTCACTGTTAACCCCCCTACCTCTGTGCTTGGTAACCAACCACTACTAAACTTTGGTCTCTACACATTTGCCTTTTCTTGATTTTTATTAAATGAGGTCATACAATATTTGTCCGTTTGTGATTGGTTTTTTTCACTCAGTATAATGTCAAGCTCCATCAATACTGTAGCATGTATCAAGACTTCATTTCTCTTACTGTATTCCATTGTATGTATGTACCACATTATGTTTATCCATTTATCTGTTGATGGGCATTTAGGTTGTTTCCACCTTCTGGCTATTGGGAATAGTGCTACAATGAACACTAGTGTACAAGTCTCTGTTTGAGTCTCTGCTTTCAAGTCTTTCGGGTATATACCTAGGTATGGCATTGCTGGATCATATAGTTCTATTTTCAGTTTTTTGAGGAACCTCCACACTGTTTTCCACAAGGGCTGTACCATTTTGCATCCCCACCGCAATGGGTAAGGGTGCTAATTTCCCCACTTACTCGCCCACAATTATTGTTTTTCTTTTTTTTTTTTTTTTAAATCTTAACCATCCTAGCAGGAGTGAAATGGTATCTCATTGTGGTTTTGATTTGCATCTCTCTGAAGGCTAATGACACTGAGCATCTTTTCATGTGTTTGGTGGCCATTTGAATGTCCACTTTGGTAAAATGTCTATTCAAGTCCTTTGCCCATTTTATGATTGGGTTATCTGTATTTTTGTTAAGTTGTCAAAGTTTTATGTATATTCTGGTTATTAGGTACTTTTTGGATACACCGTTTTTGAAGATACTCTCTCAGTCAGTAGCTTGTCTTTTTACCTTTTTGGTAAAGTCTTCCAATAAACAAAAGTTTTTAATTTTTCTGAGGTCCCATTTATTTGTCTTTTGCTGTTTGTGCTTTTATTACATTAGATAATCCAGTGTTGAAAGCTAGGCCTGACAGTGTTGCCCTGCTGGTTCTTCTACGGATTTTATGATTTGAATTTACACATTTAGGTCCTGGATCCATTTTGAATGTTTTTGTGTATGGTGTGAGGCATGGATCCTACTTCATTTTTCTGCATGTGGAAATCCAATTTTCCCAGTACTATTTATTGAAGAGACTCTTCTTTACCCATCGAATGGAATTAGCACCCTTGTGAAAATCAGTTGACTACAGATGTGTGGGTTTATTTCTGGACTCTCAATTCTATTTCCTTGGTCTATGTGTTCATTGTTATACCTGTACCAGGAGGTTTTGATTACTGTAGCTGTATACTATGTTTTAAAATTAGGAAGTATGAGTCTCCCTACTTTATTCTTCTCTTTCAACATTGTTTTAGCTATTGGGGCCTCTTGCCATTCCATATAAAGTTTTTCTATTTCTGGAAAGAAGGCTGTTGGAATTTTGACCAGGATTGTGTTGAATCTATAGATCACTTTTGGTAGTTTTGACATCTTAACACTATTAAGTCTTCCAATCCATGAACTTGAAACATCTTTCCATTTATTTAAGTATTCTTTAATCTCTTTCAGCAGTGTTTTATAGTTTTCATTGTATAAGTCCTTCATGTCCCTGGTTAGGTTTATTCCTAGGTATTTTATTTTCTTAGATGCTATTGTAAGTGGAATTATTTCCCTAACTTCCTTTTCAGATTTCTCATTGCTGATGTATAGAAACCCAACTGATTTTTGTTTGTTGACCTTTTACCCTGCAACTTTGCTAAATTCCTCCATTAGCTCTAGAAATTTTCTTGTGGACTCGGGGATTTTCAATATATAGAATCATATCATCCACGAATAAAGATAATTTTACTTCTTTTCCAATCTGGATACATTTTATTTCTTTTTCTTGTCTTACTGCTCTGGCTAGGACTTCTAATACAACACTGAATAGAAGTGGTGAGAGTGTGCACCCTTATCTTGTTCCCAATTTCAAGGGGAAATCTCTTTCTCAATTAAGTATAATGTTGGCTGTTGGTTTTTCATATATGCCCTAAATCATATTGAGGAATTTCCCTTCCATTCCAAACTTCTTTAGGATATTCATCAAGAAGGGTGTTGGGGAGTTCCGGCAAGATGGCGCTCTAGGCAGAAGCACCATGCCGTCCCTCCACAGCAAAGATCTGAAAAACTAAGCCAAACAGAGAATGCAACAATCCTGAAACCCAAGAACATCAAATGAAGAGATAAAGAACTCAGCCGAGCACCAAATGGAGTCAGAATACTGAAAGAGAACGGAGAGTGAGGAGAGATTAAT
>NW_004443983.1:7534924-7543305 GCF_000243295.1 Trichechus manatus latirostris
ATGTTGTGGGGTTGTTAACCAGTGTCATAAAACAACATGTGTACTACTGTTTCATGAGAAGCTATTTGTTCTGTAAGGCTTCACCTGAAGTACAATAAAATATAAAAAAAAAAAAAAAAAGAAGGGTGTTGGATTTTATCAAATGCTTTTTCTGCATCCACAGAGATGATCATGTGGTTTTTTTTTTCCTTTGTTCTACTGATGTATTATGTCGATTGATTTTCTAATGTTGAACCATCCCTGCATTCCTGAAATAAAGCCCACTTGGTCATGGGTGTATGCCTCCTTTAATATGCTGTTGGATTCTGTTCACTAGTATTTTGTTGAGGATTTTTGAATCTATATTCATAAGAGATAGTGGCCTGTAGTTTTCTTGTGGTGTCTTTGGTTTGGGTATCAGGGTTATGTTTGTTTCATAGAATGAATTAGGAAGTATTCCTTCCTTCTCTATCTTTTGGAAGAGTTTAAATAGTACTGGTGTCAATTTTTCTCTAAATGTTTTGTAGAACTCCCCGTGAACCTATCTGGCCCAGGACATTTTATTGTTGTTGTTTTGGGAGGTTTTTGATCACTGATTCAATCTCTTCATTTGTTATGGGTCTGTTAAGACTTTCTATTTCCTCTTAAGTCAGTTTAGGTAGTTGTGTGCTTCTAAGAATTTGTCCATTTCACCTAGGTTATCCTGTTTGTTGTCATACAGTTGTTCATAATATTCTGTCATAATTCTCTATTTCTATAGGGTCAGTTGTAACGTCTCCTCTTTCATTTTTTTATTTTGATTATTGGCATCTTTTCTTTGTCAGGCTAGGTAAAGGTCTGTCAATTTTATTGATCTTTTCAAAGAACCAACTTCTAGTTTTATTGATTCTCTCCATTTTTTTTTCCTGTTTTTAATTTTATTTATTTCCGCTCTGATCTTTGTTATTTCCTTTCTTTTGTTAGGTTTAAGCTTAGTTTGTTCTTCTCTTTCTAGTTCCTGGAGTTGTTGAGTTAGGCTGTTAATTTGACATCTTTTTTAATGCAGGCATTTATTTGTATAAGTTTCCCTTTGAGTATTGCTTTCGCTGCATCATAAGTTTTGGTATTTTGTGCTTTCATTTTCAATTGACTCTAAGAAATTTGTGTTTTCTCTTTTGATTTCTTCCTTGCCCACTGGTATTTAACAGTGTGTTGTTGAATTTCCATATGTTTGTGTATTTTCCAGGGGTATTTTTTTTTTTTTTTCCTCTTACTGATTTCTAGCTTCACTCTGTTGTGGTCAGACAAAATAATTTGTATGATTTCAATCTTTTTAAGCTTATCAAGACTTGTTTTGTGACCTAAAGTGTAGTCTATCCTGGAGAATGATCCATGTGCACTGGAGTAGAATGTAGTTACTTTTTTTTTTTTACTGTTTTGTTTGTTTTATTCCCATATAGTCAGCTTGCCACTAGCTGCTGTTATACCCACTCCAGTAGCTTCTTTTTCTTTCTGATTTATGGCTATTTAAGAAATGGAATTCCAATCTGTGCTAAAATACTGTCTAATGAAAAGCAAAAAGCTCTCAGTTAGACTGCCAGTTATTTCTTCTATAAATAAAGCCAATCAGCTTTAAAGACCATATTTTTGGCTACTCATTCACAGTCTTGATTCTTTTTTAGTTGAATTCTGGAGGGACAGGCTGTTAGATAACAGATCACTGGGCAGAGAGTAAGGTGTCCCAAGGTGAGATGCCTCTTTCACAAAGCTCCTGTTTTAAATCGAGAGTTATGTTAGTAATCAGGGTTAGTAATCAGGATAGTAATCAGGGTTAGTAATCAGGATACCTGTATGTACTACAATGTGACATCCTGCTGAGTTTAAAAACAAAGAATGATGTAATCATAAAAAATGATCATTTAAAAAAAATCTACATTGATATATAGTTTGAAAGGATACAAACCTCACATTATCAAGAGTGATGTAAGAAAGGTTAATGGGATGTTTTTAGTTTAAATTTAGTTAACTTTGGAGTTTTTTTCCTAACTTCTCTGCACAGTTGTCCAAAAATGGAAGCTATATATTAATGCCAATCCTAAGAAATCTGTTGAGACATGTTTTATGACATCATGTATGATCAAGTACTGAAAAAGTCTAGGCATGCTACAAAGGAATGTATATTCAGTAATTGCTGGCTACAGGGTTCAATACATGTATACTAGATCAATCTCATACATTGTGTTATTCAAATCACCTATATCCTTACTAACTTATTGGCTACATTGCCCATTAAATGCCGAGAGGTGTTAATTTCTCCCCTAATGATGGCAAATTGTCGATTTCTGCCTATAATTTGCTCATTGTTTTATTTTATATATTTTGAGGCTATATTCTTTGATACATACAGATGAGTTTAGATTTGTATCTTTCTGGTGAATTGTACATTTACATTATGCAATGATCTTTTTTATTCCTAATTAAGTTTTTCCTTTAAAGGCTATTTTTATCTGATATGAATGTAGCTACACCAACTTTCGTTAGATTAGTATTTGCCTGCCGTTTTTTTCCCCAATTTTTTTTATCTTCAACCATTTCATGTGCTTATATTCTAGGTATATCTCTTGTGAACTTTATAAAGGTACAATTTAAAATAAAATTAATAATCTCATTTATTGTCATGCTAGTATATGTAGATTTGTTTCTATCATATTGTTTTAAAATTTCTGTTTATCCTATTTGTTATATTCTCCCTCCATACTACACATTTTTCTATCCTCTATTTGCTTGGAAGGTATACATTCTATTTATTATTTTACTGGTTATTCTTTTAACTTTTAACTGACATACTTAATTTTTTATTTACAGTTATTCCATTTCCCTATCTTCCCCTTGAATGGTACATGATCCTTACCCGTTAAAAAACCTGCTGCTGTCAAATCGATTCAGACTCGTAGGAACCCTATAGGACAGAGTAGAACTCCCGTATAGGGTTTCCAAGGCTGTAATCTTTCTCTCCCAGAGCAGCTGGTGGGTTTGAAATGCCAACCTTTCAGTTAGCAGCCGAGCACTTAACCACGGTGCTACCAGGGCTCCTTACATGGTTCTTAAAAACTTGTTGCTGTTGAGTCTATTATGACTCATAGTGACCCTATAGGACAGAAAGAACTGCCCCACAGGGTTTCCAAGGAGCAGCTGGTGGATTCGAACTGTTGACCTTTTCGTTAGCAGCCAAGCTCTTAACCACTATGCCACCAGGTCTCCTACATGGTTCTTAGAAGGCTTTAAATCTAATCACGTCCCTATGTTACCTGTTACCCATCATTTATTTCAATCTTATTCATATTCCAAAAGCACTCATTATTAGTACTCATTATTATTGTTTTGTATAATGTGGTCAATATTTGTTTACATTTACTCAAATGTCTATTTCTTTGTTCCCCATTCCTTCTTATATCTCAGACTTTCCTTCTGCGATCTCTTCCTTTTTTCTGAAGGACATACTTCAGAAGTTCCTTCAGTGAAGATATGTTGGTAGTAAATGCCCTCAATTTTTGATTGTCAAAAAAAAGTCTTTTGTCCTTGTTCTATAATAAAATTTAGGTAGGTATAGAATTCTAATACTTTGAAGATATGCTAACTATATTCCTGCTTCTGTTCTCTTGTTTGTTTGTTTCATTTTTAATGTTGAGATATCTACCTAAATAGGAACACCAATTAGTGTAACAACATGTTTCTTTCTTTTTTGTTTGTCTGACTTTTTAAGATCGGTTCCTTGATCTGTGATTTTACTACATGTATATACATGTAGATTTCTTCTTCATTATCCTATTTGGGGTTTAATGTGTTTCCTGAAACTAAGGATTCATGTCTCATCAATTCTGAAAAATTCCCAGCTACTCCCTCATTTTCTCTATTTTTTTCTTCCAAAAATCCAATTTGATGTATTTAAACCTTCTTACTGCATCTCTTCCATATTTTCTGTCTCCTTCTTATTAATAGGGAATATGCAACATTCAAAAGTTATTTCTTCAGATCTATTTTCCAGTTTACTAATTATCTGTGAATTAGCTGTGTTTAATCTACCATTTAGCCTATCCACTGAGATTCCTATTTGGTTCTTCAAAGAAATTTCCTGGTCTTTTTGGTAGCATTCTTTCTGTTTTATGCTTTTCATCTTTCTTCAATCAGTTTAGACGTAACTTTTTTCTATTTTACATTATTTGAAGTTCGTTTTTCTACTTATAATTTCTACTTACTCTCATAGTGGTTTGAATCCTTATGCATTCTGCAGGCTTGAATGTGGAAGACAGCCTTATGTCTTACATCAGGAAAAATCATATTTACAGGAATCCTGTTGGGCATGGGTTGAGGTGTCTCTCTCAGGAAAAATCTGTCTTTGCTTCCACCAGACGACTCAGGGTGTTACCAACCAGGGAATTAAATGTTAATTTTTCAATTTGTACTAGTGTGATTGAAAAGTATGTATGACCAGTCCTACAGTTATGTATTCTCAGGGGAGACCACTACCACCCCCACCAAGTATACAACATCCAGGCTGAGAGACAGGTATGTTTGTTTGTTTGCTTAGCTGGTTTCCTTCTGCCCTGCGACATTTTATGTTTAGTCTACTCTTTCATTAAAAGTATATCCCTTTAGAGCAGTGTTTTTCAAACTGCTGTCAAGTTCCATTAGTAGATAGTGAAATCAATTTAGTGCCGTGGTTCTCAACCTCGGCTGTACATTAGAATCACCCAGGGAGCTTTTAAAAACCTGACTCCTGGGCCACAACCCAACACCAATTAAATCAGAATCACTGAGGGTGGAACCTAGACACATATATTTTTTATAGCTCCCAAGTGATCTGAATGATCAGCCATGATTAAAAATGAACATCATGACCTGCATTTTATAATAAAATAGAATGGAATACAATAGAAAAAAGGGTACATTACATGGGTCCTTAGCAAGAACTGTGCACCTTACTACAAAATCTGCTTTTAAGTGGTGTGTGTGTATGTGTGTGTGTGTGTGTGTGTGTCTATGTATCATGTTCTAATATAAATAATATTCTTTACTGTGGTGTGCTCTTAAAATTTTTTTGAAAAACTTAAAACCTATACGTTACCGGGATTAGAAGCTGTCCCCAGAGTAGCTGAAGCCTCCGAGCCAACTTATTACCTGCATTTCTGCTGCCATTTTTCCTTAGTATATGGAAATTTTCCTTACTTTCTTGAACATTCACCTATGCATTTCTATTGTATCCAGCTCTTCTAGGTATTTTGTAAAAGGTTTTCAGGATACCAAGTCTACCATGTTTCTGAATATGGAATTCCAGATTTCATTATACACTTCTCTTGGTAAAAAATTTCACTCAAAAACATACACTATAATATTTAAGCTAATTTTACACATAAAATATGCTATAATTATACCCATTGCTGTTGAGTCAATTCCATTTCATAGTGACCCTACAGGACAGGGTACAACTGCCCCCCAAGACTGTAATCTCTATGGAAGCAGATTGCCACATCTTTCTCCTGTGGAGCAGCTGGTGGGTTCGAACCACCAACCTTTGGGTTAGCAGCTGAGCGCTTAACCACTGTGTCATTAGAGCTCCTACTATAGTCTGTGGATATTAACATATTCTAAAATGCTATTACAGAAAATTATTAATTGTGCCTTTCCAACAAACCCACTGTGGCACCAAGGCTGTCATATATATCAACAGAAAGAGATTCTTCAAGATCAGGGCTTTGAAATTTTGGTTGCCTAGTTCACAAGAGCAACAAGAGTTTTCAGGCAGAAAAGTAAAAAAGCCAGAACACAAAAGCAAGAACCAAGGAAAAATTTCTTTTTGACTAAGTGCTAAGGTAAGATGTCTGGTGGGTATACTGACAACATGCTAGAGGCCCATCTGAAGCATGGTAACGTTATCATTTCTCCCAATAAACTGGGACAGGAGAAGGCATTGCAGAGACTCTATTCGTTGTTGTTGCTCTTGTTGGCATGGCTAAATTAGCCCCTGGGAACATTTGGGCACCTTCCCAAGGATCTGGATTAATACTTTTTTTTTTTTTTTTAAGTGAGGGGTAAGATTACGGATCCTAGCTGTTAAGCTCTTTTTCTGTCCCATCCCCAACACATCAAAAGATGCAAGAGAAATTTCTTCCAATACCTCCATGTCCCATCTCTGGAATTCTACACTTTCTTCTATTTTAATCCTCTCAAGTACCACTGACCCAGTCAAAATTCTACTAAGCCACATGGAGCAATGGGAATTCAGCCATAGAGCAGTTCGTCCAAACCAGGGTGGTGCTTAGCATCTCATTATCTAAAACTTTCAACCTCTCTTTATGTTATTCTTGTGGTGCTCCAACATTTTAACTGTAAATATATCAAGTATGTTCTACTAGAATCATTATGTTCAGAAATGTCACACCCAGACCACAACACTCAAACTTGGCAGATTGCTAGCAATCTGTTTTCTCTTTCCAGGGAAGTAAACAGCTGCACAGTTGCTTTAGAGACTAAGAAGCAGATAAAGATGAAATGAAATACATTAACAGATTAACTAAGCTGGGGTTTTTTGTTTTGTTTTGTTTTAACTTGGTCAAAACATTTAAGTCAGTTATTATTGCCCTACAACTGTACTCTAATCCTTCAGGACAGATAAAAAGCAAGAGAAATGTTGCTAGAAAAAGAGAAATATTTATTTAAGGAAAAAAAATAACACCAATAAAGCTTAGGAAAAAAAACAAAATTTATACTCCCCAATACCAAAACATACTACACAGCCACTGCAGTCAAAACAGCCTGGTATTAGTTGGTTCAATCGTAGACACATAGACCAGTGGAACAGAATTGAGAACTAAGAAATAAATTCAGCCATCTATGGACAACTGATTTTTGACAAGGGGTCAAAGTCCATTCAATGGGGCAGAAACAGTCTATTTAGTATTTTTTTTCCACTGCTTTTCTTATTTTTTTTCAACAACACAGTTTTTACTAAGGCACCAAAGTCTTCATGATTCCAGTACAATAAATATGTGTCTGTTCTAATCTTTCTCAACCTTCCCAGCAGCATTTGACATGTTCATATCTCTTGGATTCTAGGATAAAACTTTTCTAGTTTTCTTCCTACTCTTTTCCTACTCCTTTTTTTTTTTTTTTTTGTGAGGAGGGGTGGCTCAGGGAATTGGGGAGCTTTTTCTCCTTCAGTTTTCCTTGAGGCTTTGTCCTGGGCCCTCTTCTCTTCATCTAGACACTGTATGTAAGACATGGCCTCTGTTTCATTTTTGGTTCCCTTCCTTTCCTTCTGCCAATCCAGGCTTGCATATGGAATAATTCTCCTTCAGCCTGATGACTACCCGTCTGCATTCTTCCAGTACAGGCCTACTGAAGAATGGTCTCTCAGCACTTTTCTGTCTAAAAATGTCTTTATTTTGCCTTCATCCTTGAAGGATATATCTGCTGAATAGAATTCTAAGATGACAATTTTTTTTTTTTTTTAATTTCAACACTTGAAAGATTCCATTCCATTGTCTTATGGTTTCCACTGTTTCTGATGAGAAGACAGTTATTATTCTCATTGTCATTCCTCAAATGTATTATCTTTTTATGCTGGCTGCTTTTAAGATACTTGGTCATTATTTTTTTCAAAAATTTCTTCTGCCCACTTCCCTCTTGCATCTCTTTCTAGGACTCTAATTACATATGTGGTAGATCGTATGACATTGTCCCACTTGTCTTACCTGCTCTGTTCAGGTTTGTTCATTCTTCTCTTCTGTCTGTGCTTTAGTTTTGATCATTTCTAGTAACCTATCTACAAGCTCACTGGTCCTTTCTTGTGCTATTTTCAATCTGCTGTAAAGCCTATCATCTAGATTCATTGCTTCTGATATTGTGTTTTCCAATTCTAGAACTCCTGTTTGGTTCTTTTTTACAGTTTTTATTTTCTGCTGAATTTGTCCATTTTGTGCATGCATATTTTTCATCTTTTCTGCTAGACAGTTTAACATATATCACAGATAAAGTCCTTATCTATTTTTTCTAACATCTGGATTATCTACTTATATTGACTATCTTTTCTCTTAATTTTTGGTAGTATATTCCTAATTCCTTGCCTATCTTTTGATTTTTTTTTTAAATCGTGTATCAGACATTGTTTTTTTTTTTTTTAAAGATTAGTACAGGCAGTCCCTGGATTACGAACAAGATCTGTGTCTTAGTCATCTAGTGCTGCTATAACAGAAATACCACAAGTGGATGGTTTTAACGAAGAGAAGTTTATTTCCTCACAGTCAAAGTAGGCTAAAAGTCCAAATTCAGGGTGTCAGCTCCAGGGGAAGTCTCTCTCTCTCTCTGTCGGCCTTCTCATCAGTGTTCCCCTGGACTAGGAGCTTCTCGGCTCAGGGACCCCTGTC
>NW_004443983.1:7543596-7606981 GCF_000243295.1 Trichechus manatus latirostris
CACCAAGCAAGTCAGCAGAACACATTACATTAGCCCTCAAGGCTTTGAAAATAATCCTCTGTTCTCTGAGACAATTTACACAATGGCCCTGCTCTCCAGACTCTAGGTATTGGCCACAGTCTCTGGATTTTGAGTGGAGGCCCCTCAGCCCTGGGCTTCAGCTCCGCCTTCCAGGCCCACTGGGACAGCCACTCTGCTCCCCTGGCTTTAGGCGCACCATTCTCCTAGTCCACTGGAGTGACAACTCCACCCCTGGAAACACCAGAGGCCATGGCTCCACCCTTTGAAACCCCTGAGGTCATGGCCATACCTTTTGAGACTGAAGCAGCTCAGCTTCTTTTGTCCCTTGTCTCTTCAGCTCCTGCTTCCTATGGCCTCTTGGCCCTCGGGCCTCATGCCCACATCTGCCCTGCTGGGGCAAGTGTTCCAAAGCTCAGTAGCTCCACCGATAAGTGCCTGGGGGCACCCCACTCCGCCAGGAAGCCTTCTGGGCACAGGCATTCAGCTCTCTCGCTCCGTGGGTCGGCTCCAGCACCATCTTTCACCGGTCTCCTGGTTCTGCTGCTGTTGGTTCTCTGCTGCTGCTGCTGTAGGTTCTCTGCTGCTGCTGGTCCTCTGTCACTGCTGCACGTCTATCCATTCACAGTTTTAAAACTGCTTCCACATTTAAGGTATCTGTTAGAGCAGCACCCCACTGTCTCAGTACCAAATTCCGTCTTAGTCATCTAGTGCTGCTGTAACAGAAATACCACAAGTAGATGGTTTTAACGAAGAGAAGTTTATTTCCTCACAGTCAAAGTAAGCTAAAAGACCAAATTCAGGGTGTCAGCTCCAGGGGAAGTCTTCCTCTTTCTGTCGGCCTTCTCATCAGTGTTCCCCCAGACTAGTAGCTTCTCGGTGCAGGGACCCCCGTCCAAAGGATGCACTCTGCTCCTGGCACTGCTTTCTTGATGGTATGAGGTTCCCGAAACAGTCTCTTTAATCAGTGGTGCTAGCAAAACTGAATATCTACTTGCACAAAAATGAAAGAACACTCATACCTCATACCATACACAAAAACTAACTCAAAATCGATCAAAGGCCTAAATGTTAAATCTAAAACCATAAAATTCCTGGAAGAAAACTGTGGGACCTAATCTTTGTAAAAATAGGATAACAAACATAACAACAAATATACAAATAGAAGAAGACAAAATAGATAAATGGGACCTCATAAAAATTAAGAACTAACGCTCATCAAAGGACTTTACCAAAAGAGTAAAAAGAGAACCTACAGACTGGGAAAAAAATCTTTGGAAATGATGTATCCAATAAGGATAATCTCTAAAATTTATAGAAAACTTGGAACAACTAAAAAACAAAAACACAAACAACCCAATTATAAAATGAACAAAGGACATGAACAGAACCTTCACAACAGAGGATATTCAATCAGACAACAAACACATTTAAAGATGTTCATGATCCTCAGCCATTAGAGAGATGCAAATCAAAACTACACTGAGATACCATCTCACTCTGGCTAAAATGGTAGTAATTAAAAAAACAAAACCAAAAAAAAAAAAAAAAAAGATAACAAATGTTGGCGACGATGTAGGGAGATTGGAACCATTATCCATTGCTGATGGGACTGTAAAATGATATAACCACTATGAAACACGATATGGCACATCCTCAAAAAACTAGAAATAGAACTATCCTATGATCCAGCAATCCCACTCCTAGGTATATACCCTAGTGACCTAAAAGTAGTGACACAAACAGACATATGCACACCGATGCTCACTGCAGCTTTAATCATAACAGCAAAAAAATGGAAACAACTGAAATGCCCATCAATGGATGACTGGATAAGCAAAGTGTGGCACATACATACAATGGAATACTATGCAATCATAAAGAACAATGATGAGTCTATAAAACATATTGCAGTTGGCCCTCCCTACCTGCAGGTTCTGCATCTGAAAATTCAACCAACCATGACAGAAAATACTCAGGAAAAAAAAAGACGTTTTTCTTGTTATTAATTCCTAAATAATATGGTATAACAACTATTTACATAGCATTTACATTGTATTAGGTATCATAAGTAATCTAGAGATGACTTAAAGTATACAGGAGGATGTGCATAGGTTATATGCAAATAGTATACTATTTTATATAATGGATTTTGGGATCCACGGTCCCCCGTGGATACTGAGGGACGACTGTATAATATGGATGGACCTGGAAAGCATAATGCTAAATGAAGTAAGTCAAGGACATAAGGACAAATATTGTATGATCCCTCTTTTATAAGAAGACAAGAAAAGACATACATAAAGAGACCAATGTTCATTGGTGATTATCAGGGAGAGGAGGGGTGGGAGTGGGGAAGCATGCTTTTTGATTGCAGATACTTATTATTTTTGGTGATGGGAAAAGTGGCACCAAATGTGGGTGTATTAGGCACTGCATGACACTGCATGTCACTGAGAAGCCATGATGAAAAGATGCCTGTACTAAAAATTTTGATATATATATAAGATAGCAGCAACTCCATCAAAGACCAAAAATTGAGTCTAGGATCACATATGGATGGGTATAGGCATATAGGTACACAAGTAGGTACAGGTGTGTGCGTGTGCGCGCGCATATGTGTGTGTGTGTGTGTGTGTGTGTGTGTATGAGAACAGATAGATGTACAGATAGAAGTATCTGTGTATGTGTAACTACAGATATGTGTAGGCAGGCACATGTATTCATTGACACAACTATAGATACTCCTCAGATATAACCAAACACCTTCTGAGATTAGTTTTCTAGGTTTGAAAGCTTAGGACCATAGTCTCATGGGACAACTCAGTCAACCAGCATAGCATAGTTCACAAAGTTCATGTTCTGCATCCTAGTGAAGTGAGCAGCGTCTGGGTCCCTAAAAGCACGCGAGCGGCCATTTAAGACACAACTTTGCTCTCTACTCATCAGGAGCAAAAGAGTAAGAAGGTAACCAAAATCTCAGAGAAGAAACAAGTCTACAAGGCTGATAGCCTACACAAGCCACAACCTCAACTACCCTGAGACGAGAAGAACTAGATGGTGCCTGGCTATCACCACAGATCAGTCTGACTGGGGTTACAATAGATGATCTCAGATAGAATGGGAGAAAAATGTAGAACAAAACTCAAATTCTTAAAAAAGGCCAGACTAACTGGACCACCTGAGACCAGGGGACTCCCTAATAGTAACACCCTGAGACACTCTTTAAACCTTGAGCCAAAACTATGCCGAGATCACCTTTTAGCAGAAAAGTAGAGTGACACATAAAATAAACGATGTTCTGTTAGATTGATGCTCTACTAAAAATCTATCTGTATGAGTCCAAAAGGTCAACATTTGACCTAAAGCAAAGATGAGAAGATAAGAGGGCAGGGAAACCAGAGTACAGGAAATAGAACAAACAAAACACAAAGAGAATGTTGAAAAATGTAACTAATGTCATTGATTAATTTGTGTGGAAACTGTCAAATGGGAACCTAACTTGCTGTGTAAACTTTCACCAAAAACACAGTAAAACATTATCTTAAAAACGTTTATTACGGATCACTTAAAGTCTTATTATTCTAATATCACCCAGGCAAATAGATACATGGCTGTCACTTGACCCCCTCACCCCCAGACTCACAATTTCAACTATCTAGTAGGGAGGAGATTCTCTTACACCAAATACTCCTACAAATGTTGGCTCTTTAATTTCAAACTAATTATAGGATCACAAAAAGTTGAAAAAACCCTTGAGTTCATCATAAAGGCTTTGAATTATATAGCCCTTTCAGTAGTCCCCAAATCTGTAAATTTAATACTTTATTTTCCACTTTTAGTTCTTTATATCTTTAAACCAAAAGAAGGTGTTATGGATTGAACTGAATCCCAAAAAAAAATATGTGTTGGAATGCTAACCCTGTGGATGTAATCCCATTTGGGAGTAAGGTTTTCTTCGTTATGCTAATGATGCCATATCAGTGAAGTGTAAGGGTGAGTCTCAACCTAATCACATTCCAGATATAAAAAGGGCAGATTGGGCACAGAGATTTTAAAGATTTCAAAGAGGTCTTTTGTAGCAGATTTGCCAAATGCAATATATCCTTTGATTTTTTCCATGAAATTCCTGCTTTCATGGGCATTGATTATGAATCCAAGTAAAATGAAATCCTTGACAGCATCAATCTTTTCTCCATTTATTCTGATGTTGCTTACTGGTCCAGTTGTGGGGATTTTCTTTATGTTGAGGTATAATCCATACTGAAGGCTATAGTCTTTGATCTTCATCAGTAAGTGCTTCAAGTCCTCTTCACTTTCAGCAAGCAAGGATGTGTCATCTGCATATCGCAATTGTCAATAAGTCTTCCACCAATCCTGATGCCATGGTCTTCTTCATACAGTCTGGCTTCTTGGATTACTTGCTCAGGATACAGAATGAAAAATTATGGTGAAAGGAATATGCTACTTTGAAGACTAAAGTACGCCTGACCCATGCCACGGACAATGAATAAGGAAGACCTCAGAAGAACTGATGCATTTGAATTATACTGTTGGTGAAGAATACTGAATACATCGTGGACTGCCAGAAGAATGAACAAATCTGTCTTGGAAGAAGTACAGCCAGAATACTCCTTAGAAGCGAGGATGCTGAGACTTCATCTCACGTACTTTGGACATGTTACCAGGAGGGACCAGTCCCTGGAGAGGGACATAATGTTTGGTAAAGTAGACGGTCAGTAAAAAAGAGGAAGACCCTCAACGAGATGGAGTGACACAGTGGCTGCAAAATGGGCTCAAACAGCAAGGATTGTGGGGATGTGCAGTGTTTCATTCTGCTGTACACAGGGTCGCTATGAGTAGGAATCAACTCAATAGCACATAACAACATGAATCAAGGAAAATTGGAAGTTGTCAAAAATGAAATAGAATGCTTGAAGATCGATATCCTAGATATTAGTGAGCTGAAATGAACTGGACAATTTTGAATTGGACAATCACATGGTCTAATATGCTGGGAATGACAAACTGAAAAGTAACGATGTCATATTCATCGTCAAAAAGAACATTTCAAGATCGTACAACGCTATCAGTGATAGGATACTATCTATACGCCTACAGGAAGGCCAGTTAATATGACTGTTATTCAGATGTACGCACTAACCACTAATGCCAAAGATAAAGAAATGGAAGATTTTTACCAACTTCTGCAGTCTGACGTTGATCAAACATACAATCAAGATGCACCGATAATTACTGGTGATTGGAATGCAGAAGTTGGACAAGAGAAGAAGAATCAGTAGTTGGAAAATATGGCCTTAGTGACAGAAACAACACGGGAGAGTGCATGATAGAATTTTACAACACCAACACCTTATTCACTGCAAATATCGTTTTTCAACAACATAAACAGTGACTATCCACGTGGACCTCACCAGACGGAATACACAGGAATCAAATGGACTGCATCTGTGGAAAGAGATGATGGAGAAGCTCAATATCATTAATCAGAACAAGGCCAGGGGCCAACTATGGAATAGACCACCAGTTGCTCATAGGCAAGTTCAAGTTGAAGCTGAAGAAAATTAAAACAAATACATGAGAGCTAAAGTACAAATCTGAGTATACCACATCTGAATTTAGAGACCATCTCAAGAACAGATTTGATGCATTGAATACTAATGACTGAAGACCAGACGAGTTGTGGGATGACATCAAGGACATCATACATGAAGAAAGCAAGAGGTCATTTAAAAGACAGAAAAGAAAGAAAAGACGAAAGTGAATGTCAGAAGAGACTCTGAAACTTGCTCTTGGAAGTTGAGTAGCTAAAGTAAACAGAAGAAATGATGAACTAAAAGAGCTAAACAGAACATTTCAAAGGACAGTTTGAAAAGACAAAGCATTATAATGAAAATGTGCCAAGACCCAGACTTAGAAAATCAGAAGGGAAGAACATGCTTGGCATTTTTCAAGCTGAGAGAACTGCACAAAAAATTCAAGCCTCAAGTTGCAATATTGAAGGACCCTATGGGAAAATGCTGAATGACATAGGAAGCATCAAAAAAAGGTGGATGGAATACACAGAGCCACTGCACCAAAAAGAATTGGTCAACGTTCAACCATTTTAGGAGGTAGCATATGATGAAGAACCAATGGTAGAAGCAAGAAGTTCAAGCTGCACTGAAGGTATTGGTGAATAACAAGGCTCCAGGAATTGATGGAAAACCAACTGAAATGTTTCAACAAACAGATACAATGCTGGAAGCACTCACTCATCTATTCTAAGATATTTGGAGGACAACTACCTGGCCAACCAACTGGAAGATGTCTGTATTTGTGCCTATTCCAAAGAAAGGTGATCCAACAGAATGTGGAAATTATTGAACAATGTCATTAATATCACATGCTAGTAAAATTACGCAGAAGATAATTCAAAAACGGTTGCAGCAGTATATCCACTGGAAACTGCCACAAATTCAGAAGAGGACACAGAACGAGGGATAGCACTGATGTCAGATACATCTTGGCTAAAGCAGAGAATACCAGAAAGATGTTCACCTGTGTTTTACTGTCTATGCAAAGGCATTTGACTGTGTGGATCATAACATATTATGGATAACATTGCAAAGAATGGGAATTCCAGAACACTTAATTGTGCTCATGCAGAACCTGTACATAGACCAAGAGACAGTCTTTTGAACAGAAAAAGGGGATACTGCATGGTTTAAAATTAGAAAAGGTGTGCATATGGGTTATATCCTCTCACCATAATTATTCAATTTGTATGCTAAGCAAATAATTTGAGAAACTGGATTATATGAAGAAGAATGTGGTATCAGGATTGGAGGAAGACCAAATAACAACCTGTGATATGCAGATGACAAAATCTTGCTTGCTCAAAGTGAAGAAGACTTGAAAAATTTACTGATGAAGATCGAAGACTACAGCTTTCAGTATGGATTACACCTTAACATAAAGAAAACAAAAATCCTCACAACTGGACCAATAAGCAACATCATGATAAATGGAGAAAATATTGAAGTTGTCAAGGATTTCATTTTATTTGAATCACAATCAATGTCCATTGAAGAAGCAGTCAAGAAATCAAAGGACATATTGCCTTGGGCAAATGTGCTACAAAAGACCTCTTTAAAGTATTAAAAACCAAAGATGTCACCTTCAGGACTAAGGTGTGCCTGACTCAAGCTATAGTATTTTCAATTGCTTCATATGCATGTGAAAGCTGGACAGTGAATAAAGAAGAACTTAGAAGAATTGATGTATTTGAGTTATGGTGTTGGCAAAGAATACTGGATATATCATGGACTGCCAAAAGAAGGAACAAATCTGTCTTGGAGGAAGTACAGCCAGAATATCCTTAGAAGCAAGGGTGGCAAGACTTTGTCTTATGTACTTTGGACATATTATCAGGGGAGATCAGTCCCTGGAGAACGACATCATGCTTGGTAAAGTAGAGGGTCAGAAAAAAAGAGGAGGACCCTCAGCGAGATGGATTGACACAGTGGCTACAACAATGGGCTCGAACATAGACATAATTGTGAGGATGGCACTGGACCTGGCAGTGTTTTGTTCCATTGTACGTACATACAGGGTCACTATGAGTCGGAACCGACTGAGGATACCTAACAATAACCACTACAGAACTGAAATAGACAAGAAAGAACTCCCCCTATAGCCACCCACAGAATTTAGACTTCTAGCCTCCTGAAGTGTAAGAAAATACATTTTTATCCTTTAAAGCCACCCACTTGTGGTATTTTTGTTACAGCAGCACTAAGAAACTAAGACAGAAGGTTAACTGTTTCCAAGCAATAACCAGATTTTGCAAATCATTGTTTATTTGGCTATAGTTCACGAATCTTTATCACAGAAAGCAGTCAGATTAAATTAGGTTTTTTTCTACTGTATTAGAGAGCCAGGAAGTACAACAATATTACAGCCTCAATTAGAATTTCTAAAATTTCAACAGAATTTCTGAAATTTCAATAAATAAGTCCAACATTCATTTCCTCCCACTTCCTCTTCCTCTCTCACTCCTTCTTTCCCCACTCTGCCACCACTACCCCTTTTCCTTTAGCAGGCACTGTTCTCAAATCCCTAGACTTGTTCTCCATATTGTTTTCAGAAAAAGACCATTGAATTCTATGTACCAAATTTACCATGCTTTAAAATTACCTCTAGGACAATTCTTTCAAATGTTCTATATAACCAATTATATTGTTTTTCTTGCAGTTTTTCTTCTTGATGGCTTTCTTTGGATGAAAGACTTGTACCTAAAGCTCAACTTTTCTTACAATACACACAACACGTGCACATACACACACACACCCAATTTTATAGACAGTAACAAAACCAACTAACAAAATTCTAAATCTGTGCTGTCCAATATGGCAGCCACTAGCCCCAAGGGCCCACTTAAATTTAAATTAAGAATAAATAAAATTAAAAATTTAGTTTTAATAACATTAGCCACATTTTAAAGGCTCAAATGTCACATGTGACTACTATTGGATAGTGCAAAAGGATATTCCCATCACTGCAGAAAGCTCTATTGGACTGTGCTGTTTGAAAGCATAAAGAGGTCGGAAACAACACTGGAAAGCTGAAATACATGATTCATTCATTTTTTTTTTTCCTTTCATGCTTAAATGCCTCCATTTAAATGCCAAATGAAAAATCTAAAAAATATCTTTCATTAAATGTCAATGTTAGACTTTATCTAAAAGATGGAGAAACAAAGGGTGTCATCAGGATAAAAGTCAAACAAACAACCCTCAGATGTACATGTGTGCGGGTGGAGTTTCAGAATAAACATCAAAGCCAAATCGAGGCCTTCCCATGCTGACTTCACAGGGTTGCTTTTCTACCTTATCCCCCTAATCACGATTATAACAAGTAAAACCCGGATCGTTCAATTTCAAGTATTCTCTGCCCTCCTAATTTTACAATAGTTTAAATGGTTCCATAAGGGGGAAGAGAAGAATGGCTTAAACTGCTTATTATCATATCCAGACACTGCAGTCCAAAACAATACATTACAGGCAATGTCAAGGTTGGTGGGAAATCATTCCTAAATCTATTACACTGATGAATCACACCTAAAACACACTACAAAAACCCATGTAAAGTGTCAGAACCACTTTGTTTTTTATAACCCTAAGCTGATAGAGCTTTTTCCTAAGAGCAATTCCTTATTTTCAAGGTAGAGGAGGATGAGCTACAGGGTGTCATTTCATATTTCACATACGATGAGCCAACCTTGACTGCTCCATCAGAGTGAGGGATGGGAAATGCAGCTGTTCCAAGCAAGTACAAGCAGATTAAAACAAACAAGCTACACTGCTTGCCAGTGCCAGGTTTTAAGGGATATGAACACACACCTGGGGGAAAATGGGGACTAGGGAGAATTCAAGGCAATTCTTACAAAGAAGCTTAACAACCAAAAGCAAAATATAAGTCCAAATGCTCATTATCTAGTTAATGAGTTGTGCCTTCCTGAAGAGAACCCAAAATAAAGATTATTAGTTTCCTTGCAGAAAGAATAACTAAGGTTTGCTTTTATATTCATATTCAAATTTAAAATTTAAAGACTTTAAAATGATCATTATTTAATATGCCACATTTGTTCCTGAAAGTACAGAAAGGATAGGTTAAATGGGGAGAACCTAAAAAGCACAAGTTAATAAATAAAATTACAAACATCTAAAATAGATTGGATTCCTGGTGTAAAAAAGCAGAAAATTCTGTGGTGTTTATACTTCCGTCTCTTATCAAAGAAAATTCTTCCCCTTTTAAGGAAAAAGTTTGTCAAGAGTTACACATACATCCACATGACAGAACACTATGCAGTAATTAAAAATAATGCTTCCATATCACAACTGATTATAATATTATAAATTTTAAATAGATATAATATTACATATAGTGAGTAAAAGGCATTATTTAAGTAGTGAGGAAACAGTGGTGAACCAAACAGATACAGTCCTTTCATCAAAGAGCTCATAGTCCAGTGGGAAAGATAGTCATCAAAATAACAGGTTGCCCAAATAAATAGTTCGCAAACTGTAACAAGTGCTGTCAAGAAGTGTCCCAGGAGCCCACCATGGAGCCTAATTTAGATAGGGAGTGGGAGTAAGGTGACAATAAGGGCCAGGCAATGTGACTCTGAGGAAGTGACATTAAGCTAGGAACTAAATGAGGAGCAGGGATTAACCTTGTGAAGAGTTGGATGAAAGGATGTGTATGAGGATGTTCATCACAGCATGGCTTAGGTGCCCATCACTGGGAGAAAAGATAAGTATGGTAAATGCATGCCCTGGAGTATCACATGGCATTAGAATTAATAGACTGGATTTAAAGAAAGCAACAGAGATGGATCCCAAAACAGTGTTGTGAGGAAAAAGAAACTGAGATTTATCGTACAGTACCATTTTGAAACTTAAGAATACATGTGCTCACTAAAACACCATCTATCTTCCAAGGATAGACACATCTCAAAGCATATATTCAACAAAATTAAGTAGGCACTTTGCAGGGAACGGGAAGAGTAGGCATGGGATTTGAAGAGGAAAAATACTAAGGACTAAAAAAAGATGAACTGCAGAGTGTGACAAGCTCAACTCTGCAACTGAAGTGCAAAAAAGAAAGATCACTGGAAGGGGAGACGTCATGTTCCAAGGCACCAAGACAAGACAGTCTTGGCATTTTGAGGAGCTAAAAACAAAAGACCTGTGTGGTATCTAGAGCACCAGAAGTTGGGAGCGAAGAGGAAGTGGTGGCAGAAGATGAAGTTGGCAAGGGAAGCAGAGGCCAGACCAGTGAAGCCTCAAGGCCTCATCAATGATTTTGGATTCTATCCTAGATACACACTCTTGAGAAATTAAAAAAAAAGAAAAGAAGTGATTCAAAAAAAGAATATTAGGAAAGACAGAAGTGTTGATATTGATTATATCTGGGTGAAATGAGTTTAGACGATCTTTAAAAAATTTTACCTGTGCTTTAAAAATACTTTGATAATAAATTTTCTTATGTACATAGAAAATTAGGTTATAAAAGAAGAAAAATAATTAGAAAATAAAAATAATTAGAAAATAATTAGTTGTAGGTACAAGCAACAGAATTTTACTTTCAGAGATATCAACTATTCCATGAGTATAATAACATATTGCAAGAATGTCTGAAAGGACCTTTAAAAGATGCAGCAGATTCATTAAATATTCCTGCAAGGCATTTATCACATTTTATATTTGTTATTAAGATGAATACTTTCATTATTCTGAGAAAATCCTTATAAAATTGAGAGAGCAAAATGAAAAACCACTGTCACACAAAATTACTTTGTAAAATTGAGACTAAACACAGATTACAGAGTCATCATCTTTTTCACTGAATAAACATGAAAGGTGTAAAGAAACAGAATAATCATTGACCAGCCTTTAAATGTAGTGAAATGCATATGGTTTACTACTAAATTGTGACAGAAATAGGTCTGAGCTATTACATTAGCTCTTCTTTATCTTCTAATGCATATATTGCCCTTTCAAAAGAACAAATGTCCATCATAATGTGTTTCAATTTCACAAGAGATAGAAGTACACAAAAGTTAAGTCTGAAATAGTCTTTAAATTAATGCTGTTAATTTATCTGTACATGTCTATGATGGATGCCCTCTGTTATGCTGCAATGCTAGAAGGCAAAAGGCAACATTAAAGGAATAAACAGAATAAAACATTCAGTGTCCCAAGGCCCATTGTCATGGATTGAATTGTGTCCCCCAAAAATATCTGTCAATTTGGCTGGGTCATGATTCCCAGTATTGTATGATTGTGTATCATTTGTATGATTGTGTAAACCTGATGTGATTTCCTTATGTGTTGTAAACGCTATCACTATGATGAGGTTATATGTGATTTCCTTATGTGTTGTAAATCCAATCACTATGATCTAGATTAGCGGCAGTTATACTGATGAGGTTTACAAGATTGGATAGTGTCTTAAGCCAATCTCTTTTGAGATATAAAAGAGAGAAGCGAGCAGAGACACATGGGAACCTCATACCACCAAGAAAGCAGTGCCAGGAGCAGAGCACATCCTCTGGACCTGAGGTTCCTGCGCTGAGATGCTCCCAGAACAAAGGATGACTGATGCATTACAAGAACCTTCCTCCAGAGCCGACAGAGAGAGACAGCATTCTCCCGGAGCTGATGCCCTGAATTTGGACTTGTAGCCTACTGGACTGTGCGAGAATAAATTTCTCTTTGTTAAAACCATCCACTTGTGGTATTTCTGTTAAAGCAGCACTAGATGACTAAGACACCCGTAGATCATTTAGTTCCTTTGCCCACTTTATTGATAAGGCTTCCCCTTAGCATTCCCAATCGATCTTCAGGAAAGAGACTCCCTTCTTCTGGAGCAGAACTCATTTACTGAAAGCTGAGGGGAAATACTCCAGCAGAAATCAGCACACACATCTGAAAGTCTTCTATAGTGCTTTATCACCAATTGAAGTATAAGAGCTTCCGAGTATAGCATTTGAGTCTGTGAACCCTGAGACCAACACTAACGTCTCACAACTTGTTCAGACTCTAATAGAGTGGGATGGCTTTGGTGGGAATTTAGAAGCCACAAAAATACCTAAATTGCGACTCTTGCTGTCATGGACATCTATAATCCACCACCCCCACCTATCAGACTATCCTCATATTTGCCAATCCTGCTCTCCCTCCACCCAGCCCACTACTGACCCTTCTTTCTTTCTCCCCTGCAGTCTGAGCACTCTCATTGCATCCACATGTCTTATTTTTTATTATTAATTGGAATGTATTTCAAAGAAATGGCAAATTCCTAAAGTATCTGGTGCATGGAAAACATAGACCTTACTAAGCTAGAAGTCAGGGAATTTCCAGGCCAAGTTTGATCTGGGAAAAGGTACGGGGTAAGAGTGGAACAACTCAGAGAAACCTGGAACATGTACTGGCAGTAAGGGCAGAGAAGACTTCAGGTGATTTAGGGTGGTCTGGCAACAGGCAACAGGTATGTTCCCACTTGGTTCATTTAGAAGAATCACTAAGAATGTTCTTATGCCACAATAAGCAAAATATTCCTGCAGTCCAAGAAATGTGAAATGTTCCTTTTCTGTAAGTGTCTTTTAGTGCTTCAACCCATGGCAAGATTCAGAAAGTTAACTTCATATACTTCCATTAAAGAATCTGTCTAAAAGCTGGGAGTGAAGATTGCAAAGATAAAATTATAACCCCCCCCCAGAACCACCCTATTAGACATAATGCGATATGAACTGTCCAGGTGAGTCTTCCCCTCTCACATGTAGAATCATTCATATAAGTCTTAAATAATGCTCATGTGGGTGCTCTTCTTCATCCTACATCACCAGTAAAAAGTGTTACCATGTTCCATAAGTTTAGTTCAAGTCATCACAGATGTTCGAGATACTCATATTCAGCCCAGATTTTAAGAACAAGCAGGATGGCACAGAAAGCCAGAGAAAAGACATCAATGAACAGAATGCACACAGTTCAACAGACATACATTGTCATTAGCATGACTCAGGAGTAGCAAACCAGGCTAATGGGAAACACTGCAGAATTCAATCAGGCAGACAGGGAAACGGATGCAACCAAGTCTAAAAGTAGTAAAAACTTGCAGAAGAATCAGGTGAGGAGGGGACATGGAGGTGAGACTCAGGGAGTGAGAATCCAATTCCACCTGAGAAAGGTGGCTGCAGAGTCCACTGTTGTCAGAGCAATGAGAAAACAAGGCTTGGCCTGTCCATCTCCACCTGGGGTAGAATTTTTGATCGATGAGCACAGCCTCCCTGCCCCGTGTTCTATCTCAATGAGCAACTGGGTAACTAGTTTCAGATGGCCTGGAGAGCAGAACTCTTCCCAAGGCTGGCTAAACGTCTGAATACTGACTAGGCTTAAAATTTAATGGAAATAAGGCAGTATGTCAAACCTTTGTATTAGTTAATTCTTAAGCTAAGTTTAGGAATAATATATTGTTTCTACTTTTTGTTAGGTGCCATCGAGTTGATTTTCAACTTATAGTGACCCCATGTGACAGAGCAGAACTGCCCCATAGGGTTTCCTAAGCTGTAATCTTTACAGGAGCAGACTGCTAGGTCTTTCTCCTGCAGAGCCACTAGGAGGTCCGAACGGCCAAGCTTTTGGTTAGCAGCCAAGCACTTAACCATTGCCCCACAAGGGCTCCTTTATTTCTACTAGAGTTGTGATTGTAAGCTAAGAGATACTGGATAAATTATGTCTATAAAACAGTATTAGAATGTTTAAGTGAACTTGATTTGCTATAAACTTAATTTATTAGATTAATAAGAGTGATTCAAGTGAGAAGTTTGGCTTGTGTTATAAATTTTTTTTTTGTCAGGCATTTGAAATGCTTAAAAAGAAAAATGAATATATTAAATTATAATAAAACCAAAAACCTAAATCCAGTGCCAACAAGTCGATTCTGACCCATAGCGACCCTAAAAGACAGAGCAGAACTGCCCCATAAGGTTTCCAAGGCTATAAATCTTTACAGAAGCAGACTGCCACATCTTTTTCCTGTGGAGCAGGCTGGTGGGTTTGAACTGTTGACCTTTAGGTTAGCAGCCGAGAGCACTTAACCACTGTCCACCAGGGCTCCTATCATCCTTAAAATATCAAAGGGAATTTAATTAGCAAAGTTTGTAAATGAGACTGACAGTTTAAAAATTTAGTCCTATCAAATTGAATTAATCAACTATTAATAAAGGAAACAGTAATGATGGAGAGTTTTGATGAGGAAAGTTATATGATCTTGTTTACAGTTTAAGGATCTCTGGCTTCTGGGTGGGAATCTGTAGGGAAGGGGCCACCACAGGGAGCTCAGGCAGAAGGCAATTGCAGGAGTGATTCTTTACAACCTATTTTCCCCTAAGAATGAGAAATGGTGGTGACTTGGACTAGGGTGGTAGCCAAGGAGGTGGAGAAAAGATGGATTTGGAATATAATTCTGAAGGGAGAGCCAATAGGGTTTTTAGGTGGATGAAAATTTCAGGTGAGCCTCATCAGCATGTTTGAGTGTTTTTCCTCCAGCCAGGATCTGCTGCTTACATGGAGGGAGCGGAGGGGAGGAGACGAGAGGAGAGGTGAAGGAGTTTGATTTAATCAAGGCTGCGATTCTGCTGGGTGTGTATCATGGAGGGAGAAGGTACAGAGTTGTTGAGGATAAGCGCAAGGGTGGGATTTATAATGACGGGCAGTGAAAAGTAAACTAGTAAGGTCAATAGACAGGAGTTTCCCATTGGTGTGTAAACATTTTTAGAGTTGGGCACTAGAGGGAGTGAGCTAGAAAAATAACAGGAGGTGGCCAGAGATCAGTATGCTTGAAATGGAGATTTTGACAAGTCTAGTCTAGAGCCTTATTACTCAAAATATGATCCTTGGACCAGCAGCATCAGTATCACCCAGGAGCCTGTAAGAAATGCATAATCTCAGCCCCTACACCAGACCTAGGAATCTAAAATGCATTTTAACAAGATCCCTAGGTGATTTCTATGCACAGTAGCTCGAGAAGTGTAGGGTAGCACTGTGAGGATATTGGTGGTTCAGTGGCAGAATTCTCACCTTTTTTGCAGGAGACATGGTTTTGATTCCTGGCCAATGAACCTCAAGTGTAGCCACCACCCATCTGTCAGTGAAGGCTTGCCGTGTTGCTATGATGTTGAACAGGTATCAGTGGAACTACCAGACTAAGACTAGGAAGAAAGGCCTGGTGATCTACTTCTGAAAATCAGCCAGTAAAAACCCTATGGATCACAACAGTCCAATCCAGAACCGATCATGGAGATGGCATAAGACCAGGCAGCGTTTCTTTGTGCGTGGGGCCCCCGTGAGTCAAAGCTGACTCCCCTGCAGCTAACAACAGAGGGGGTGGGGTGGCTGAGGTTGAGTAGAGAACAAGGACATTAGAAGATCAAGGAACTGGGAGTCCAGGGTGACAGATGGATTATCTATGCAAGTATTGAAAACATCAGGAATGGTGACAGCGGTGAAAGTGGAGATAAAGTCAGTAAATCTTTAGGGCAGGAAGAGGCTAGCCAGGAGGAAAGTGGAGAATAAAAATGAGGAGGAGTATCTAAAGCGGGTGTTGCAAAAGTGCTGAGACCTTTTTGTTTGTGCTTTAGGTGAAAGTTTACAGAGCGAATTTGTTTCTCATTCAAAAATGTATACACAAATTGTTTCACAACATTGGTTGCAATCCTGCATTGTGTCAGCACTCTCCCCATTTCCCTTTCCACCCCGGGTTCCCCGGTTCCATTCATCCAGTTTTCCTGTCCCTTCCTGCCTGCTTGCCTTTGTTTTTGGGCAGGTGTTGCCCATTTGATCTTATACTTGATTGATCTAAGATGTACATTCCTCACATGTGCTATTGTTCGTTTTACAGGCCTACCTTATCTTTGGCTGAAAGGTGAACTTCAGGAGTGGCTTCGATTTTGAGTTAGACGGGTGTCCGGGGACCATAGTCTTGGGGGTTCCTCCAGTCTCTGTCAGGTCAGTAAGTCTGTTTTTTTTTAATGAATTTGATCTTTTGTTCTACATTTTTCTCCTGCTCTGTCCAGGACCCTGTTGTAATCCCAGTCAGAGCGGTCGATAGTGGTAGCGGATTACGATCTAGTTCTTCTAGTCTCGGGGTCGTGCAGGCTGTAGTTCATTAGTTCTTTTGACTAACTGCTCCCTTGCGTCTTTAGTTTTTTTTCACTCTTCTTTGTTCTGGCTGAGATCTTTTAAGGAGTAGGAAGAGCGGAACACTGATCTGGAATCAGGAGCAAGAATACCAGTAGCCTCTCCAGTGAGGATGTAATTGATGTGTGTGGGTGAAACAGCCATCACTTGAGAAAGCTTTGGAAAAGCAGCGTTCTCAGAGGCAGCCAGCGTAGGTTGCAGAGCGTAACACTAACACACCATCTGACCCGCAACTGTAAAGTTGCCAAAAGCATCAAAGGGGAAAAGGTTTCGTTTCTTTGGGTTCTCTTGACAATTCGAACATACTCTCCAAATATTTGAATTTTTAAATATGAGTGTTTTAAAAGGATGCAAAATTCATTTAAATTTGCTTGTGGGTATGAGATAGTGATGTGTGCATATACTTCAAAGATACTGATAAAAGACCATCTTGTCAAGTTGTTAAATGAAGATCACATTAAGTCTTAGTAAGTCTTTAAAATATTTTAACAAATCTTTATCTAGCGTTTAAAAAATACTAACTCATTGAATCCTCATAACATTCCTATGTCATAGGTCCTATTTTATCCCTGTTTTTCAGATGAGTAAACTGAAGCACAGGTAAGCTCCATAGATCTCACAGCTGGGAGATGGTGGAGCTGCGATCTGAAGTCAGGCAGTCCAGCTCCAGGGCTCTCTCCTCTTAACCAGCGCGCTGCCTTTCTTCTACTCAAAATATAAAAGTTGCTTTGAACAAAAATAACTTTTTAACTAATCCTTGACTCACTGAACATAGCTCTAGCTAAAATCCTAATAAAAATGTTCATGTGCTTTTAAATTGGTGAAACTTTAGTGAGAGAAAGGCAAAAGATAACTTCTAATTGGTGTTTTAACTTAGTAACATGTAACTCAAGATTAATTTTTAGAAACCTTTCTGTGCTAGTTATTTATTGCAAAAGAGACTATTATACATTTAGAAATGTCTATGAAGCACGCCTTATTCATTTTCACATCTTTCCTTATTTTTGAACTTTTTTATGGTGTTATGGAGTCACAGAACCTATAGAGACTAAAGCTCACATATAGACATATACAATCATTTCACAGGCATAATCGAAGGGAACGTACCTCCTCCATTTTTCCCCCTGAAAATCAAAGTTCAAGGTTAGTTCTCCTTAACTGAAGAAAATATAATGAGCAAATCTTTGTGTTTAACATTATTGAAACAAAATTATTTCCTAATTTTTACAGAGGTTGAAAGAGTACACTGCAGACTCGTTCTCAAAGCATTGCAAGTCTTTTCCTTTCTATGTGAAATAAAGCAGAGCCAGCAGACTGAATGTACTGCTACTTAGACAGTGAAGGCAGCACAGAGAGTACAGAAGGGACCCTGTGTCAGGGCTGCTATTGTGAGAGACAAAATACAACTCAGTTCTGGAATCTGTCTCTTCGAGCTGCCCACGGTGTGTAAGCAACAGGGGCAGAATGAGAATGACAAGTGCTCAAGGACTGTGACACGTCACCAGTGATACACGTGTCTCAGTTTTCTCCAACTTCACATGTAGATGGGCGGTGCTAAAGGAAGAAAGTTCAACCACTGCACATATTCACACAGGCACCCTGCGCTCATCTGCCCCTTTAAACATTTGGGGAACATAAATGTTTTATCACTAGTCTGTTTTCCTTTGAAACATCAACTGTGCTTCTGGTAGAGGCTACATCAAGCAAAATCCATGTTCTCACCAGGGAGACAAAAGGCAAAATTGAAACGGTTGCCAACTCTTGGGGAGGATGGAGAAAAGAGAGAGGCAGTCAGCACTTACTCCTTTAACTCTACTCTCTGGCTCAACTCCTCACCTCTGCTGCACTCAAATGAGGTGACACAAATGGTTAAGTGCTTGACTACTAACCAAAAGGCTGGTGGTTCAAACTCTCCCAGAGGTGCCTTGGAAGAAAGGCCTGGCAATCTACTTTCAAAAGGTCACAGCCTTGCAAACCCTATGGGGTACAGTTCTGCTCTGCACATACAGGGTCACTATGAGTCAGAATTGACCCAACAGCAACTGACAGGCACAGGGCAGTTTTTGTTTATTTTTGAATGCCCGTTAAAAAATCCCAACTTGTGAGGTCTGAGATAGCGTTAAGGATACAGCATCTGCCTCATCCTTACATAGCAGCAAAAGAGCTTGTCACCCTCAAACCCATTATCCAACATATTTCATTGATTTATCAGCTATTTCTGGAAGAGTTACAAAGTTACAGTGTGCTCAGTCAGCACTGGGCTAAACCCTCTGATTTATCTACAGAGGAGTCAGTAGAGTAAGCAATCTGTCTCTGTTCTCCCAAGACCAAGATAGCGAGCCTGCCATGGAACGGACACTGAGTATGTAGTTGACGGATGGATACGTGAAGCAATGAATGCCTGAGAAGTGGATTCTGCATTAGGGAGCTCAAGGTCTTGTGGATTAAACACAAATAACCATAGTAACATACTCTCAGGTAGAAAGTGAGGAGAGATGCTAAAGTAGGTTAGAGGGCAAAGTGTTTCAGAAGCTTTGAGGAAGCAAAGAGAGGAAGCTCTGAGAGAAACACAAGGCCATCTTAATATCTGTGTACAAATGTCTTTCACTTTAAATGTTTACTTAAACTACACCAACCATCATCAAACAGACAGAACACTGTATTTTCATCAAGTACAATCTGGTGCCATCAACCAAGGTGTCAGCATGTGTACTGGGTTGACTAGTGTTCCCCCGCCCCCCCAATTCATGTCCAACTGGAACCTCAGAATGTGACCTTATTTGGAAATACAGTCTTTGCAGATATAATTAGTTAAATTAAGATAAAGAATACTGGATTAGTGCTCACCCCATTAAATGACTAAACTTCTTTTAACAAAAGAAAACTGAGACACAGGTAGGCAAACATGGGAGAATGCATGTGACAATGCAGTGGACTGGAATGATGTGTCTACAAAAGCCAAGGAACACCAAGGATTGCTGGCAACCACCAGAAGCTAGGAGAGGCAAGAAAGGATTCTGCCCTAGAGCCTTCAGAAAGTATAGCCCTGCCAACACCTTGAAATGGAGCCCTGGTTGCATAGTGGTTAAAGGGATGGACTGCTAACTGAAAGGCTGGCAGTTCAAAACCACCAGTGGCTGTGAGGGAGAAAGATGTGGCAGTCTGCTTCCGTAGAGATTTATAGCCTGGAAACCCTATGGGGTCGCTATGAGTTGGAATTGCCTTGATGACAGTGGGTTTGGGTTGGTTGGTTGACCCTCCGTAACAGTATAAAATTTTGGTTGTTTTAAGCCACCCAGTCTGTGGAACTTTGTTATAGCAGCCATATGAGACTAATACAGCATGACTTTTATCCTTGTTCTGGCAGGACTGGAGGGGTGAGGGTCACCAAAAAACCTCAGGTCTAGCCAACTAGTAAACTCACTGAAACTATTTTTATTGCACATTGAGGGAATTTCAGCATATTAAAAATAGGATAAATTAGACCAAGGATAAATAGCCTTTTTTAGGGGTTGGTACAAGTCTTCACTGGAGATTCCAAGCATGGCTTGGATGACAGGATTCATGAGTTATGTTAATAGCTGGACAAGGCAGCCTGGAAAGGCCTTCCCAACCACAAATTTCCAAAATCCTGTCACTCTAACGGAGGTGTGTACTTTTAGGATTGTTGGTGTAGGTCCCAGCGAATTAGTAACGTGGGACCCTAAGGCACGCATAAGAATCAAAGTATATTAGCTTCTAGCTCAATTTCCCTACTAGCTGTCATGTGAATCTGAACTGGCAATATTTTGAGATTTATGCAGAATTTTTGATATTTAATATCATAACAGCTAAGAATTTTATTCACACCGTGGCTTCAGGTAGATCAGATTGTAATATCTTTCATTTACTGAAATTAGAATTATTGTAGTCTCTCCACCAAGCTTCCTTTTGATACATAGCTTTGTCACCCCTTTCACAGACTCAAGGTCATCTGATGTGAACTCCTGTCATCTCCCTTTCTTTGACGGGAGCCTTGACATATTTTCCCCTCCTATTATATAACACAACTCTTTAGATGAGGGTGGTGCTCAGGCTTGTCTTGATCACCTTCTCTTCTACATCTTTTGATATCTCAGAATTAATCCTATCACTGCCCCCTTCCTACTCTCTCCTCCTGTGTTCACTATCTCTTTAAATACCAACAACATTCATCATTCACACAAGTTAGAAGACTCAAATTCCCCTTTGAAGCCTCCTCTCTGACCTCCATGCAGGTCACCAGGGACTGCCCTCTTGGTGCCCAGTATGTTGGTTCTTCACCTCTGTATCCCCTGGGTGGGCTTGGATCATGTCCATCGCCTCTCACCTGGTCTTCCCACTGCCAGTGCCTTGCCTCTCCCAGCTACTCTTCACAAGGCTGCCAGGGTTTTCCTTCTAAAATACTTGCAGCATTTATATCACTTGGATCCCTAAAACCCTTTAGGCTCTCCCCAGTGTCTCTAGCAGTTTCCAAAAATGTAGGATGTAGGTGGTGGCACAGGTCCAGTTTTAGGAAGTACTTGAGATGAATTTCAGTAGTACAGAGACTCAGGATTAAAAAGATTATATATTTTAGTAATTTATTCTCACTTTGATTCTCTGTTGATGCTTCTGGTATGTCTAAGAAAGAAAATGTATCAATTCAGTGCTAGTAGGTCAGGACCACGCCTCTGACATTTGCTAATCTCCCTTCATAACAGGCCTAGAGGCTCAGGTTCAGGCATTAGACAGGGAACAGTGTCAAATTAGAATTTAATTACAGGGTTTGGTTTTCTGCATTTATTTACAACAACTGTAATGGGTTTATTATTTACCACAGTGATAGTAACTTTACTTTTTATAGAAAGATATTCAAGAAAAATCTCAACTGAATAAAAGTTCTAATATGTCAACTGAATAAAAGTTGTAATAAACAGTAACACAGGTGACACAAACATCATAAAAGGGGTATTTGAAAATACAACTATAGACTAAATTCCAGACTCCTTACAGTTTTTGCGTCAGCCTTAAGTAAGCTTAGTCTTTAACCATAACCCTGCTTCATAAATTCTTTTTTGTGGACACAGACTTCTCTCTGCCCCTTGCACACGCCTTGCACCTTTCCTTCCCCACACTGTTCCTCATTTATGCTGTTCCTCCTCCAGCCTGGATGATCTTTCTTCCCTTTGCAACATTTTGAAGTTCTATTTATTTTGAAGGCCCAAATAAAATATTTTTTTCTCTTAAGAAGTCTCTCCCTAAGTTTTCAAATTATGATTAAATGATTTGTGTGCTTGTCCCTTGGTTACGATGCTTGTTTTATTGTTTCTTATACTATAGGTTGTTTATACGTTCCCCTTACTATACCATAAACTCCTGGGGGGAAGAGACCCTACCATTTTTATATTTATGCTCCCCAAAACCAAGAAGGAATGTCTACATGAGATAATGGATGGGAATTTTCTATCTCCTCTCACTGCCCGCCCTAGGACCTGATACGATTTTTTCTCCCTTAATAAATGAATACCTTTAGAAATAGGTCTTGATATAAACAGGGGCAACCCTAACTCACTGAGTGAAAAGCAACTTTTGAAACATTTCCTAAGTCCCTAAGTCCCTGAAGAGAGGAACATTTTATTAGTTTCCACATTAAAGCTCATACTATTCAGTGTTTTGCCTTTGGGTCTTTCTGTGGGGGCGGGGGTAGGGGAGTGGGAGGCTGTATTCTAGTTTCTCTAGGTCTGAGGACTTGATGAGGAAAGGGCCCTAAAAGCTAATAAACCATCCAGAATTGGTCACTGATTCTCTTATCCAACAACTGTTTATTGGCCACCTGCTTTGCTCCAGGTTCTATGCTTGGTTCTGGGCACACAGAAAACAAGAGCCAACAACACTGCTCTCCAGGAGCCACAGCTGTACCCCACGAAAAACTATGGTAAATGCACATTGCAGCAAGCGTCTCTCAACTAAACAGTCGATGAATTTATTGAACACCAGCTTTGTGCCAGCTCTTGTGTGGGGTACTGGGGACGTGTATATTTCTCTGTTTTAACTTTATTTACCACACAGTATATAACTTGTGAGTTTTACCTTTTCAGACAGTATCTGGCCAACCAAAAATAACAAGCCCCAAGACTCATAAAACTACAGATTCTAACGACTGTAAAATTGCTAATCATTTGCTTGGCTAAATACCAACTGATCTTAGTAGAATGTGCTTTCTGAGCGATTCCAGTCAGATTTGTGCCAGTCACCTGTGAGTGTCTGACGACTGTCTGTCCTATGAGGCTCCACTTTTGCTCAGAGAGAATAGCCTATGGCTCTGCAGCAAAATGAACTCCAGGAGGCGCCACAGTCAGAATGACAGACGCCACAGTCAGAATGACAGACGCCACAGTCAGAATGACAGATGCCACAGTCAGAATGCAGCTTGGCCTCATCACCACAGTGGCCATGGATGCAGAGAAGCACTGACCCCATACTGATACAAAGGGTATTTAAAAGATGGCACTTAAATACAATACGGTACTTTTTTTTTTTAATTGATTTTCAACTATTTCTAGTCTCTAAGAGACTTGGACACACACAACCTGTTTCTCCGTATTTACAGAAGAATATAACACATTCAAAATGATCCCTTTGATTTGGAGACACATCCTTGATAGTGTAAATTCTCTTTCCAATTGAGTCACATTTTCCTTTTGTGCTTACGGGTGATTTTAGGGGAAAAAAACTAATTAGCAGTTTGGTTCTAGTAGAATACCAATGACTAAATACTGATAATGAAAAACTGAGAAACATAATGGTGGTCCAAATGTTGTGCTTCCTGTCAAAAACTATCAAGAAGAATAATTTCAATTTGATTTAAGGCAGGCAAATTATAAGTACATACTTTAAAAAATTTAATATAGCTTCATATGCATGCAAAAGCTGGAAAATGAAAAAGGAAAACAGCAGAAGAATTGATGCATTTGAATTGTGGTGTTGAATATACCATGAAGAACAAACAAATCAGTCTTAGAAGAAATACAGCCAGAATGCTCCTTAGAAACGAGATTGGCGGGACTTCAGCTTGAATACTTTGGACACATCATCAGCAAAGATCAATTGCTAGAGAAGGACATTATGTTTAGTAGAGAGAGTGAAAATGAAGGAAACCCTCAATGAGATGGATTGACCCAATAGTCACCAAGAACAGGCTCAGACATATCAAAGATCATGGAGATGGCACAGGACTGGCAATGTTTCGTTCCGTTATATAGGTTGCCATGAGTCAGTGCCAACTTGACATCAACTAACAACAACAAGGCTTAATCCACATATTGGTCTAAAAAAAAAAAAAAACACCTAAAGATGTTGGCTCACTAAGAACCATAACTCAGCAGTTTTTCCTTTTCAGCAGAGGCAAACTATAAAAAAGAAAACATGAATATACTTAAATCAAGACTATCTAAGGCTATGTGCAAATAGGTTGAAGAGTAGTTAAGACCATTTAAAGGGTGTATTGGAAAGGCACAAAAATCTGTAGCGTTCAAAATATAAAATTGTTTTGAGAAAGAGGTGCTATTGCATTTAGTCACATCCCACCTATATGTCTTGAGTATGAAAAACGTGTCCATCCAAAATAATGGGGAAGGAAGAGGAACATTATTTTTATCTCACCTGAGAACTGCTATGAAACAATAGTCCTGTGGGCCCAAAGCAGGTCTAGCAGGGATGAGATCTATAGCCTATCTGAAGGGTCAAATGGAAACAGGAAATGAGAAAAGTTGTGATCCAACATCAACATGAAATTATCATCAGGCAAAACTGCCATTACAGTCCCGAATCTCCTGCAAAACATGTCCTGTGAATGTTTTCTTTAGTTTCATATAAAACTTAATGTTATCACAGCCATGATACTGTCTTTGATATCTGGTATCTTAGCCAAATTACTGCTTCTTCCTTTATACTCTACTAAGGAATGAACGTTACGTTTATAAAAAAGGCAGTAATGCTTAAGAAAACCTCATGAGAGGTCTTTGTAGAGATTTCTTATAAGAAAATCAAACAGGAATTATCTTAATCTCCTGCTGGCCAAATTTCCCCATGCTAAGTAACGTTGACTTTACTTGGTAGAAAGAGTCCTGGCTTGGAAGCAGAGACCATGGGGCAAAGGCAATCACAGTATTTTACTACATACTCCACATTACATAATAGCAATAAAGATTGTTTTACTCTTATAAGTGCCCTAAGAATAAGGAGTATGGAGTCAGTGCTTTACCGGCAGCTCAGTTTACATATTGAGGAAAGTGATATTGTAAGAGGACTTTAGATTACTGTCTTAGTCAAAGGAATGTCATTCTACCAATGTTCAAGGACTACGTTTTTGATGCTTCAAGTCCATCCCACGACCTGTTCCGCTACAGCTTCCAGATTCTTAATGACTTAGTGTTTCTACTGATGTTACCCAAGTTCAATGAAGTCAAGATTCAGGAGACTAGAAACTTCAAGAGATCACAGCACTTCTTTGATATCTCACTGCATCATCTTCAGCGGAACAAAGGAGGTGGTTTTCGTTTAGCACATATCATAAATGAGTTATATGGTCATCTAGCTAGTACTAGTTAGAAGAGCGTAGGTGGCTGACTGTCTCAGTCATCTAGTGCTGCTATAACAGAAATACCGCAAATGGATGGCTTTAACAAAGAGAAATTTATTCTTTCACAGTCTAGGAGGCTAGAAGTCCAAATTCAGGGTCAGCTCCAGGGGAAGGCTTTCTCTCTCTGTTGGCTCTGGGGGAAGGTCCTTGTCATCAATCTTCCCTGGTTGAAGAGCTTCTCAGTGCAGGGACTCTGGGTCCAAAGGACATGCTATTCTCTTGGCTCTTGTTTCTCAATGGTGTGAGGTCCCACTGTCTCTCTGCTTGCTCGTCTCTTTTATATCTCAAAAAAGATTGGTTTAAAACACAATCTAATCTTGTAGATTGAGTCCTGCCTAAACATAACTGCTGCTAATCCCACCTCATTAACATCATAGAGATAGGATTTACAACACATAGGAAAATCACATCACATGACAAAATGGTGGACAATCACACAATACTGGGAATCATGGCCTAGCCAAATTGATGCATATTTTGGGGGGACACAATTCAATCCATAACACTGAATAACATCAGTATGACACTTGTACCTATCACTTGAACCAATGCCAATATTCGCTCATTGCTCACCAAAAGTAGTTTTAGTCCTAAATATACTGCAGTGATTATTTAAAAACAAAAACAAAGAAACCTCCTGATTTAAACTGTAACAAATATATACCCACTGTCTGACCCTCAAGTAAAATTATAAAACTATTTGTAATTTATAATATCACGTCTTGCTTGAAACAAACTTGACAAAATGATAAGAATGTTACTTTAGATCAGGAGTCAGCAAACTTGCTCCGTAAAGGGCTAGATAATAAATGGTAGGCTTTGAGGGCCACAAATGATTTCCATCACATACTTCTTTGTTTCATTTACTTTTTTCCCAATAATTTAAAAATGTAAAATCTGCTCTTAGCCTGTGGGCCATACAAAAGTAAGTGACAGGCCAGATTTGGCCGATGGGTGATTCCTGGTTTAGATAGCTCAGTACACTCAAAGGAATAATTTCCATTTGCTCCTTTCTTGCTGCTACTTGTCCCTAAAAAATTATCAACAGGAAGTACAAGATTAAGCCAAAGACCAAACCAGATAAAATCTCTAATAAAAAATAAAACTGGATAAAGGACCAAGCAAAAAATTCTTATGTTATCTTTTAAACAGCCTACCTAGACCATTCAGTGACGTGGTTACTTGAAGGTATGATTGTATGAGGACGTTACACCCGATGGTTTAAAACCCATGATGCCTTTTTTCCTCAAAAGACTGTGGCTGTGACTCTCAGAAATTCTGCAGACCTTGGTGAGAAGTGCTTGCGGCACGTATTTCTAATAGGAGTATTGCTAGGGTTGCCTATTCCTATTAACCAAACTTTCAGGTAGTGCCCACGAAATTAAACAGCAGGATCTAAGTTGAGTGGCAGAGAGGACAAAAGCAGCAATCTTACAACACAGCAAGCGTCATGAAAGGAAAGACGAGACGCTGCTTTAGGAGGCACTCCTGTATGTCTGTATGCTTCTCTGCACTATGACCTCTGTCACTAACATCACCTCAGAGCAGGATGCCCTTCGCAAATCCCAGGCAATATCTGCAGCCGCACAGTTGCAGGAGAGCCCATAAGAGCAACACCCAAGATAAAAGACCAAGAAGCTCTGTCAGAAGTCTGTGTACTCCAGCAGAGTAAGTGTAAATGCTTCCAGGCAGAACACTGAGAAGGGTTTCAAGCGGTGTTGTACCACGCCTGTCACGTTTTCTGTGAGGCCGTCCACCTGCTGGTCTGGCACATAATGAAGGTTTCAGATTTCCGAGACCAATGCTAGACATTAAGTGTCTTCAGTCTTCAAAAATTCAGCAAGTGATATTTTTGCCCTGGCTTCAGACAAATTTTAGATTCACACGGAGCTCATCATTAACCTTTGTTAACGTACTAAATGGTAACACTCTAATTACGTGCAAATGAACCAGTTTCTAGGAGATGATAAAATAAAGATGTAAGATTTTTTTTTTCCATGTTTACTATACATTCCTATTAGTACTACTCTTCTTAACAACCCTTGTTAGGTTAAACTTTAATACATTAAGTCATCCATTGAATGTTAATAATCAGCCTTCTATTGTTCTAACTGATGGGTAAACATCTGTGCAGAAACATTTACCCCACAAATCCTCATGAAGCATCTGTATTCAGTGTTGCTCTTGGCTTGGTAGAAACAGATGACTTGTAAGGTCTTATCTGACCCAGATATTAATGGGCTCCACTGGAATCAAGATGGTACTAGATAAGGTCTTTATCCTTAAGGAGCTTGGCTCATGTGGGGCTTTGTACCCCATTTGCAAAGGGCTTAGAATACTGTTGGCACTCAAAGAATACCTTTAAACTGGAGAGAAAACCCATCTCCTAACCTAGCTGGGCTCAGATAAAAGTTTTGAGCATACTGTGCCACTGACTACTGATTACAATAATCTTCCTGGCTCTTCTCCGAGTCACATAAAACCTGCCTATCCTGGTACCTTCATTCCTTTTACCATCCAACTATACATCATTATGAATCTACCCAAAACACCTGCCCCACAACTATAAATGCCAATGACCTTGGTAGGCTGAAAATAAAGAACAGAGATCCAGGTAATACAGTAGGTGAAAGGCAGATGAGAGGAGAAACAAAAGCCATCAGTATGATTGCTCAACAATGGAGAATCTTCAATATAAAAACAGGAAAACAAAACCACACACTGACACCTCTGAGCTTCATCAGTACTTAATCTTAGAACCCATTTAAAAATGAAACAAAACAAAATCTTACCAAACAGCAGAAAGCACAGTAGTTAGACTACCCTAATAACATTAGTAAATCTATCTATACGGAGCCCTGGTGGCACATGGTAAAGCATGTGGCTGCTAACCAAAACGTCAGCAGTTTGAACCCACCGGTTGTTCCATGGGAGAGAAGACCTGCAATCTGCTCCTGTAAAGATTACAGCCTAGCAAAAACCCTATGGGGCAGTTCTACTCTGTCCTATAGGGTCACTATGAGTCAGAATCAGCTCAACAGCATACAACAGTGACAACAAATCTATATACACTCATCCCCTTCCAGCCATATAGCAAGGTGGAAATTCTAAGGGTTGGTCGCCACTAAACCAGATTAAAACTACTGACCAAAACTGATCTTTCCGTATGGATGTTGCATTTTGTAATATTATGCCCTCTGGGACAACAGCATGTAACAGATACCCCAGAATAATACCATGTGGGAATTCAGGATGATTCTCCATAAATCCCTAACATAGTCTCAGTTTTGTTCAAAAAGTGAGAGCTTATAATCATTAATCTGCCCAATCATATGAAATATTAGCAGCCATTTCTTTAAAGCACCATGATCACTGACACAAAAGACATTTTCTGCTAATCCAGTTGGATCTGAAGTTCATAATTTATGCCTTACTTTCTGGCTTTCATATGTACAACCCGTGATTATCATAGGAGGTTTCAGAAGAGGATCTAAAGCCAAAACATTAGGTGCTCAAAGTCTATAAAAAAGCTTATTTTTAAATTGCATCCTCTGTGAGATTAAATACAATTTAATAGAACTAAAAACGTACAGTCTATGTAACACATAAAGCTTTTGAAACACTAAATCCATGAAAGACATGAAAGCAAAGATATTAGGCAGCTGTCATTCAAAAATCTTCTGCCCCTTGAGCCAGTGTGGTATCAAGAATATTTTATGTCAAATACCAAAGCCAGTGTCCTGTCACTGTGATAGAATGCATGCTATGGAGAATAGTCAAACACTGGTCATCTGGTCAGGCAGCTGATTGTTAGGGCATCACTCCTCCAAGGTGATCACTATGGACTGTCACAAAATCCAGCAAGGTCACACAAAGGGAGGGGGGAGAATGGTTTTTCACAATCTCTAGCTATACCCCTAAAACTGGGTCAGACATGTTACAAATGTTTGCTCTTGGTCATGAAGAAAGCTGTGGATCAATAAAAACAAATGATTCCCTCAGCTGTGGGGGGTAAAAAAAAAAAAAAAGGAATCTTAAAATACTCCAATTGGAGGCAAGTCAGGAACATCTGCATCCTAAGTGAAAGAATGACAGATATTCTCTGGGCTTCATTTTTCAAGACTACTACAGTCATCAAAGCAATGCCAAGAACTGGAAAAAAATTTTTTTTTAAGTAGCATTGAAAAATAACCTCCTTTGCTCCTTCCTCTCTTTCTTGTTACTAGAAAAAAGAGGTTACTAGAAAAGCAGGACTTCAGGGTGCTTGGAAAGGGCAGCAAAGCCATGCATGTGGAGCAGAAAACTTCACAAGGGAGTCAGATCTCAGAGAGCTCACAGTCCCCTGGGTATGTGTAGCTGGCATTTTCCCTGTATGGCTTTGGGAGGTAAGATGAGACTGATTTACAGAAAGCCAAGTTTACATGGCCACAACAAGTTAAAAGGAAAAAAAAAAAAAGAAAAACACAAGTATGAGAATGAAAAGAAAAGCCCCAGACAGGAGAAAATATCTGCAAATCATGTATGTGACAAAGGACTGGTAACCAGAATATATAAAGAATACTTACAATTTAATAAGAAGACAATGGTCTGATTAAAAAATGGGCAAACAATGTGAATAGACATTTTATCAAAAAGATATACAATGGCTAATAATCACATGGAAAGATGTTCACTATCAGTCATTTGAGAATCGCAAATTACAACCACAATATCACTTCATAACCACTAGAATGGCTATACTAAGATTGTAAATGTATATACATACATTAAATTAAATTAAGATAGCAAGGGAGAAAGGGAGAAAGAAAACTGGCAATGCCAACTGTTGGTAAAAATGCAATGTAACTAGAATCTCACACATTGCTGATGGGAATGTAAAATTGTACAGCTACTCCTAAATGTCTACCTAAGAGAAATGAAAACATATGTCCACACAGACCTTGCGTGCAAAAGTTCACAGCAGCATTATTCATAGTAGCCAAAACAAGAAATAATCTAAATGTACATCAACTGGTGAATGGATGGAAAATATGTGGTATATCCTTACAAAAGAATACTGCTCATCAATAAAAAGGAATAAATACATACTACAGCATGACTGAATGTCCAAATCTTTATGCTAAGTAAAAGAAGCCATATGCAAAAGACTACATATTCTCTGATTCCATTTATATGAAATGCTCAGAAAAGACAAATCTCTAGAGACAGAAAGCTTGTTAGTGGTGATCTGGGACTGGAGGAGGGACTGCAAATGGACATGAGGGATCTTTTTAGGGGGATAGAACTGTTCTAAAACTGAATTGTGGTAATGGTGGCATAGTTCTATACATTTACAAAAACATTTAACTGTGCACTTAAAATGGATGAATTTTAAGCATCAACATTTTCAGTATTATACTTCAATAAAGTGGTTTTTAAAAAAACACAAGAACAATAATCTTTTTTTCTTTTTACATTTTAGCCAAAAACTATGGTGAAACTCTGCATGAAGTTGTTTGATTCCTGTATTTAAATCACCAAACATTTATTAAATAATGACCATGTACTCAAAATGTCTTTGACTTCACCAGCATGCAAGGTTTAAATATCAGATGACTGGGCCTTTTCCAAAAGCCCTAGGAAGTTGGCAGTGATCGCACTATTTACAAATCCATGGGATTTTGAATCAGGGACAACACAGGGCGGGAACTGGCAGAGTAAGAATGTTGTTCAAGGACTGACAGTCCCCTCCACGGGGCCTCAGGAACCTCAATAGACTAGATACGGCTTTACAAGGCTGGCAAGCTACAAAGAAGTCACTCATCCAGTCCTTGCTTGTGAGTCAATCCAAGCAGCCCTCCTGACAAAAAGGAGGTACTGTATAACCCAATGATGGCTCTGGGACACAATTCTAAAATCTACCATACTCCCTAATTTAACTTTCATAACACCAAGCAATCCATTAACATGTACTAAGGTTATAAAACTTCAACATTATAATAGAAGGCAGATTTGTCCAAACTCAGTGAATGTTCAAAATTTGTACATTTTATTGCATGTAGGGGCACTTTTTTTTTTTGTCTTGAATTTCTTTCGTTATTTTAATACTATTTTGCAATGAAAACTCGTACCAAGCCCACTGCAATTGAGTCGATTCCGACTCATAGTGACCCTGTAGGATGGGGTAGAACTGCCCCATAGTGTCTCCAAGGAGCAGCTGGTAGATTCGAACTGCTGACATTTGGGTTAGTGGCCGAGCTCTTAACCACTGTGCCACCAAGGCAATAAAAGATACAAAATTTAAAAAGAAACAGAATCCCCAAATCCTGCAGGCAAGTAGGGAACACTTCAGTCTTCTCAAATCACGCCCCATTTATGTCTAAGAAATTTACTAGTTTTCTTAAAGACAAAATGGTTTGAATGTGAGGACATCTACATTTAGATTTTAGGTTCTTTCTTTTAATCTGGCACACTGCTTCTGAGGCCGGATAGCCCGAGATTGCTGCAAAGGACTGCACACACATGCACGCGCGCGTGCGCACACACACACACACACACACACACACACACACCCCTTGTCTAATGCACTATATGGAGGATTCACAGGATTTCCAAAGTCAAAAGACATGCAGGGCTAATAAAAAGAAAAAGACCAAAACCATTGCCATTGCATCAATTCCATTTCCTAGTGACCCTACAGGACAGAGTAGAACTGCCCCACAGGCTTTCCAAGGGTGCAATCTTTACAGAAGCAGATTGTCGCATGTTTCTCCCAAGGAGCAGCTGGTAGGTTCAAACCACCAATCTTTGGGTTAGCAGTGAGCGTTTAACCACTGCACCACCAGGGCTCCAGTGCAGGGTCCACAGTCCATAAAATTTGTACATGAGGATGGATGGCAGGATGGGAAGGACTGTAGGTTGGATTCCTGAGCTGTTTGGCTTCTTGGTTTTTTGCTTGAATACAATCACTGATGGTATTTTCAAACTGCACTATTCAAGCCAGGATCTCAGAGCACTTTGCCAACAAACATTAATCCTCATTGTTCTCTCAAGGGCTAGACCAAAAAACAAATCACTATCTACATAGGAATGGAGCTTGAGAGAGTACTGGCTTCTTTCCATAAGATTTTAATGGCTAATTTATTTGCCAAACATTATACTGAGCATTGATGCTTTGCAAGTCACAGATGCATGATGAGCGCTTTCAAACTGCTGACTTTTATAACTTGAAAGGGCCCATTTTAAAGTTGTGACTCATTTATGAGCCTGAAAATGCCATATGTGTACATATTTATCAGACCCTGGAAGTATACGTTTACAAAGTATTACATTACCATCGGCCACAAATTACAAATCCATTGATGAAATGCTTAGAGTTTACTTAGCAACAGCTGAAACTTGAAGTAGTAAGAAATAATCTAATTATCCTGTATACGGTAATAAATCAAGGTGCCAGCAGGATGCTCCCCCAGCACTGCAATGTGTATTTTATGGCTACTTTTGCAACTATTGAAACTTGATCACAAGTGACATGTTTCAAGTGTAAGTAAATTAACAGGAAATAAGGCCACCCTAATGATAAGTGCTTGAAAAGGAGTAGGCCTCTTTGTGAGTCTTCTAAATATATGAAATAAAATCATGGATGGCAGACCAAGGGAATGAGCTTGGACTCTAAAATGTAGCTCTCCATTTCATTCTCCTACACTGATCATATATATATATAGACAGACAGACAGATACACACACACACACACACATAGATACACACATATATACACACAAACATCTACACACACAAATGAATCAACCACACACAAAAATAGAACAAACGAGAATTTCAGATCCCAGGTATCTCTTTCTCCTTGAAAAATTGGCTTGTATCAAATAAAAAGATAAAAACTAAGATTCTTTGAAATGAGGAACTTGACCATTAGAACCCAGGTCAGTTAAATCATCTAAGCAGAGTTTATCACACATTGAAACATAAAGTTCAGCTTTATTTAAAACCATGCTCTATATTTTTGTTGCTGTTAGCTGCCATAGAGTCAGCCCCCAACTTGCGGTGAACACATGCACAACGGAACAAAATGCAGCCCCGTGATGAGTTGCGGATCAAACTTTTATAATCCATAGGGTTTTCATTAGCTGATTTTAGCCAGTAGATCACCAGGCCTTTCTTCCTATTCTGTCTTAGTCTGAAACCTCCACTGAAACCTGTTTAGCATCATAGCAACACTCAAGCCTCCACTGAATAGAGAAGGTAATAAATGTACATTAACTTAGAGCAACAGACTCAAACCTAGTCATAAAAAGGTATCTATTGCGATACTAAATTAATTTTCTAGACGTAAACTATCACTCTATTTTTGGTTTTACTGGTTCTCAGGTTTATGGCTATTCATTTTACCTTAGTAGCTATAAAACTGAGAAGATATTCAGGCTCATATTCTATAGAATGTGTAACCCCAAATCATAACATTCTTTATGAATTGATGCTGAGAGTATGGAAACCTTTCTAGATACAAAATAGGATATTCTCATCCTGCAAGAGCTTTCCTCAGAAACTCATTCATAATACTGATGTCAGAAGACACAACCATCCTTGTGCTAATGCAGCTATTTTATAAGATTATATTGATTGTAGTTTTATTATGCGACATGATTTGACTGTAATATTCCACAATATACCATGAAATAATAAGGTAGGTTTCAACTGTATTTCAGAAATCATCTTGCATGCAATAAAAAAGCACAATGTAGAAAACTGATAATGATGGAGTTTAAAAAAAAAATAGAAGTCTAACTGGATTATTCTAATGAAAGAAATAAAATGTACTTTCAAGACATTGAATATTAAATTCTAAAATCACACCTGAAACTGAGCTGTATTCCTCAGGTTGTTTTTGATCATTTGAAAAATACACACCACGTTTATTTTAATCCGTTAATTTTTAATGATGAACAGAATTTATCCTTAATCCATTTTAATGGATTAAGAATCTATTTAATGTAGTTTAAATTAACAGAAGCTTTTCAAAACAAGTTCCACTGTTTGCTTTTCCAATTTTTCCACCTTCAAAAAGAGTAAATCATTTTCAAGTAATTTTCACAAAGTTTTCCCTCTTAACTGAGGCCTATTAGTTAATGCATATTTAAATATCCTTAAAGATAAAACAATGGGATGAATAAGAAGAATTAAGTTTATTTGGCCACTGATGTCTTAATTAAACAAGTCTTTTCCAGTGACAGAAATAGTACCTAGCATCTCCAGTTTGTTACAGATAATTACAATGTCTGTTTTTCTGCTTGGTAACACTGCTATCAAAATTCCTAGCTCATCTTTAACCTCCCTTTCCTCTCCATCCTAACTCCACCTCCTTCCCATTATGAAACTTAAGGTCAAAAAAGAAAAGAATATATTGAACAAAGAAACAAATTGCCAAACAGTGGAGGAAGTTGCAATCCCTTTCTATCTCTGAGACTTCAGGATTGATGTATGCCAACCATGTTCCCAGAAGACATGGCCAAATAAATGCTTTTTCTCCCTCTTGGAGATTCACATATTAAATGCTCTAAGAACTCGTATAGTAAAAACAAAAACATTCTTTAATTTGTGTAACACAGCACTGACCCACAATATCCAGTCCCACCCCTTGCAAAACAGGTACTCACTTTCCTCAGAAAGTGTTCAGTGAAACACACTTCAGTGAACATGTGCCTTTGACATCTTCACAAAATTAGAGAGGCATCGAAAGGTTCGAATCAGGACTGGATAATTACTGATTTTTAGGACACCAAGCTCTGGGGTCCAGGTTGCTTCCAAGACATATATATTCATGAAATTTCTCTTAATACAGCCTCATTAATCTCCTTGGCCTGGGACCCAGTAAATATAACATCACTCAACAGGACCAGGCCACACTTCCCCGGCTGCTTCACAACAGAGTTTTCTTCTTGGGCCTGAAGTCTTAATTCAACAGAAGACCTAAGCCAGAACCAGAGAGAAAATGGATTACTGTTCTCTGGTCTGGAGCAGCTTCCTCTTGCCAAATGTAGGCCATAGAAATAATGCCAAATAATCTGAACTTATTCTCGTCACACACTATACTTCCTCCTGTCACTCAACAAAAACAGCGACAACAAAAATAAAAAGAATAAAAAAGTTATTACTTACAACCAAAAACCCACTGCTGTCGAGTCCATTCTGACTCATAGTGACCCTACAGGGTTTCCAAGGCTGTAAATGTCTACAGAGGCAGACTGCCACATCTTTCTCCTGCAGAGCCGCTGGTGGTTTCCGAACAGCAGATCTTTTGGTTAGCAGTCAATCGCTTCAACCACTGCGCCACCAGAGCTCCTTTTATTACTCATAGGTAAATCAGATCTACATGATAGATACCTCTGATAGGATACCCTCCCCATGGGTAGAGGATATGTTCCAGAACCTCTGACAACATCTGAAAATGCTGTGTGCTCCACAGAAGAAGAGGGATGAGTTTGCAACAAAAAATTCTCCAAAAAGTCCTATGGCTCTCTCAGAAGTTCTCTCTTTTTAAACTATTTTTAGATGTCTTCTAGTTAACTAAGAAGAGAATTCCTATCAGGTGTGAATCCCCTTTTTAATGTGGAGAGGTTGCTTGGCACAAAGACTAACAGGTGGTGTTCATTCAAATTCAAACCCCAAACCAAAGAGTTTCGTGTTTTATTAAGTATCATAAACTTTACAGAACAAAAGAAGAGGAGGAAAATAAATAAATAAATAAAAGGAGCCAGAAAATAAATATCCAAGAACTTGTCAGATGCTGGTGGCATCATGTTCAAAACTACAATTCTGTGAAAAACAATCTTTTTTCACATGTTCGTATCTTATAAGCCACAATCTGGAGATTTTGTGCAGCAAAATGAGAAGTTTACTGACAAAACAAATATGGAAAATTTTCTACTATCACAATACTGCCTAATGATTTTTTTTTGTCTTTATACTTTGTACGATCATAAAATGTCACCTTTGGCAGAGGTGAGCTTATTACGCCATTTAGTTTGCAGGTGAAGAAACCAAGGTAAAAAGAGGCAGGGTAGTTGCTGGCCTGAGGTCACTGAACCGAAACTGCCAAACTAGGACTAAATTCCAGGGTCCCAATCTAGAGTCAGGCTACTCCCCAGCACACCACCGATTTGTTCTTTTTATGTAACTGCTGGCTACAGATTCTCATTCTCCATATGAAACGGACAATTTTCACTTTTTATTGCCTCTTTATATGAAAACAGAAATTGTCCATCATTTAACAGTCTGTGCATGCTAAAACACACACATATTTTGGGCTGCTAAGCTTTGCCCCAGCTTGCCTAAGGCTTTCTGCATTTAGTGACAGTGGGGTAAAACAGTTACAATGAACCATTTTTGAAAAATCTGGTCTGGGCACAATTTTGAGGCTATTTTAATTGACTCTTGAAAAGCAGATACATGAGAGAACACCTATATAGACATGTATATTTTTAAACTATGCTTTTACCCCCACTGTCATATTGTTTTGCAAATTGTAAATTAAGGGTAATTTTTATAAACTCAGTAAGTAGATCTACTAAAGTCTTCCATATTTATTCTTCAAAGTTATAGGTACATCTGCTCCAGAAAATATCATAAGCCTCTAAATACCATGATTGCTAGGAAACAAAGCATTACCATAAGGAGTATACCTTTCTTTAAAAAGAAATGATTAAACTTCAAATTCTGTAATTATGCAGTGAAGTTCTAAAAATCGTGCTTCAGATACATACTAAAAACTAGTCACTAGAGAATTTCCTATTAAAGCAGGTAAACTCAACAAAACCGTTGGCATCGGCAACCCCTCTAGGCTCCCTAAAATGAGTATAAATAATTTTAAAACAAACCAAAAAAAAAAAGCATAAACCCCCATAAGGACAATAAGAATAAGTGACAAGACAGAAGAAGAAGCTAGGAAGCAGACTGACAAGTGGTAACAGACTTACCTGACTTGAGGAAGCTGAATGCTAGAGCAACAGAGAACACTAAAGAAGCAGTCATATAAACAATGAGACCCAACTCCTTTACCAAAGACTCAGAAGTTGTTGACACCTGTACCTCCTTGAAAGTGGGGCTAATAATAGAGCTTCAAATGGGAGGGCAGGTTCAAAGACTGCATAAAAGCTGTTAGAATTCGAGGTTCCCTCTTCCACTCTGTGTGGCTGGATAATTGCCTTTTTCCAACCTGGCATAGTCTGGAAATTTATTACCTGAAGAGGGTAAAACACAAGGTCTGTGGACTGTGGGGTACCAAATATAGTGGACAGCAGGACTACTGTACTGAAACTGGACAGTAAGTAAATGGTTACATATTAACTGTTGAACCAGTTGCCTTGGCGGCCGCATGTGTCTCATAGTAGAACTCTGCTCCACAGGGTTTTCAATGGCTGATTTTTCAGAAGTAGACTTCCAGGCCTTTCTTCCAAGGCACTTCTGGGTGGACTCCAACCTCCAACCTTTCAGTCAGCAGCCGAGCGTGTTAACCATTTGCACCACCCAGGGACTCCTTATCAACTGTTGAGAATTCTTCTTTCCCCTGTCTTTCAATTACCAGAATGATGTCATGAGGCTTCTACCCTCATGACAGTAGTAAAGCTTTGTCTTGTGTTGACCAGATTGTCCAGAGGAAATATAAAGTATGAAAGATACTGAAATTAGCGTTCTATACCCCCACAATCACCCTTTAGTGAAGCCCATATCCAACAAACCCCAGATATGCACGAAATCTTCAATCAGCTTTTTAATGCCCCACTCTTAAGTATTAGCAGACGGCCAAGGATATCTAAACATTTAAGAAAAACCTCAAAATAGAAGCCAAAACTAATAGAAAAATGCATCTTCAGGGGAACAAAAAACATACAAGGAGAAAAAAATATCAAAAAGTCTTACTAACAACTTCAGAGAGATAAAATAGTATATCTATGAAATAAAAGCATGATGCTATTTAAAAAAAATGAGCATTCAGAGATAAAAAATGAGATTCTAGAAATTAATATATAGCATAGTAGAAATAAAATCTCAATAGAAAGTTTGGAATACAAAATTTCCCATAACATACAGCAAAACCAGAGATGGAAGAATAGTACAAAAAGAAGGTAAGAAAATTAGAGAATTAATATTGAAGGGCCAATATCCACCTAACTAAAAACAGGAAATAACATCACTAAATAATTTAAGAAACTTCCCAATAACTGATAGTCATGAATTACAAGATTAAAAAGTCCCACTAAATTCCAAATACAATGGACTAAAATAGATTGTAAGTAAGATGAATCCTTGTGCAAACAGATCTCAAAAGCTTCCAGAAGGAAAAGAATAAAAAATGAGCATGGCATCGACTGCTAGACCTTGGGAGCCAGAGGACAAAATTCTGAGAGAAAGTGATTTTCATTTTGGAGTTTTATATCCAGCCCGATTATCAATTAAATATGAGAGAAGAACAGTCTTTTTCCATTTGCGGAAGGCCTCAAAAAACCACAACTCTCAACACAACCTTTTCTTAGAAGCTACTGGAAGATGAATTCTGTCAAAATGACTGAATACATGAAGAAAGTGGGAGGAAAAAAAGGGTCAAAGAAAAAGGGTACTCAGTGTAGAAGAAAGGCAAAGAAAATCCCCAAGATGATAGATGAAATAGCAGCTCAGAAAGTTCCAAGAACCATTTCTTAAAGAAGTTGAAATTCATATAGTGCATAATATATTATAATATATTAAAAGGTTATTTACATAATGTGGGAGAATTTAAAGATGATTTATTGGTACGTATATATGAAAATAAGCAAATGAAAAACTAAGAAAACTAAACAAATAAAAGTTAGACAATTATTAATTCCAGAGAAAATGAAAAGACATTCAGGAAAGGCAAAATGATTATAATATACTATACTGTTTGGCTACAAATGCTATTTACGTAGTCATAATAATGTAAGCACTGAATATAAATCATTGGTGTTTATATAACTTGCTGGGAAGATGGGGATAGAAATTATTCAGTGGGGGAGCTGAAAAAGGGGTGTGTGCATGTATGTGAAAGTAAACTAAAAAGTCAACTTCCACAGTGGGAGGTCAATAGATAGTTCAAGATAAGCAGTTTTATTTAGAAATGTGGAAAGCAATTACCAAAGGAATAGGCTAAAATAATTTAAAGTGATTGCTTTGGGAAAGCAGTGATTGCTTTGGGAAAGCAGTGATTGCTTTGGGAAGGAAGGGTTGTAGGTTTGCTATTTTTTACTAATAACTCTCATACAGATTTTTTTGCTCTTTGAACTATGTGTATGTATGTATAACTTTGATTTTAAAAAAACTAAATTAAAAAAAAAAAAAAAGAAACCTGTTACTACAAAGACCAGCATCTGAACATTCAACAGTCATAGAAACTTCTATATCATTCCTATCTCTCTGTTGCAAATTTCAACATTAATTTTCTTCACCAAGGTCATTGTGTTTTCCACCCCTCATTATAATAGAGTTCCTCTGTTTATGTCACAAATCTATTTTTGTTGGTTCGTTAAAGGCCAAAGTTAACATTATTAATACTACAACTGATTAACTCTGACTCACTCCACAGTGCCTGAATCCTGAGAATGTGTGTCTAGCTCTTGACCACCACAGCTCTTCAGACAATAAACAAATACACCCTACCTCTTTTCACTAATTTTTAAAAGTTTAATAAAGTTTAATTTGTATATCCATAAGATACCTTGCCAGATAATCCCAGGAACACAATTATGGATAGGCACTAAAATCAACAAACCACTTGGAGATACTCCCTAACGTTCAGACATCCTGTATCACCACTTTTCCCCTGGACTTCTCTCTCAACCATAACCAATGCGCCACTGCAATGACTCAGGATTACCATTAAACAAACGTTTCCAATGGAAGCCTCCTGCACAATTTCCAGGTCTCCATATTCTGACATGATTACAAAGGTAGCCCTCTACTGAAAACTGATCAAATTAGAAAGAAAAACACACAATCATGAAGGCACTGCTCTATGTAGAAGTCTTGAAAGTTTAGTCACAGTCAGTCATTAAAAAAAAAACCCATTAGATAACCCAAAATTTTCAGGCACTATGTGCCTGAAATCTAAAATGTGTTCTCCTTCTCATTTTAGAGGACACCATATGGCAAATTATGTTCTCAGGAAAAGAAACAAACTTACCTTTCACAAGCTCGGACAGTCCATGCGGCAATTATCCATAATGAGATACTAAAAACCAAGAGTACAGTTCCTGGGCATATAGTCATTAAAGTCTTCATAACAAAACGCGTATTGAAGTTTATCTTATTAAGTGCTCCAATGCTTCTAGAGGAGGCATCAGTGAAAAGTTTGCTATGTAAAAGCATGACTCTGGCAATCAGATAGAGTCTTAAGAACATTGGTATAGATAAAATAATATCCACATCAGCGGTGGTTGTGGATGGGGCATAGGAGAAGGCAAGCCGGGCCGTCCATGTGAACGTATAATTCCCAGGTATGGGATGAATAGCACACACCAGTATTTCCAAGCAGATGAAGAAAATACGCTCATAAGTCATGGCTATTCTCCAGTCATCTGCTCCATTGTCCACCATGAACAACTGAAAAAATAAAGTAGAAAATCAGCTTCAGTATGGCATGAATGGTCCACAAGTGTTAGTGCAGATTTTCAAATTATACAACAGATGACTTTTAGCAATCATCGCAAACTAAAGGTTATAATTTTTAAATGCCAGTCAGGTACACTGTTTTAACAAAATAGTATTGGCACAAACGGAGAACTACATTTTGTAGATATTAAAATAAAAACTTGCTACACAGGAGCTGAAATTATTTTGGAGTCCATGCTCCTGGACAAACATGTAAGTAAACATCATTTTAAAATAAGGGGCTTGGGTCTATCAGTAATGAGATCCCCCCTTCAATGAAATAAAAGATGAACTTGCCTTATAACAGGTTACTCTCTTTAAGGGTCTAGATTTAAACCCTTATACAATTCTAACTATATTCTCTGCAAAATCTATTTAGAGTGTCTCTGCAATCAGTTGAAACCTATAATGTAACAACACATGAACGTTTTTACAGGAAATCTTATTCTTGGCTTCAGAGAAAACCACAAGAGACCACACAGGAATACGGCAGAAACATTTCTTCCAGCTTCCCCATAACCACTCTATTTTCTATCTCCTGTCCTCTGCTCCCCGTTAGCCTTCCGTTGGACTGTTACTTTGTCTTCAGTCCTTCTTTCTTTAATATGATTCCTTTTTCTTATTTATCTTTTTTTCATACCACAAACAAAGAAAACAAAAAAAGGAAGGAAAAAGAAAAAGGAGAGAAAATGAAAAAACTGAAGAGTAAGAGGCTTCCCTGGCTTTTCTATAAACAAGTCCAGGCCCTGGCAGTCTGTAAACAACCAAAGGCATCTGGAAGTGTGCCTTGTGGGGGCTACTGGCATTTAGGGCCAGGAAGCAGAGGTGCCAGCCATCCTGTGATGCTGGGAGAGCCCCACGCACAAGGAAGGCCTGTCTCCTCAAAATGCCAATAGTGCTCCCCCACTGAGAAATACTGCATATTCTTTCCCTTCTGGTAAGCAGCTGACTTAAGTAGAAAAGCTGACATGAAGGCAACCCACAAGAGAACAGCGCCTTCTCAATCAAGTGAATCCCAAAGGGCAAAGGAGGCTGGCAGAGCAGACTTTCTACATGGTTGGATGCTAGGTACTCTCCTCTTCTGGAGACAGGACAGTAATTTTCCCACCATTTAAGCTGTTACAAATTCCCGTTTTAGGTTAATTATCCTGTAGTTTATAGCTATTTCCCATGCTATTTTTCAGTGTGGTTTCTGCCACCAGTGCTACTTTTCAAAGGATAGGAATTTGATGACAAAAATTGTCACTTCTGGCAAGGAAATGGAGAACCAGCAGATTCTCTCATCATAACCATATAGAAATTTGGACAAATTAAGTTATAACAGTATAATGGCTTTACATATGTCTTTACCATAACCTTTCATCTCAGAGGCTCTAGCAGACAATAAAAATTCTATTTTTCCAGTTTACAAGTAAAGACATAGATCATAAATAAAGCAGGCCAAGTCAACTATAGAAATACTCTTGTTCCATCTGACCACTTTCAACATAAAGGATTTCAGTAATGAGGACATACAAAAGAGTTTATAGATATAATGATAGACGCCTTCTAAAGTTTACATCAGTGAGTATTTACTGAGTACTGTATGGCTCTAAAGGGATGTGACCTAAAGGCTATTAATATGTTTACATCCAAAAGAATGGGCTCCTCAGACTAGTTACTTTGAAAGGATATATATTTTCCAAAGATGCTGTCATTCTTCTCTTTGGAAACTGCTATCAGGGCCTGATAAGAAAATCAGCAGTGTTTTAAATTCACATTTCCGTTTCTACCAAAAATATTACCCAGTTTGATCATCTGTTTTATTCACCAAACTTGGCTCTAAATGACTTGGCAGTTTGCAAAAATGAAATCCACCCACAAAAGGGCTAAGAATCACCAATATTCCAGATAGTCAAAAAACGTGTTGCAGATTCTGAGCACAATTCCAAGAGGTATTTTCCGTATCTTTCTGGGCTATGGCAGCATAAATGCAGAATATGGACCTTCCCAGGTAACTGGTAAAGAAATGTCAGTTTGGATACATAATTCTGTTACACTGCTTACCAATGGTGTCCTACCTTTCTAGGACTGGCCCTCCTTCCATGACGCACAACACAAGTGCTCCTGTCACCTCACTCAACGCTCTAGGCCCTCACCCTTCTCTTTTCAGGCCCCTTTCTGTTGTCTCCCGCTGCTCACTTCCCTGACTAGACTGGCTTTCTCTTCTGAGTCACATCGCTTCAATCATTATCTCACCACCGGTGTCCTCAGCCACCTCACTCCATTTACCTTTTGGGAGCCTGTCCAAAGAATTCCCAATCTGGGACCTGATGTCCGGACTGCTGCAGGGGAACAGGGCCACCATACACCTGTGCCTTCAAGCTCAGCTTGGCCCTCAGTGTCACCCACCGATGTTCCCCATCCCTCACAGCATCTGCTCAGAATAATCATCTCTCTCCTCAAGGGCCATTTTCTTCCTTTCTCTCTCAGAACCTACTTCCTTCCCAGTATCTCTTATCTTTTGTAGGAATAACTTTTGCTCTGCCTGTCTAAAGCTAATGTTACCTGAAAGTGCAGTTCTCTTGCATTGAGAGCTTAGCTCCTGTGCCTTCTTCCTCTCAGTCTACACTCATGTTCACATCTCTACCATTTATTGAAAATAAAACAGCACAAGCAAATGTGAACCTCCATTGGCTCTGTGCCTGCCCTAGGCTGTGGTCATTTCCTCACTTCTCTTTCATCCTCCAACACAGCCCATCTGGTTTTTGCCTCCATCACCCCACCAACACTACTCTTGCTAAGGACACTAACAAACAAACAAAAACCCAAACCCACAGCCACTGAGTCAATTCCAACTCATAGTGATCCTACAGGGCAGAGAAGAACTGCCCCATAGGGTTTCCAAAGAGCGGCTGGTGGATTTCAACTGCTGACCTCCTAGTTAGCAGCCAAGCTGTCAACCACTGTGCCACTAGGGCTCCAAGGTCACTAAAGATATTTTGATTATGAAATCCAATCCTCCTATCTTTATTTTTATCTTACTTGACCTTTCTGACATTGGTCACTCTTTCCTTCCTAAAAAAGTATCTCTTCCCTTGACTTCTGTGACACGTTGCTTTTTTCATCTGCTACTTCTCTAAAGGACCCACCTCAGTCTCCTCCGAAGGAGCTTTGTCTTCTCCCATGCCTACACCTGCTGCTCTTCTAGGGACCATCTTTGACTTCTCTTACTCAATGCTTGTCATGGAATGAATTGTATCCCCCAAAAATGGGTGTATCAATTTGGCTGGGAGATGTTTCCCAGTATTGTGTGATTGTCCACCATTTTGTTATCTAATGTGATTTTCCTATTTGTTGTAAATCCTGCCTCTATGATGTTAATGAGGGGGGATGGGCGGAAGTTGTGTTGATGAGGCAGGATTCAATCTATGGGATGGGACTGTGTCTTGAGCCAGTTTCTTTTGGGATATAAAAGAGAGAAGTGAACAGAGAGACAGGGGGACCTCATACCACCAAAAAAGCAGCGCCGGGAGCAGAGCACATCCTTTGGACCTGGGGTTCCTGCATGGAGAAGTTCCTAGTACACGGGAAGATTGATGAGAAGGACCTTCCTCCAGAGCCAAGAGAGAGAGAAAGCCTTCCCCCCTGGAGCTGATGCCCTGAATCTGGACTTTTAGCCTACTTTACTGTGAAGAAATAAATTTCTCATTGTTAAAGCCATCCACTTGTGGTATTTCTGTTACAGCAGCACTAGATAACTAAGACAGTACCCTTCCTGGGTGATCTCATCCATGCCTTCAATCTCCACTACCGGATTTCTCCTATTCCAAGTCATTCTCCATCCTTTAATAACCTTTTGGAAATGTAAATTAATAATCCCATTACTGTCAAGATTAAAACCTTTCAAAGCCTCTTCCCTACACACACAAACCTGATGGGTAATGTCTAATCTGCCTTCACAGCATACAAAACATTTATAATATTATTTAGCCTATCTCTCCAATCTCATTACTTATTTCCCTATGGTTGGCTCATAATGAATTTACAGATCTCAGAACGACTACCCTAAACATGCTTCTATGTCTTTGTACATTCTGGTCCTCTGGCCCAAAAGTTGGACCACCTGGCAAATTCTTATTCCTTCAAGACCATACTCCAGTCACCTCCTTTAGGACATTTTCCATGCCCCACCCATATCTGAAAACACCCTCCTTTGTTCCACCATTATCTTTGTATGTGCCATTTTTGATGCTGTCACAGAAAACAGTAATGATTTCTTTGTAAGAGAGTCATCCCTACTTGTATGTGAGGATCCTTGAGGACAGGACCAGGTCTAACTAGCAGAGGGTAATACATGCTTGCTAAATGAACTACCTTGTTATTTCTCATTAAATACTGACTCTCATAATCTCTATAAGCAGGAATCGACTGGACGGCAACAGGTTTTTTTTGGATCATAATCATTGGATGGGTTCTAATGATAATTAAATATGCTCATTGAAGATGAGAATAATAAAGCATAATCTGAGTAAACTTTGTAATGTTTTTCAAATTTATGGAGAACACATCCTATTACATGCTAAGTCACTGCAACAGCATCATTTTGCAATTGCAAAGAAAACTCCAACAGCATTGTTCTTCACTCACCTCCCTAGAAATAATTTTTATTACATAGTTGCTTTTAACTATCTGGGATCTTAATTGGCAACTGAAATGACAGATTTTGTTTTATTTTATCATAGCATATATTTCCACTCTCAAGTTGATGAAGAAATATTTTCTCCTACTCTCCACATAATCCCCACTCTCAGTTGTTGCTTTTGATTTATTAATTGGTTTAACAAACATGTAATGTACCGAATACTCACTGTCTGCCGGGCACTATGCTAGGTACTAGCCACGTCATGAGATTTAGAGCAGACGCAGGCAGGGTCTGCCCTACAGAACAAAAGTAAAGTAAGCAGATTTAGAAAGCATATTTAATAAAGCAATTAAGTCTTTGGGCATGCAATGAAAAAAACAAAGAAGGAATGATGTACAGAACAATAAATTGGAGGTGACAGCAGATGTGGTGATCAGGGAAGACCTCCAAAGAAGTACCATTTAAGACCTGGATAAGAGCCAGCCATGTAAACAGCCAGGGATAAGAACATTTTAGACAGTGGAAACAGAACAAGTAAAGACTCTAGGCCTTATAAAAGCTTGGCATGTTTAAGGATATTAAAAAAAAAAACACCAGAAAGGCTAAACCTTAATGATCAAGGGGCAGAGTGAAAGAAGATAGTTGAAAAGGCAAGGAGGGGCCAGATGTGCAGGATCTTGTTGGTCATGTTATTAAGACTGAATTTCATTCCAAGTGTGGTGGGAACCCACTGAAGGGTATTAGACAGAAGAATGATGTGATATGACTTATAGATTAAGGGGCTCATTCTTATTTCTGTGGGAAACTGGAATAGAGAGAGGCAAGTGTGGAAGGAAGGATACAAGTTAGGAAGCTCTACTGCAATTGATTGGTTGTAATATCTCTATGATTTGGACCAACAGGCGCTATGGAGAGACAGAGTGGATGCACTTGGGATACAGTTAGGAGATCGATATAACTTGCTGATAGGTTGAATGTAGAAGCAATAAAAGAAGGAGAAGAAACATAGATGGCTATAGAGTTTCTACCTTAAAAATCACAATAGATGGTGGTGCAATTTTCTGAGTAGAATGGCGGGGTGGGGGGGATAGTGGGGGTAAGAAATAAAAAGTTCCATTTTGGCCACTGACATGTGAGTATAGACACCAAATAAGCAGTAGTATATGCAAGACACTACTGAAATAAACTTGGGAGGCATCAATATTTAGGTGGCTTTTTGAGATCAAAGGAAAAATTAAAGAAAGTGAATAGGACAGGACTCAAGGCCAAGTCCTGACGAACACTGTCATGGATTGAATTGGGTTCCCCAAAAAATATGTGTCAACTTGGCCAGGCCATGATTCCCAGTATTGTGTGATTTTTCTCCATTTTGTGATCTGATGTAATTGTCCTATGTGTGGTAAATCTTAATCTCTGTCTGTGGTTAACGAGGCAAGATTAGGTTATGTTAAAGACGATTAGGGTGGGCTGCAACACCCTTACTCAGATCATACCCCTGATCCAATGTAAGGGGAGGTTCCCTTGGGTTTGGCCTGCATCACCTTTTATCTTACAGGAGACAAAAGGAGAGAGACGGGAGGAGAGAGGGACCTCCTACCACCAAGAAAGAAGAGCTGGGAGTGGAGTATGTCCCTTGGACCTGGGGACCCTGTGCTGAAAACCTCTTAGACCCAGGGGAAGATTGATGCCAAGACACGTGGAGATCTCCAAGGAAAACCAGGCCTACAGATGTTGAAAGGAGACAAGGACCTTCCCCCAGAGCCAACAGAGAGGGAAAGCCTTCCCCTAGAGCTGGCACCCTGAATTTGGACTTCTAACCTTCTAAACTGTGAAAGAATAAATTTCTGTTTGTTAAAGCCATCCATTTGTGGTACTTCTGTTATAGCAGCACTAGATAACTAGGACAAATCCTAAATGTAGCAGGCAGGTGAAAGGTCGAGCCATCAGAAAAATGTGATGTGCAGCAGTCTGTGAAGCAGGAAGAGAAGAAAGAGCAAGTGTTGTCCTAGGAGCCAAGGGTGAGGGTTGTCAATTACAAACTAATAATTACAAAACAATTTTACCAGATTTAGAGACATACTAATGCACTCGGCATATTATACAGAAAAGGAAATCATTCCAAACATCACAGTTATTCAACAACTCATTCAATGTCGAGTATTAAAATCCAACAGTAAAAATACATTCCATATAATCAATATAATATATATGATCCGTTTCAAGTTCACTTGTAGGGGAATTAAAGTAATCAAGGTGACTGATATTAAAGCATCTCTATATTCATTTTTTATATTGATACTGATAAGAGGAGAAAGACTAGGGTGAAAAATATGACAGTCAAATCTACTTTAATTCTAGAACTGTGGTCAAATGGTCTTTGCCAGAGGTGTAAAGTAATTTACAGCCCCAACACAGAATACACCCTCAGAATATATCCTACCTCAAGCTTAAGCAGTTCCAGGGAAACTTTTATGTTCAGTCAGATACCCAAAATGCAATAAATTTCAAGTTTATTGTCTAAGATTAACTGGAAGTGAGCATCATCAACAGAAAGGTCTGGAGTTTAGTGGGAGGAGCCTGCTACATGACCAGGTTGTCTACTGGTACAGGGACCTCTGCTCAGCCAACTCATGAGGGCGAGGAGCTCAGCTGCAGGTACCCCATCTTGAGTTCTGTATGTGCTTTCCCTCCTCAGGGAGGCTGCTTGTTCTTGAGGTTTGGCCCCCAGTGTCTTACACATCCTGGGTTTCCTTTCTAGTAAAGAATCTGGGGCAGTGCTCAGCACAAAACTGGTGGCTCAAAATATACATACTGGATAAAATAATTTTTGTCATGTATTTGTTAAGAAAATAACATAGAATCGCCAAGAAAACTGAAAAGGAAGAGTAATGAAGAAGAAGTAGACATGACAGATCTTACAACAAATTAATAATTAAAACAATGTGGAACAGACACATTGATAACTAACAAGCCAATGGAACTGACCAGAAAAGGTGAAAATAGACCAAAATATGCTGGGAATTTCATATTCTAAAGATAGACTCTCAAATCAGTAGGGGAAAAATCCAGTTTATTGAAAAATGATGTGGTGACAACTAAGAAGCCATCGGAGAGCAATAAAGGTGAACCCATACCTCATATCCAATTTATCAAGAAAAATTTTAAGTGCATCAAAGATTTAGATGTGAAAATGAAACTATTAACATATTAGAACAAATCATGTAAGACTTCCTTTGTAACATCAGGGAAAAGAAGACCTTTTAACTCTGACATAAACCCCAGAGCCTTAAAAGAAAACTGATACATTTGACTATACTAAACTTTAGTTTCCTGTATGTGGCAAAAACCACAATAAGGAGAGCAAAAAAAAAACAAAGAAAACAACAAACACCAAACTATGGAGAAATGTTCAGTATCACAAAGGACTAATTTCCCTAATATGTAAAAAGCTTTGTACATATAAAACATACACAAATTTTTAAGAAAGAGACAAACAATCCAATAAAAAAATGAACAAAGGATACGTGGAAAAAGAAATAAAAATGCCTTTGAAACCTATAAAAAAAGATGCTCAATCTCACTCATAAGAGGAAAATGCGGTAACATTTTTTTCAACTGTCAGATTGAAAAAGACCTGAAAGTTTTATAACGTTATACTATTGAAGGGGCCCTAATGGGACACTGGTTAACCATTTGTTTGCTAACCAAAAGGTCGGCAGTTCGAATTCACCAGTCACTCCTTGGAAACTCTATGGGGCAGTTCTACTCTGTTCTATAGGGTCACTATGAGTCGGCATCAGTTGGACAGCCATGGGTTTTTTTGTACTACTGAAGGTGTGGGGAAACAGCTACTCTCATATATTGCTGGTAAGAATATAAATCAGTTCAACCCCCAGCAAGACCAATTTATCAAGTTATAAATGGACATATTCTTTAGAAATGAAATTTGTCTGATATGTATATATGGACATGTGACGAATAGTGAAAATATATGGTTATTTGTTACAGTATCACCTGAATATTAGCAAAAGGCTGGGAATATGGGAATCATCCAAATGCCCACTAATAGGAAAATGGGTTCAAAAAATTATGGATGTCCATAAAAGAGAATACTATGCTATTTAAAAAGATGGGGAAGCTTGCTAGTTTGCAATATACTATTAATGAAAGATCACTAGTATGTACTAAGTTAAAAAAAAAAAAAAAGCAAAGAACAGAACAGTGTGTATAATACACTACAATTTATGTATTTTTTTAAAGGGAGGGAATATATGTTTGGATTTGTAGGTGCATAAAATATCTCTGGAATGATACTCGAGAAATTAATAGTAAGACTTGCTTAGCAGAAGTGAGCTCAGTGGCTAGGGACTAGATGTAAGGGAGACTTTTAAGTATATAATATTTAATATTTTTCATTTTGAAACCATGTGAATAAATAAATATAAGTTAATTAATAATAAAAATGAAGGAAAATAATTTTTTTTAAAAGAGAAGGAAGATGAGATTTAACGAGGTCATTAGATATTCAAATATACCCCTTAAATAGTCTACCTGTGCAAAACTAGAAAACAATAACTGATGTTGAGAATGACAACCTACAGAACTGAACAGACTGAACTCAATTTATATCTAAAATATTCTGCTTACTAAGACAAAACCTTGAACCATAACAGTTTTCAACAGCATGACCAAAAATAAATAAGATTTCTTGGTTAACCTTTAAACCAAGGATTCAATAAAACCAAGTTATTTTTTTTTACCCAGTTACTGAATGCTACTATTTGTAAGGTTTTGTGGACACAAAGATTGAAAAGCCTCTCTGTATTTGATGAGGAAGAGAAACACAAATGGAGGATTCCAGCACCATGTGGTAAGCGTCACAGCAGAGGACTGAAGATGCTGAGGAAATAAACGCAGGGGAGGCTGCATCACAGAATAGAACACGGTACCTGTTCCTCCCTCGCACAGTGGCTGCCTGGAATCTTTATACAACTCATTACTGTGAGCCTCCATGTTCAGTTTGAGGACATTTAGGGTACAATGGCCCAAAACAAAAATACACAGAAATGTGTTTATCCAAAAAAGAGGTCCCTTCCTTAGAAACTGAATTTTGGATGCATTGAGTGGAAAAGCCAATACAAAGGCAAGACAAATAATGAGGTTTTGCTTTATTAAGGCATTGCCAAGGCTCAAACAACAGAGAAGACCAGGATGCCAGTCACAGGCCAGTCAAGGACAAACAGAATAGAAGACTTTTCAATGGTCTCAGTCAGATGGTTTCCTCCAAGACCCTCAGCACAGAACCACAGAAGGAAAAAAACAGAAGAGCTTGCATTCAGAATTTACCGTCCGGAGCAAAACCGGGAAGAAACAAACAAAGCTGGTGTTTTTCTTTCCCTATCCCTCCATCCTGTAGTCTTTTTTCCTATTTTGGAGCCTCATGAACATTCCAGCATTCCTGTGCATTCATGTTGCCCTGGGATTTTTCTGCCTCCAAGGAGGAAGATTTGAAAACTAATGCAGTCAAGTATTAACCACTGCATGTACTGTTGCTCCCTGGGAGAGAAGTATAGAAGAAATAACTCACCGGGAATGTAGGAAGCCAAGGTTCAGCTCCTAGATATACTACTAACTTATTATACGACCTGAAGCCCTGATGGCACAGTGGTTAAGAGCTCGGTTGCTAAAGAAATGTTGGAGATTTGAATCCTCCAGCGGCTCCATGGGATAAAAATGTGGCAGTGTGCTCCTGTAAAGATTACAGCCTCGGAAACCCTATGGGGCAGTTCTACTCTGTCCTATAGAGTCGCTATGAGTTGGAATCGATTTGACGGCAGTGGGTTTTGGAGTTATTATACGACTATGGGAAGTCATTTAAACCTCGGGGACCATAGTCCCATCGTCTGACAGAAGGTGCAATGATGAAACAGACACGTACCATATGTTGTGGCCAACACCATTAGCTGGCTAACCCAATACCATTCCCATCCCCCTTCTCTCTTGCTCATCTCCATTACAGAGACTTGAAAAATTAAATATTCACTTTGCCAGACTCCTTTGCACCTACATGTAGCCATGTGATGCAGTTCTGGGCTGAAGTCATAAGCAAAAGGTTGCTGGAAGACTTCTTGGAATGTCTTTGCTTTTTTGGATAAAAATGCCAGGTAAGGCTGGCCTAGCCCTCTTCCTTCCTTTCTTCTAGCCTTAAACAGAGGCGATGCCTGGATCTGTAGCAGCCATTTTGTGACCATGAAGAAAAGGCCAAAAGAATCACAGTAATTCAATTCTGACATCTCAAGCCACTGAACCAGCAGCCACTTATCCTATTTGTTTAAGCCACCGTTAATTGGGTTTTGTGTTATTTGAGCAGCTGAAAGTATGTGTAACCTATATACTTTAAAGTGCGTTGTAGAGATCTATAAAAGATAAAGAATAATTATTAACTTAAATACTTTATGGAGAGAGCAGCTAACAACTCGTACTAAATGCATCTCAAGTATTAGAATTTAAACCACAATAACCATTGGGTGGTGGGGTTATTTCTGGGTGGGTGGCTTTTGTTCATGGCTTTTAAATATCAGCCAACTGCTCAGAAAATCTGGTAGTATGACTCACAGGAAACACACACACATTTTGGAGCCTGAGAAGCTTGGATTTAACTTCTGGCTTGACCACTTACAAACTGAGTGATTTTCAGCAAGATCCTAAACCTCAGTTTACTTGTCTATAAAAAAAAAATTAAAATATTGTTAACACTGTATGATTATTATGGAGCAATCACCCACTCCGCTGATCTAGAAAAAGTGATCTATTAATAAATAATAGTACTCCATGGACCCAAGAGGGGCAAGTACACAGATTAAATGTTAACTTGATGACATGAAAATGGAGAAATCAGCCACGTGAAGAGGAGGAAGGGAAAGTCGTAAGTACAGATTAGAGCAAAGTTAATATTGAGAGGAACTCTAGAAACCTCAGCTGTACCTATTTTTTGAAAGATTATTTCCATTTGTTATAGTTAAGAGTTTCTGAAATTCTCTCCTTCTGACTTAGACAAGAGCTTTTTCTACAGACCCAAATCCCAGAACCATACCCTAGGGTCCAGGAATAGGTCAGGCTATCATCAATCCACGCTCTGCTCCTCTTAACACCTAATTAGAATCTTAACCCCTTTTCACATGGCTTCTCACAATGAGGCCCACATTTTGTGTGATCACTCAGGCATGTATATAAAATTACTTTTGAATTGTTCTAGAAAGATAATTATTTCCCCCACTTTGGGTCTCTCAACAGAGTTGATCTCACAGAAAGTACTAGAGTATATGGCTTATGAGCCTAGGCTGTAGAATCTAAAGCCAAGAAGATCTAGGTTAGAGTCTGAGGTTCCACCACAGACTAGTTCCGTGACCTCAGACAAATCATTGAACCTTTCTAAGCTTCAGGTTCATCATTTAATATTGTTGGTGGTGGTGTTGTTAGCTGCCATCAAGTAGTTGTGGACTGGACCATTGTGATCCATGGAGTTTTCACTGGCTGATTTTCATTAATAGATCATCAGGCCTTTCTTCTTAGTCCGTTTTAGTCTGGAAACCCTGCTGAAGCCTGTTCAACATCATAGCAGCTTGCAAGCCTCCACTGACAGACGGGTGGTGGCTGCACATGAGGTTTCGAACCGGGTCTCCACACCGAAGGCGAGAATTCTACCACTGAGCCATCACTGCCCCGCCCCCAGTCATTTGTTAAGGTGGCCTAATTAGAGCACCTCTCACAGGACTGAAAGAGGACTGATTGAGATAGCGATCAACAAAGTTTAGTTTCAAAATAATTAATTTCAGTATTGTGTCAATAGTTGGTCTCCAATAAATGTAATCTTTACGCAGGCAGAGTGAGAATGGATGAACACAGAGTCTGACCTTCACCGATTGAAGCTACTGGAAAGGATAAAAATCAAGATAAGAGGAAATGAGAAGCTGGAACAAAATTCCTCCATGATCAGTTTTTTGCTTGTTTCCCACTGTTTATATGTTCACTAAATATAAATGTATTTATAAACAATGTATAGTATTTGTATTTTTAAAATTTCATGTAAATGCTATACTGTACATATTATTTTACAACTTGCTTTTTTCAGTCAACATTACATTTTGAATGTATAGCTTAATTCATTTACATTTATTATGGCAACTGTAAGGCACTCTGGTGATGCAAAGGTTAAGCACTTGGCTGCTAACTGAAAGTTTGGCAGTATAAACCCACCCAGCGCCTCCATGGGAGTAAGACCTGGCGATCTGCTCCAGTAAAGATTACAGCCTAGAAAACCCTACGGAGCAGTTCTACTCTGTCACATGGGGTCATTATGAGTCGAAATCAACTGGACAGCACCTAACAACAACATGGTAACTGTTATATTTGTACCTATTTCTACTATTATTTTGGGCTATTTTTTTTTCATTGATTCTGTTTTTTCCTTTCTTATTTGAGTTACCTGAGGATTTCCTTTTAATTTCTTTTTTTTCCTTACTAGCTTACATATTATACAATTTGTTTTACCTCTTTTAGTGATTACTATAATTTTAGCAAATCTGTATATTTAACAGTATTGAAAGGTAATCAGAATTTCATCCTTCTCCCAAACAATACAGTAGGAGCCTGGACAACTTTAATTCTTACCCCTCTTCCTCTCTCTGTCATATTATTGATGTCTGGTATTTTACTCATATCTTGGCTTTCAACCATTATATTGATGATTATAATTATTACAGTCAATTTTTATTTAGACTTATTGGCAAGATGGATGATGAATAAAGAAGACTGAAGAAGAATTGATGCTTCTGAATTGTGGTATTGGAGAAGAATATTAAATATACCATGGACTGCCAAAAGAACAAACAAATCTGTTTTGGAAGAAGCGTGACCAGAATGCTGCTTGTAAGCAAGGATGGCGAGACTACGTCTCACATACTTTGGACATGTTGTCAGGAGGGATCAATCCCTGCAGAAGGACATCATGCTTGGTAAAGTAGAGGGTCAGCAAAAAAGGGGAAGACCCTCAACTAGATGGACGAAACAGTGGCTGCAACAATGGGCTTAAGCATAACAAGGACTGTGACGATGGCACAGGACCGGGCAGTGTTTCGTTCTGTTGTACATAGAGTCACTATGAGTCAGAATCTACTCTACAACGCCTAACAACAACAACAGCATGTTTACTCGCTTCTTTGCTTATCCAGCTTCTTAATTTCTGAGTTCTGCTTTCTTCTTGCTGCAGTACACCTCTTAGAGTCGCTTCTGCTCTAAATGTTGTGTCTTCTGCTCAATCTTTGTATCTGACAATGCCTTTCACCTTTCCTGCCCTGAAAGTTAGTTTACCTGCGACTAGACTTCCAGACTGACCATTATTTTCATTGAGAACTTTGAAGGAGATTACAATTATTTTACACTAATTTTTAATTTCAACATTCTGGACAGAAATATTTCTAAAATTTAGACAGAGGTATAATGATTCCACACATATCTGCCTTCAAAAAGAGGCAGGTAGATCTGTCTTTGATGAGGTCAGCACCATTATTTTGGAACAAGAGATTTTGCATTGGGTTGTAACGCACTGATGGCCTTTGGTGGGTAAGGTGCATAATACCACTGGGCTGCTGAGGTGTGTAAGACTGTCTGGTCTTTCATCAAATGAGTTGAGACTGTTGGGTCCTTTGAGACCTTTAAATAATGTGTGTGTGTGCACGCGCGCGTTTCCCTTCTGTCAGTTCTTGCTTCCTGCTATAACTGATTTATCTATATGTAACAACTCTCTTCCATCAAGCAGCTCTTTCCTGCCTCATTTTAAATTTTGAGTGCTAAAGCCCTAGATAAGCAAACTTGCCAAGAATATTCGGGTTGGTTTGATGATGTCCCTGGCATTGCCTCTGTGCCCTTCCTAAAACAGTTTTATAACTGGCTAGCAGCAACAGTATTATATACTTGTTATGGGCACAGGTTCTGAAACCAGGTTGGTCAGGTTCAGTTGCAGCTTCATATTTTAGTACCCGATAACCCTGGTCTGTTTCTTAACCTCTCTGGGCCTCAGTTTCTTCATTTCTACAATGGGGATAATAATAATATCCACTGTCCTGAGTTGTTGCTTTAAATGAATTAAACAAAAAGGGCTTAGAGCAGTACCAAACCAAACCAAAAAAAAAAAAAAAAACCCGTTGCCATCAATCCCAACTCATAGCGACCCTGTACTAATACGTGGTGAGTTAAACACACTTTTAAATAGCTTTCAAGTTTCAGCAGGGTAGAATTTGAGGTTGTAGACAACTGAAGTTAAAAAATATATTTAGGATGAAGAAAATCTAACTTGGACAAAACCTAAAGTAGGGAGTAGTTTATTTCTGTTACCACAGGGATGTTGAATGTAATGTGCAACTTCATTTAAATATTTGCTTCTGCCAAAAAAGTAGGAGGTCTGAAGGGCCACTGTCATCTAAGATCATCAGGGACCAAAGACGTGACATTTTAGAAATCATAATGTAAATTAGTGGGTAAGCGTTTCTTTGCTTTATAAATATTTGATTTGTGTTCAACTTTTCAGTACAGCCTGATGCCCCCATCATCAAATGATGTGCTGGAAGGCCTGAACTTTAGCTTTGGGTTTTTCAGTAATGTGACCAAGAACAAATTCTTTCAATCGTCCATGCTTTAATTGAACTCTTATAAGGGCAAATGAGACAATAAATGTGAACTGGCTTTTAGCTAGCTTTTTAAGCGCTTAAAATAACTAAGGTGGCGATAATACATTTTAGCCACATAGCAAAAACTACTATAATGCTTCCAGTGAAAATATAGTTATTATTTGAGTTTAACTTTTTACAATTAAGTGAGTTAGCTCATATTTAATTATTTAATGGATTCAGGGTTTACTAGCTTTATTTTATTGTATTTATTATTTATCCCCCATCTACTTCCAAAAATGATTTGAGGACACTTCCCACAATTTATAGGCAATTAAAATAAACACGTCTTATTAAAAAATTCCAAATAAGTAAAAAACTGATCCTGGAGGAATTCTGTACCAGCTTCTCATTTCCTCAAATCTTGATTTTCATCCTTTCTAGTAGCTTCAGTCAGCGATGTCAGACTCTGTGTTCATCCATTCTTACTCCACCTGCGTTAAGATTCCATTTACTAGAAACCAACTATTGATACAATACTGAAATTAATTACTTTGAAGCTAACATTTCTTAAGCACCGTCTCCTTCAGAACTCTTTCAATCCTATGAAACAGGTACTCTAATTAGGCATCCTTAACAAATGATGGGGGAGGGAGGCAGTGGTGATTCAGTGGTAGAATTATAACCTCCTTAACAAAATGCCCAGGGTGGGGGGAGGTGGGTGGACAAAAAGTCTCTACTACTAAGGAACAAAAAGCTAGAGAACCTCTGGGAATGAATACTTCTGAAACATCAGGGCGTCTAGGCTCCGGGTCAACCTCACAGTGATAGGCTGTTGGGACTTCCTTTTCTTTCTCTTGTACAATCAAAAGGCTCTGCTGGAGCTGAAACCAGTGAAGAAGCTTCGGAAGAAGAAAGTCACCAGGATGACTCTTGAAGCTGAACTGCCCAAACTCTAGGCAAAGATATCTGAGAAGCATGTGATACAAGAGCCCAAAGTCTAAGAACAAACTGTTTTGTTTTAGGTTTTTTTTTTTTTTTTATGTTTTCCTCTAAGTTAAGCACTTAAAGCCAGTTAGAATGGAGCATTGTGAAACACATTAAACTCAGTCTGATGACAGTCAAGATTATGCAAAAACACCTTAACTTGTAGTCTTGTTTAATTCCCAAAACTTCCTTTTAAAAACATCCTACTTTACTACTGAATGGCTGCCATGTGTTGTTATTTTATAGTTGTTTTTCTGATTTTAAAAACAACACAACAAATAGACATTAAGCAGTATGTCTGTCACAGTTAACCATGCCTGTAATATAACTCCAAATCACAGGAGCTAGCTCTGACTATCCACAGGGTAAGATCAGTCCTTCAGTGCTGGTTTTGTGATTTTTTAATAAATATTATTAACTTACATTCTTTGGATTCAAAAATCGGACAAACATTCTTTCTCAGTGCTCCACTGAAGGAGGAATCAACAGAGTTTGGTTTTTTCTAGCACCTACTGTAGGCTCCATTTTTCTACTCCAGTGCTATGGGGAATGAACATCCAGGAGTTATTCCATGATCCCCAACTGGACAAATACAATAGCACTACATCCTCAAGGAAAAGAAGGTAGGAAGTGGAAAATCTACATACTTTCTTCTTAAGAAATGTTCTCTGTCAAAAAGAGGACTCACCAACCTTGCCGACAAATCAGTGGTGCTAAACAGAGACACGAACCTCTCCACTGGCAAAAGAATTCCGAGAAACAGAAATAATGTATTTGCTAACATTTTAGTTAATTATTCCTTTACCTTATATACACCATCACCTATACTTTCTTATGTTCTGTAAGTGTTTATATTAGAGACACATAGGTTAAGAATGAGAGAAATAAATCTTGGCTCTATCTTTCAAGATGGTGGGGGTTTAAAAGTTCTATATTTCCTTTGAACATACTAAATTCAAAATTATGATATAAAAAATCAAGGCTACTGCCAAAATGTGGGATTAGAGGATACATGGTTTTTAAATTGGCAGAGAATACACAAAAATCTAAAGAAAAATAATATTATCAAAGAAAAACATTTTACTGCATATTTCTACACTTCAAAGTTTGGAGAGGTGATAGAAATACTGGATAAGTCTATTTTACATATACCATTTCAATCAAATTTAATTGAACAGTTTGAGGGCTATAGTACATGCCAGCTCCTAATAGAGACACAAAAATCAGTCCATGACACAAAGGAAGAAAGCAGTATATTCCAGAAAAAAGGTACAATATGTCCAAAGATGAAGAAAGCTGAAACAATGGCATAGCTTGGGCTCTCCAAATCAGTTTGGGATAGTTGTGGGGAGTGGCGGGGAGGGCCTGGAGGGGAAGTTGTTAATGAACACCTGAGGTTGAGGAGGTGGGAGAGATAAGATCACAAAGAACCTTCAATGACATGATAAGGAATTGACTTTTGTCCCACAGTATTTGCTGCGTGCATTAAAGATTTAGGACTGTTTCTGTTATATAAATAAAGATGAATATTTGTAAAATTCAAATATTTAACATTACTACAAAAAATTTAAGTTTTATGGGACTAGGGACTAACAGTTGTTAAGGAAGGGAGAGGGAAAATGAAGAGGAGAAAGGAAGGAAGGAAATGCAGGCAGGTAGGAAATGAAGGAAGGGAAAAGGACTGATGGCCTAACCGCTCATTAAGTCTTCAGACTCACCAATTTTAACAACAGTAAAAACGGGGGTGCCTATCTGCATACCTTTAATGTTATGAGTTACAGCATTTCACCATACTAAATTCATTTCACATTTATTACAGTAAACTTTCTAAAATAGGGACAGATCTGTGAATGTAAAAAATATAATTAAGACAATTTCTTCAATGATTATCTTTGAATTTGAGTAACTTCTTTACTAAAGGATTCATAATGTATTAGTACAGAAAAAATGGACATAAATTATATATTTAAGACAGCAAAAAAGGAATGACAAATACATATCACCCAGGCTGCCACTCACTCCTCCCTCCTATACTCATGGCAGACATGATTAATCAATTAAGGCCCCTTTCCAGTACAGCCCTGCTTTGTTCTAAAGAATCATTCTCAATACTGTGTTCCAGGCAGTTACAATCAACCTGTAGAAGTTGATGTGTGAAAGGAAACCTACTGGCCATATCTGACTAGGAAAATGCATGTCTTCTTCCCAAGAAATTTTACCCTGGACTACTGTGCCACTTAGCTTGGCTCTGGGTGTGTGGCTACACTATAGAAATATGCTAAAGGGAAAGTTGTCAGGCCTGAAATAGGGGATTAAGATGAAAATCCCAGAGTGGAGCACAATATGGTACTGCCTCAGATAATATCCAGATTCTATTACAGTCATCAGTGCCCTTTCCCACCTTCTACTTCACATTCATGGATAATTGAGTACTGGCTTTTATCCCATCACTGTGGCTCTTTCTGAAAAATCCCTAGAGACAGATGAAAAAGACTAAATAAGACATATTTTATGGAACAATTAATTATGGATAAAGATTGTTCTACCACAATCTCCTTGAATCAACTGTGGTGAACTGAAGGTAACTTAATGTAAAATTCAGAGGAAAATGGCTCCCTCATCTCTATTAAAGTAAACCAAATGTTTGAACATCACAAGTTTTCAAGATGTGGTTACTTCATTTTTTGGCTATAACTGTCACAAAGAATGGTACAACTTTTCTCTTACATTCCAGATAAAATCATATCTAATAGTATGGGCTGTGTTGCAAAAAGATAAGAAAAGAGACTTTAGATTCAGAGATCTGAATATGAACCTCAGCTTTGCTACTCACTGGCTTAAAAAGAATTATAGTTTAGATTAAATGAGAATGTATACAAATATACTGAGCAGAGCACCTGCTCACAGTAGGTACATGATACATATTAGTTATTGTGATGCATACTAGTTATTTTATCATTCCAAAGAACAGCCATAAAGCATGTAACTAACAAGCCTGAATTTTATTTATATTGCTCAACAGTTTTCCCATGAGTCAGTCCATTCTTGATAACGATGTTGGTCGTCTTCTCTGTTCAACGATACAGCCATGCAAACGCATGGGGCTTGTTAAACCTTCCAGTCACCTCCCTTTGCCTCGTCTTCCCTCCTAAATCCATATTTATCCTCAGGCAGTCAATCTGTTAAAAATTTTTTTTTTTTTTTTGAGGAATATCACTTTATCATTTCCATCTACTCCTTCCCTTTATCACAACTCATTTTTGAGAAAAAAAATCACTAAATACTATATAAATGGGACAGCAATAAGAAAACACAGGGTCTGTACATACAGACCACATTGTAGGCAGAAGGCTCAAATTCAGAAACAGGAGACTTAGAGTAAGACAAGCCTATCTAAATCCTTCTGATAAATGCATGAAAAACAACTCAACAGTTCTCCCATTAAAGGTCACCAATTTGTTATTATAGCTTAACACCTAGGCTAACTGGAAAACACTTTTCCAAGATACTCATTTGTTCTGCCACACTCAAGAAGGTTCACACATTCACACAACGTTCACTCAAACCATTTATCAACCAGCGGCATGATATTAAACATGAACAGCCCAGAGAGACGGTGTGAACATGAACAGGTCCAATCACATGGGTTTAACAGAAGCAAGCTGAAATTCCTGGGAGTGGCCAGTTCCCAGGATGGACATGTGGCCAGCGTTGTGACAGCAGACGCGACTCATTGGACTGTTTTATGGCAAAGCTGCACAGATATGCAAGGGGAATAAAAGCCTATCAAAGAAAAGGGAACTACTGACCCCTGTGAAGAAGAGGAATCCCTATCCCAGGTGACTTTTCTCTGTTAACTTTCTTTTTCCGTCTCTAACATCCAGAGAAAGAGGCATCCATTTCAAGAGTCTCAAAGCAGAGTTACTTGAGCCTCCTAATGTAATCATATGAACACAGAGTACATAAATGCCAATGCATGAATAAAGATGAAGACTAAAGATTTACTATTTTCTCCCAAGGTCACAATAATCTCACATAGCTATGTGTGCATGAACAATTCCGACTTGGGTTCAGGCTGGTTAACTTCCACTACAGAAAACAAGTTACTTTATTTGGTAAACCTCCCAAGTGACTGTATGTCATAGAAAGGATCAGAGGTGACAACACCCTTGGGAGTTAGATATTACTGAAGCCAAGGATGGTTTCCTTTAAGACTAACCGAAAAAGTGGAAAACCCATCTTAACAGCCACAGAAGGCAAGGAGTGCTCTGCAGATTATTAACAAAGGGAAACATATGCCAGGGTCTTCTAAGTTGTTACCCACTGTACAACCTTTGTGAAAGCATATTTCTGAACCATGATTAAAATATAGGAAAAGTTATATACAGGAGAGAACGTTAGCCTCATGTTCACCTATTAATAGGATCATAATTGGTCATCCTCTTGTAAGTACAATTCTCCAGATCCATGATCCTTATCATTATTATTTCAGGTTAAAAAGGAATCTGAACAATCAACAGATAGGTACTCACCCAGCAAGGTCTGTAGTGTGTTCAAGGGAATTTAGGCTGATCAAGGAAAAGGTATGACCACGAGACAGCAGCACAAAGTATATATTGGGGTCATCACATTGACAGCCACATGCCGGGGGTGGTCGCCGAAGGCAGGAAGTCTTCTAGAGGCAAAGGGTGAAGGGAGCCACCAGAAGGGGAAGAGAGCGTGAAAAACCCCAGGAAAAGAGAAGGGAGTCAGGGAACTTAGGTGTACTTTAGGTGATATCCTCCTGCAGCTGCGGGGTTGGGGACGGGGGGAGGTAGAGTCTCTCCATCACAGAGCTCCAAAGACAGCACCTTTGTGTTGTTGTCTGTCATCGAGTCGATTCCGACTCATAGAGACTCTGTAGGACAGAGTAGAACCACCCCATAGGGTTTCCAAGGAGCAGCTGGTGGATTCCAACTGCTGACCTTTTGGTTAGCAGCCTGAGCTCTTAACTACTTCACCACCAGGACTTCTACCAGCACCTTAGGGTCCTTATAACCACAAGGTTTTATCTTGCCAAGGGCTAGCAGAGGTTCCTGGGTGGTGCATGTGGTTTGTGCTTGGCTACTAACTGAAAGGTTGGCAGATCACACACACCCAACAGCACCACAGAAGAAAGGCCTGGAGATTTGCTGCCATAAAGATTGCAGCCAAGAAAACCCTATGAAGCTCAGTTCTACTATGTAACACATGGGGTCGCGAAGGGTTGGAACTGACTCAATGGCAATGGGTTTTTTTTTGTTTTTTTTATTTTTTGGTTTAGGGCCAGCAGATACTGGGTACATTTTTGTGGGGTATGTAAAGCAGGCAGAACCTATGTAGCTGCAGCCACTGTGTCAATCCATCTCATTGAGGGTCTTCCTCTTTTTTGCTGACCCTCTACTAGCACAGGCTTAAATACTTAATTAAACCCAAGAAAACCAAACCCTTTGCTGTCAAGTCAATTCTGACTCACAGCAACCCTATGAGTAGGGATCGACTAGACGGCAACAGGTTTAAATACTCGATTATACAGATATAAAATGGCATGGAGGAGGAGTCTGACCTCCTCCAACCCCACAAGGGGGAAGGAGAACCAAGATCAACAGTGCAAGGCTGCCTCCCATGAGGTGGAAGCCAGAACAAGCCTCCTCTCTCTGCCATCTTTACTAATTCTTTTTTTTTTTTTTAATTGATGTAATTAAATGAAGTTTACATTTCAAGTTAGTCTCCCATACAGAATTTTTTTTTTTAACATACATTGTTATGAGACCCCAACCGCTCACCCCATTCTGCGACAGCATACTCCTCCCCTCCACCCAATTCCCATGAACATTCAACCAGCTCCTAACTCTCTCTGCCTTCCCCTCTTACCTCTGGACAGAAGCCGCCCCTTTGGTCTCTCATATCTACTTGTCTAAGAGGCACATTCTTCACGAGTATCACTTTATGTCCCACAGTCCAGTCCAATCCCTATCTGAAGAGTTGGCCTCGGAAATTGTTTTAGTTCTG